>NC_081157.1:11480428-11821678 GCF_012432095.1 Onychostoma macrolepis | reverse complement strand
GAATGGAAGTTACAGACCAGATTCGTGACACAGGGTCACATCAGCTATCTTAATCGCGGCTTGTGTGTGTGTGTGCGTGCGTGCGTGCGTGCTTGTGGGGCCCGGTAACCAGGGGCCGGTTGCACCAGCTGAACGTAAGTTACAACCTAGCCTAGTTTTGACGTAAATGGACACTAAGTTACAACTTACGCACTACTAAATATTTTTTCGTTGCACCATTACACTTAGTTGAAGTGTAACTCTACGTTTAAACTAAATATTTACGGATGCGTCTGGTCAGGAGTAACGGTTGGAATAAAATAGCAGACTGAGTGAACTGCATCAATATGCTCTTCTTTTACCTGACAACCTCCAATCCTTTAGGCATATATGATGCTGCTGACATTCACACTCACGTACATATTAAGAGAGAGAACAATATGTGAATAAAAGTACTTTGTTTCTTTTTTAGCCCGTCTTCAACACCCCATCTACAGCGCGCCTCTGTGCACTTCGGTCCGTGTTTGCGCATGTCAGATGAAATAATAAATAAATGGCATTTCTTATGTTTTTTTTTTCTTTCAGTATTTACTGATCCTTATTTATTTCAATTACAGTTTCTGAATGTTATTTACATATAAAAATAGCTTACGTATAGACTAATGTTATTAATGTATGGTTTTTAATGGAAACCTGTTTTTACCGTTAGTATAGGTGAAGCAAAAGAAGTTAGAATGAAGGATAAATTAAAATGAATAACATTTAAACAAGTTCTGCTCGTGTATTTGAAGGTTTCTATTGGATGATTTAGGGTAAACGTCATTTTATGCGACTACGCATTACTTTACGGAGAGCTTACGAACTACTAGCTACGTCCTGCTTAACGTACAACTGGTGCAACCGAAGTAAGTACAAATTTAGTTACAAACTAGCAAGTAGTTACTAGCCTCTAGTGTGGACTTAACATTCTAATTTAAGTAAGAACTTACGAATGGCTGGTGCAACCCTACCCAGTAGCCCACCAACGGTATGGGGTCCAACAGCGTTGTGGGGCCCAAAATAGTGGGCCCCACACCGATTTCAATGTAAACGGCCTCATAAGCCTCTGCTCATATGCCTCATGCTTTTTTTTTCACTTTCCCCATAAGGTGATAAAAACAGGTTATGAGTGTGTGTGTGTGTGTGTGTGTGTGCTCTCTATCGCCCCTGTAGCTGGGAACGTGGTATTGCAGCAGATACACTAACGGAAGTGTGTGTGGCTTTAGCCAATGAGAAAGGCCCACGGAGAGGGAGGAGCCGTGTAGTTTAGTTGGATGCGCCCACGCACATTGTTACTGGGTTTTAATCCTTAATTCCTCGTGGTTTGACTCTGTTCCAATGGAAGAAACACTTCATGTAGGCCTAACTGTAAGCAACAGGTTGCTGTACAGTATATTATTGAACTATACATTTGATATAGTTTCATGTATATTTCTAGTCGTGTTTGGTGTTTATGTAATGGTGTTTAATGAAGTAAGGTTTTAATCAGATGGCTAACGTTAGCTGCTAAAAGCACACGGATTCGGTCACGGACGGCGTTTAACCGGAAGTTCCACGCGCTTCGAACAAATGGAAGACACTCTTCGTGTGAGAAACAGGTGGGTGAAGTTATTTTACTCTGTAACTTACATGATATTCGTTTCAATATTTACTCAATTTCATAGCGCAACTAAATGATAGTTAATGATGTACCATTTTATTCAGATCGATAGCTCATAATCTTTGAGCTGATAATGTAAGATCGATAGCTGATAATGTTAGCTATTAGGCTAATCGATAGCTGATAATGGTGGCTAAGAAGCATTTTATTGCATTAACGTCACATAATTTGACTCGGTTTTCTTTATAGCCTAGTTTAGCGAAAATCCATTAATGTAACAATATTGGTTTGACAACGATTTCACAGACTTTTTTGTTTTAATTGATCAGAGATGATTGCAGATCACGTGCAGCTGACAGACTATCTGTTTATCGATCTATCTTATTTGGCTGAATATATCTAATTATTGTTTCTGTTTTATATCTGTGGTCTAACCTATGCCTTAAATCACTGAATATTAAATTTAGTTTTTTTCCCCATGCAAATTTCATTTATTTTTAGTGTGTTTGTGTAATTATTTTCACAGAGCCATAATGTTGAAAACGAAGACGAGGATACGGCCTGTTGATGATGCCAGGACATACATTCTGTCTTTGAGGGACAAGCCGGGGTTTGTGGAACGATTTATCGATGGTAACAAAGGTATGGGACAGCATATTACACATGAATTTCTTAGCACTGATCGTTTGCATACATTTACGTGATAATGCATATCTTTGTTGTTGGAAAATTATAAATTAGCATTGGTTTTGTAAAAGTGTCCACATTGTGTGTTAATAACTTGACATAGACCCAACTTCTGTTGATTTATTAGGATGTCTGGATCCTTAAAGCCTGGAACACACCAAACCGACGGTCGGCCGTCGGGCAGTTTTTGTGCGGTGGCCAACTAAGCTTTCTCTGTGTGTTCCGCACCGTCGGCTGAAATTGGTCCTCGTCGGCTTTTTATTTGCCCGATTCGACATGTTGAATCGCCGTCGTACCGTCAGTGAAAGAGGGAACTCTGATTGGCTGTTCAGCTTAGTGAACAAGTCAGTGCACGAAAATAGTAAAATAGTGAGCAAAGAAGTCAAAACTGTTCCATCTGTACCATAGAAGGCTGTTCTAATGTTAAATCTTACCTGAGTGTTCCTTGGCGAATATTTCAATATTAACATGAGCCGAGTGGAATAAAGAAAGTGTTTAGCAGGACTGATGTTCAAAACGGTAAGCACGCACTGCTTTGTTTATGGTTTGTGTATCTGCAACCTGCAGCATTGGGTTCCCTTTTTGAATGACGAATATAGATGAATATCTGCAGAAATGCACAGTTGTCTCATTCACACGCAGGCGCAGAACGCGCATTCTAGCTGACAGTCGGCAGTAGTTCTCTCATGTGTTCAGTGCAGCTTTTTACCCCGACGCGAGGCAACAACACAGTCGGCTTTTATCCGCGCTAATTCGTTGTCGTCGGCTTGATGTGTTCCAGGCATTAGTCTTAAATTTGTAAATGTAAAAATAAGGCCTTAATTAGCATTCAAATGTCTTAAATCCACGTTTCAAAGATCTTAAAATGCAAAATTGCAATGAACCATGTAAGACATCTGAACTCCACACTGGCATGCTGACGGTCAGCTCTCTGTGCGCACACACTCGAAGCGTCATTTTGTGCAGATATAAGTCGTAATATTAAATTTGTGTAATATAAATATCTGATTAATCTCACATAGGATGCGTTTCGTTAATTTAAACCACCTGCTAGAAAAGTTCTTCTAGTTCTTCAGTTTCCCGGTGCTCGTTCTCTTCAGCTTTAGCGCACGCGCTCTCTCTCTGACTGCTCGTTCTTTCTTTCAGCCTTTAACATGCGATCTGTCACGCGCAGCTGTCTGTCATCTACATTACTCAGCGATCAAATAAGATAAAAATTCGCTTTGGCAACCGCCAAAAAACGCAATATGTGGCGGCACCGCCACGAATTAGTCTATGTGTGGGAAACACTGGAGAGACACACACACCACACGCGTCCAAACAGGTGGTCGCTGAATAAAACTCACACAAATACCACGGAACAACTTCGGCATTATGTCGATGTCAATGTTAATGTCAATTTTATTTATATAGCACTATTAAAAACAACCATAGGTTGACCAATGTGCTGCACAACAAAAGCAATTCAAATAAGACAATACAAAACAATTTCTAAAAACAATTGAAATTCAAAGTACTTATTGATAAAATGCCAATTCAAAAAGGTGGGTTTTCAACATAGATTTAAAAACAGATAGAGAAGGCGCAGATCTAATACAGAGGGGCAGAGCATTCCACAATCTAGGTGCAGCAACTGAGAAAGCGCGGTCACCCCTGCATTTCAACTTCGACTTTGGGACGCATAGTAATCTCTGGTTGGACGACCGGAGAGACAAAAGGGGCCGATGTACAATCAATAATTCTGATAGATAGGCAGGGGCCAAACCTTTTAGTGAATTAAACACTAAAAGAAGATTTTTAAAATTAACTCTATAGCGCACAGGCAACCAGTGCAGAGAGCGTAAAATTGGTGTAACATGATCCCATTTTTTGGTACTCGTTAAAAGCCTAGCGGCTGCATTTTGAACTAACTGCAGACGGGATAGGGCTGACTGACCAATCCCGAAATACAGCGAGTTGCAGTAGTCTAATCTAGAAGTAATAAAGGCATGAACTAATTTTTCAAAATTTTTACTAGACAGGATAGGTTTTACTTTTGCTAGAAGTCGAAGCTGCAAAAAGCAGGACTTAACCACTGTATTTATCTGTCTGTCAAATTTTAAACCATCATCAAAAATGACACCCAGATTACTTAATTTAAACCCATTACTTAATCCTATGACCAGTGTTTGTAACAGCTACCGTATGCATACGAATAGCCTACAACTAGCTATAAATACAATGGCAAGCAGTTTTATAGAGGCATTCGCGTTTTCCATTTGGACCCACAAACTTGCTTAGCTATAGTTGCAAGCACATATAGAGCAACGTGTTTCCACTTTCAAAGTGTATGGCAATATTTCAGCTAAGTCAAACAGTTAAAAGATGCTTTGAAAGTTTAAAACTTATCGTTGTCTTGAAGAGCAGATTCCAGCACTCTGCTAGTGGGGGAGGGGCAGTGCAGCGTCTCCAGCAACACAGGCCGGCCGATATATCTGTTGATCACTAGTTCACAGTGCATTAACTAATGTTAGCAGATACAAATTTGGATCTCAAATATGTCTTAAAATGTTGAGCTTAACATTAACTAAGATTAATAAATGCTGTAGAAGTATTGTTCATTAATTATTGGTTCATGCTAACTAATGCTAACAAAATGAAACCTTATAAAGTGTTACCATTTTTTAATAAAGTTGACCATAGGAGTGTAAAATTAATTTTAAAAGTTAAGGAGTCTTACACTTGTTCAAGCTAGGCTACTGTATTGTTTGATTTATGTTGAAGTGTTTCAATGGCTTTTAATGGTGAGTCTTTTATGTATACAGGCTATCAAAGTATATCAACATTTTAATTTAGATTTATCTGCCAATATATTGGTTATGGGCTTTCAAATGTAAAGAATTATCGGTTATTGGTATCGGGCAAAATTTTCATATCGGTGCATCCCTAATTTATTTTATTTTTGATGACCATTCAATTTCTGTAGTATTTCTGACTTGAAATGCTAAAAATCTGGTCTCCTATATACTTCTATAGACCTTAACCTCAGCTATAGTTAATTTAAAGCCAGAAATGTCCATTGTTCCTTCCTATATCGCTGAGCAGGGTGATCTTGTGTGTTTGCATAGAAGTCAAAATGATGTGCAAGTCTTAAATGTTTTGAAGATGTCTTAAAAATGGTATTAAAAAGTATTACATTGGAAGTGCTTATACCTGCAGATACCCTGATTATAAAAGGCAGTATGCTTTAATATAATTTTGGTATGGTTATACCACATCTGTATGTGAAGGGTTAAGGCAGGGCTCTACGGTAACTTTTTTTATTAGGAGCACTTGTCCAAAATTTAGGAGCACATACAATTGAAAGGGTTTTTTTCCTTAAACGACACAATATTACTGTTATAGGCTATAACACATGGATAGCATGAGAAAAGAGAATTCAGAAACAGTTTGTGACAAAAGTTTACCTTATAAACATTTAATATTTTCAGTTTTAGAAAAACAATTACACTGGCTGTCATACAAAAAAAAAAAAAAAAAAACATGCATAAATTCATACATTTCTTGCCTCACTAGCGATTCTTGCTTGAAGTGTGAATGTCCGCACACAAACATTGCTAAGCCTGCAGGGTTTTTCCTGGGTCAAAAATGGTCTTCGGTGGCCAACACTCTTTAAAAAAAAAAAAAGCTGTGATTTTACCTCTGGATTTCATAGCTTTGTAAGATAAAATCCTTCTTTAATAGATTATTTTGGTATATAATATCAATATAAAAAAGCAGGGGGAAAAAGTAGCATTAAAAAGTTTATTTTAACTAATAGTCTTATTTTCTACCATCTACAATTGAACAGGCTACAATTCAGTTGTAAATACTGTAGTTTATTAAGGCTAAATCTTGCTGACCATATACTGTACTAAAGGGGGTAAGCACACCTTACGTTCTTATTTTAAGGCGTTCTGTAAATTATTTTTTTGAAACACTTCACAATATGGTTTTATTTAACATTAGTTTATTACTAACATGAACCATGAGCAATACATGTTACTGAATCTATTCATCTTTATTAATTTTAATAAAAATACAGCTGTTCATTGTTTGTTCATGTTAGTTCACAGTGCATTAACTAAATGTTAACAAATACAACTTTTGATTTCAATAATGTAGGCTATTAAATGTTTAAATGAACATTAGCAAAGATTAATAAATGCTGTAGAAGTGCAGTTTATTAATAGTTAATATTAATGTAGTTAACTAGAGTTTAATAAATGGACTCTTATTGTAAAGTGTACCGATCTGTTATACACTGATTCAGACGTCTCGTGAGTTCAGTGTTGGACAGATCAGTCGTTTTAACCATTCATTAAAACGTGTCATACGCGTTGTGCGATCATCCCGGCAGACTGTTGGAGATCCCACAAGATTTGTGTCAACACAGAAAACATTTCATCACTGGAAGGTTTTTTCGTTTATTCAGAGTGTAGTTTACTTCCACTATGCTTGTCGGCAAATTATATTTTAATAGATTGTTGTTGCTGCTTCCACAGACATCAGTGTGTATTTTTCAAACTCCAAATGTATTGTTTTACTAGTGCTTATGTGTATTTAAATGTCTGAAACCTAAAATAAACATTATGAGGTTGAAAACACTGCCACTGTGACTCCCACAAAAAATAAATAAATCCCCCATATGTTTAAGCGCAGACCCACCCGTGGGTCCAATATTGCATCATCATAATCATTTTAAAAAATCTATGAGTTATGCAGCACAGAACTAGACAAATATGGTATCATTTGAAAGCTTAGAACCTCAGCTTTCATGACCACCCCATCACTATTGCATTTATGTTACATAGAAGAAAATAATAAGGTCTGAATTCGACCCCCCTGCAATGACCCCCCCTTGAGAAAATCATATGAATAATATTAAATTTAATATTTATATCCCACAAACTCACCAAAAATAGACAAGTCATATATCAAATGAAAGCTCTGACTCTCAAGAATATCACTGTGCAGTTTATTTCACCGATCCAACAATTTACAGTAACATTATTACCTAATGATTCATTTTAAAAAAAATGATTCCTTTGAACGAACAAACACATGAGTCGTTTTCCTGTTTGGATCAATAACTCCCTGGGGAACTACTAGCCTCAAATGCTATATCAGCTCGTTCATTAGATTGTTTTCTTCAAAATGAGACTATGTTCACATGTGTGTGAGCATGCATGGCCAAGTGACACTGTAATATGTCACCGATGACCAGTTCAAAACATGCGATGCAGACAGATCCTCTTATTTTCCTTAGTTTTGATTATCTTTGATTCCCGCCATCTATGATGACGTCATCACGCATCGCGTCATACGTAAAAAAAAATGAGATTCTCAGCTTTCTAAAGACACGTGGATCATACTTGTAAGCCAATCACAACCAGAGATACATCTTCGCAAAGGTGAGGAGGCGGTGGCTTTTCTTGATTTGTCTCCACGTGTGTAAACTCTGCTCAGATGAGTTGGATGGTTATACGCGACTGGTTGAATATTTTGGACAGTGATTTTTCGAGTTGTTTCGTGCTTTTTACAACTGGTTTGAGCGATTTATCTTTGGATAATGGCTTCAAAGAAGGTCTTTGTTGGCGTGGAGGCGGTTTTGGCCGAACTGGATCGATTTAGTGATACTGAAACCTGCAGCGACGCAAGCTTTGACTCCATTACCCATGCGGCCTACAATGAAGGAGAGGACCCAGCATTTGAGTAAGTACACATTTATAAACGCTGTATTTGTGTATTTCATGAACAAATGCATGCAACAATACAAAATATGCGTGCAACAGACATAAGTACTTGTGCGTGCCAAAATAATTTATTACAATTCGTGTGTGCGTGATTTTTATCTAAACATAAAATGCATTCATGTTTCTGTTACATATTTGAATCAGTACATGCATGAGTTGTGCTAATTTATTTTTGCACACATGCATTTGTGTATCTTATGTGGATATGCAAATTATATTCTTGTATCTGTTACGTGCATATATGAATTATTTTTGTGCATGTAATATTAGCATGCATTTCTGAATCTCAATGTGAATTTATAATTTTTTGTTTTGCAGTCTGGACAGTGAGGAAGAATGGCAGCCAGCAAGTTTGCCTTCCACCAGTAAAGAGGCCGTTCTCCCACCCCCCACCTCCAAGACCCCCACACCCTCTGCTTGCGGTTCTGTGAGGCCACGCAGAGCTAGAACTCCCAGCAAGCAAACCAGAGGGAGTTCTCATTCTGTACGGGGAACAAAAAGGCCAGCAAGTGTGATGTCAGAGGATGGAGAGCGGTGGAATGACTGCAGTGTGGAGGATGAGGTACCAGCGCTACCAAATTTTGTTCCAAAACGAAATCCAGGAGCCCAGCTAGTAATGGACAGGATCTATTCCCCTCTGCAGCTCTTACAGCTCTTCTTCACAAGCTCTGTGCTGGACACCATTGTGAAGAACACAAACGCCTTTGCGCGAATGCGGTCGGAGGCTGGAAAACGTTTCCTTTGGTTGCCTTTGAATGCACAGGAACTGTGTTCATACATCGCACTTGTAAAAACCATTGTCGATTACTGGTCTGGTAAAGAAATTTACCGCTTACCCTTCCCAAATTCGGTCATGTCCAGGTCCAGATTTCAGGCCATTTCTTGGAACCTGCATCTTTGCCATCCTGAGGACGATCGAGACAATGCAAGGAAGAAGGGGACTGAAGCCTACGACAGACTTTTCAAAATCAAGCCCCTGTACAATGAAAGTCTCTGCTTGCCAAACATACTTCCATCCAGACAGACAGCTAGCAGTGGACGAGAGGATGGTGGCTTCAAGGGCGCGAATTGGCATCAAGCAGTACATGAAAGACAAGCCGACCAAGTGGGGCTTCAAACTCTATGTACTTGCTGATTCTGCCTGTGGTTACACATGGAACTTCTTTGTCTATGAAGGCAAATCTTCCCTGGGCACTGGAAAAGGGCTCAGTTATGATTCTGTCATGCAGCTCCTGGATCTCTCACTTCTTGGCAAAGGTTACCAGCTTTTTATGGACAACTTTTACACAAGCCCGTGCCTTTTTACAGACTTGCTCACTAAGAAGACTCTGGCGTGTGGCACCATAAGTCCCAACCGGCGGGGCTTCCCCAAAACCAAAGCAAATGACATCAGTCGCAGAGCCCAAAGGGGAACCATACGATGGCTCAGAGATGGGAAGCTTCTCTTTGTAAAGTGGATGGACACACGAGAGGTTATCATGTGTTCAACAATGCACAAGGCATATAACGGTGATGAGGTCCTTAGGCGTGTCAAGAATCCCGAGGGTGTATGGGAAAGACGGAGCATCCCGATTCCAGCGGCAGTGAGGGACTACAATAAACACATGGGAGGTGTGGACCTGTCGGATGCCCTCATTGGGTACTATAATGTCTTGCATAAAACCACTAAATGGTACAAGACATTTTTTTTTCATTTTGTTGACATTGCAGTGGTAAACAGTTTCATTCTCCACAAGTACCTTTGCCAGTCTCAGAGCAAAACTCCTCTCAGCCAGAAGGAATTTAGAGAGAGACTTCTGTCTGAGCTGGCCACACAGTCCAGCACCTCAGATGCCCCAGAGCCGTCCACATCTGCCAGAGCAGCAGCTGAGCAATGTCTTCCGGAGTACTTTGGGTCAGATGCCACAAGTGGGAGGAGAGTTTGTGCTTTGTGCAAACTTGCAGGCCTCAAAATAAAGACTCCGATGTACTGTACAAAGTGCAATGTACCCTTGTGCTTGGTGCCATCTAGAAACTGCTTCAGTAAATGGCACACTGATGGACACTCAACATAGTGTGCGGTTTCGTTAACAGCTGCAACACTTCAACTTTTTCTCTTTTTTGCACTTTTTTTCTCTTTTTATCTTTGTGTGTAATAAAAATACAATAACTGCTACTTTCTCATTCCTCACTCATTCCTCACTCGTTTTGGTAATCTGTTTCATGACATGGGTTAAGTTAGGTGATGGTGTTTATTCTCTTGTCAAGTGTAACATGGTAAAAATTGTATTTATAGGTAATTAGCCTGTTTTTGCACTTTGAATAATTTGAGTTTATGGAGGAAACGCAGAGACTTCAGAGAAGACATTACCTCCCTACAGTAAAATCTCAATAACTTTTGTTAAGAAGGAGATAGAAAGATGAAACTTTTTTTCTATATTTACTGCCACATAGAGGATTCAAAAGAAACCTTCCACAGGGAAATACATCAAACAGGTAGTTTGAATATAGAGTGTTGTCTGTAAAATGAGACCATTTTTATCCATGTACTCCAATGTATGTGGGCAGGACGCTCTTTTAAATTCAGGTAGGCCCAAGTCTTTTAGAAATCAAAAATGGAGACCATAAATGAACACTTGGGGACACCAGTGACACCTTTCAGATAAATCTCAATAACTTTTGATTAGAAGGAGATATCAATAAAATTCCTTTTGCACCTATTTACTGCCGCCTAGTGGAATCAAAAGAAACTTTCTGAAGGAAAATTGACCAAACAGGTCCAAAATTACAGATTTTCAAAAAAAATTATAAAAAAAATATATAAAATTATGATTTTTGATATGTGTTTATCATAAAATTGTGAACAAATACAATACAATATATGCAATATTCCACCAATGTGTTATAATATAGAGTGTTGTCTGTCAAATGAGACCATTTTTATCCATATACTCCAATGTATGTGGGCAGGACGCTCTTTTAAAAGTAGATATGCCTTTTTCTCTAAAAAATCCAAAATATGTTGCAGAGTTAAGGTGGTTAATGGACTGTCCCTCCCTTGCGCAGCCCTTGAACATAGGACTCGCGGAATACAGTAGCCTAAATTATAAGCAAAGATTAACGTGTAGTTCATATCACACATCATATGCACTCCTGTAACTTTCAGCAGAAAAAAACAAAAAAAGTGTGGTGATGACCTCACACCGCGGTAGGCATCTCATTAATGCGATATTGCGGTGATGCGGTTATCGTCACACCCCTAAGCAGCAGTTGATTCCAATAAGTCTTGAAGTCCCCCTGCAGTCAATCATTTTATGGGTGGTGAAATTTGGTATTGTAGTTCAACATTTAACGGGTAGTTTTCTTATTCCTTTTAGTATTGATGCATCCAAAGAAGACTTCTCTCTTGGAAGATTAATTAATGACAACCACAAATCTCCAAACTGCACCATGAAAAAAATTCGTAGTGAACGACAGGCCACATTTGTGTTTATTTGCTGTGAAGAAAATTGAAATAGGAAGTGAAATCGAATACAACTATGGTGATTCACAATGGCCATGGCGTAAAAAGGTGAGTTGGTTCTATTAGGCATACTGATTTTCTTTTTAAAAATGTGCTGAATAGCACAGCTACATCTGTTTTCTACAATTTGTATTTCATTATAATCCGTATATTAACCTGATTATATATGCATAGCTATGTGATCTCATATATGCATGATCTGTTTCTTAAAACTTTTTGTCTGATTTCCAGGGGCCAAAGCAGCAGACTTCTGTTCTAGAGACCAAGACATCCCTAACAGAGCACTCTTCCCATGAGGACTCCAAAGATTCTGCCCCCACACAGGTAAATGAATAATGTTGACTCCTCAAACTACTCAAGTCTTGCCCTCATGCTGCATGTCAAGCGCTCACACACACGTTTCTAGTCTTGGCCTTATGGGACCCTCCCTCAAATGCTCGCTCTGTCAAACTAGATAAATACTTGCTATTATTAGGAGCATGTCCACATGTTTGCGCTAATATTAACTCTTAATGTGTATTTTTTTTATTATTTAGGTATTTACTACCAACGGGTTTGCCCTAGTGAACTATTCCGCAAGTGAGGAGACGGATGAGGATTATATTAAAGACAACCCTCCCACTCCACACTGTGATTTTGTTCAAAAGAAGATGAGGAATTCAAACATTCAGGTATGCCTCAGATACTGTACTTTAAAATGCTGCTGTTTCTATAAATGGTTCAAACGTCCTTCTCCTGCGACTCATTTTAATAGAATGTAAGCCAAAATGTATAACATGCCTTGAAATTGAAACTCCTTTTTTGCAGGTGGTTGGAGTGGCAAATTTTTCTGATCCTCTGATTGACTCGAGTGAGAGTATAATAGATGAAACTGATGAGGATTCTAGTCTGCAGTCAGACAACGAAGTTGTTCCAAAATACATTTTGGTATGCCTCTGACATTCTGGATACAATTTCTACCAAAATATTTCCCCTGTATATGATTTCAATAGAATATGAACAAAATACATAATTGTACATGAAATAATTACATTTTTGCAGGTGAATAGAGTACCAGATTTTTGTGTTCCTCTTAATGAGTCAAGTGATGACAGCACGGATGAGCCTTCCACTTCCATGTCTGGAATGGCTTCACAAAGGCCAAGGAGATACTGTCACCGTCCTGTAAGCCTAATTTTTTCATACATTGTTACTTAATGGTTAGTGCTAACCAAATCCTCTTTCACTTGCTCTTGTCTCTTGCTTATTTTAGTGAGCCTGGTATTAGTTGTTGAGAGTAGTACCATTTAAAGGTTCTCTAAGAATGTGAAGTACTTTACTAGGGATGTCACTGTAAGGAAATGTTCACACCAGTGAATAAACTTGCAACAACACTGGTATTACCAATAACAGTGGCAGTGGGCGCTTTTTAATTTTGATTTCACAATCATGCGAACTTGGATTTAGAGTATAAAATAAAATGTATTTATTATGCAGCACAACTGTTTCCAACATTGATAATAAAAAAATAAATAAATCAGCATATTAGAATGATTTCTGAAGAATCTTTTGACACTGAAGACTGGAGTAATGGCTGATGGAAATTTAGCTTTGCATCACATTTTAAAGAATGTGGGTAACCAGACAGTTGACGTTCATAGTAGGGAAAAATACTATAGAAGTCAGTGGTGCCATCAACTGTCTGGTTACCCACATTCAAAATAAAGTGCTACCACACTTTTACTGGTTTGCACTGCATTATTATTATTAGTCAAAAGTTTTATTCAGAAACAAACTAAAAGAGTACTTTTAGTCTCTGAACCAAGTCAATATGGCAGTGAATGACCTGTGCGATCAATCCAATAGTCTTTCAGTTCAGATTAAGGTTTAAAAATCCTAAACTTAAGACATTAACCTAAACTTAATAACATGTTCTTTTATGTATACGTAGGTAAAGAAACTGCTGTCAAAAGAAGCTGGACAACAGATGAATGTGCTGCAGTAGAAAGACACCTAAGGAAATTCAAGTTCCAGGGAAAATGGACTGTCAGCGCTGCGTTGATGCAGAAGCTCAAGCTTTAGGAAATCGAGACTGGAAGGCGCTCAAATACTTTATCAAAAATCACATTTCTGCCGTAAGAAGAAAAGTAAAGTGACATACAGGTATCTGGATGCCTTCCCACTAGCATTCACATCGGGACATGCGTTCTAACCCTTTTCAACAAAGTTGAAATTGTTTTCTTCATTGAATTATCCTCTTAAATGGTTGGTTGTCATTTACTCTCCGCTGTCATTCCAAACCCATAAGACATTTTTTCATCTTTGGAAAACAAATGAAGATATTTTGAATGAAACCTGAGATTTTGGTTGCTCCATTGTTTGCATTGCCGCTCTGTCCATTACCTGATTGCATCAGGCAGTTTGTGAATGAATGTGATGACATCAAACACTCTAAAGCGCTAACCTCAACAAAACTAAGGAAACGCATTGCTGTCTGTTCATCCTAAACTTTCAAGCTTCAGAACATTTATAACGTAAAAGTAATCCATGTGGTTTAATCCCAAGTTTATGAAGTGATGTGAATGCACTCCGAGTAAATCCACTCACTTAACATTATCCAACAATTGCGATAACTGTGAACTGGACTTTGCATTGATGCAGAACACACAATTATACACATTTTCTGGTTAATAGGGATTCTTCGCCTCGTATGCCCTTTTCCTTGTTTGTTATATGTCGCTTTGTCCTGTTTTTGTGCTATTGTTGATCTCACTTAATCCGTCTATTATACATATTATCCACCAATGCAATAACTGTGAACTGGACTTTGCATCGCTGCAGCACACACACAATTATACTCATTGTTTCTGGTTACTAATGATTCTTCGCCTTGTATACAATTTATCTTGTTTGTTATTTGTCGCTGTGCCTAATAATGTAATCTCGTTATATAATTGCAATGACAATAAATTATTATTATTATTATTAATGCTTTGTATGTGCCAAAAAACTTAAATATTGAAATTGCTCCATAAAATTGGGATTAAACCTCTGGAGTCACATGGGTAACTTTTTTCTCTATGAATGTTTTGAAGTTTGAAAGTTTAGGATGAACAGTTTTAGAATGGAAATCTCTCAGGTTTCATTCAAATATCTTCAGGTGCGTTCTGAAGATGAACAAGTTAATGGGTTTAGAATGCCTTGATGGTGAGTGAATGAAGGCAGAATGCTCATTTATGTTAGTTCTTTGTTGTCTAGCACTATAAAAAATAAAAGAGGTAGATCCTGTCAAAAGTCTTTTTTAATTTTAAATGTTTTATACCCCAAAAAAAGACTGACTCTTGCTTTGAGTTGCTTATAACATGTTTATTGCTGTTAAATCTTTTACCCCTTTGAAATGTAAAATGTTGTATAACCTCTGTATGGAACCAGCCATTTGTGTATTACCAAATAAATGTTCATTGAGGACAAATCATGTTGTAAAGTTGTTTTTTAATCCTGTGTTTTGTGTAAAATATTACTTGTGGTATTAGTGCTATAATTCCACAGGGTTTTAAAGTCCGCTTGAACCGGAAGTTGCAAATGACTTTTCTCCCGTGTTGTGACGTATTTCCAAGTGAAACGGAATATTGAACAGAGGGCAGGGTTTTACTTTAGCGCTCCTCCTCTCCATCTCTCGCTCATAGCAGACTAACGGTTTGAGGGGAGTGGTTAAGCGTTTTTCAACTAGGGATGGGCGATATGGCCTAAAAAATGTATCACGATAATTTCAGGTATTTATTGCGATAACGATACCAATGATGATAATACACACTAACTGGGGGAAAATCCGGTCCTGTTCCACTCCCGGAAGAATTACTCCCATTTTTTTTTTTTGTTATTAATTTATTTTGGGCCGAAATCTGTCAGTTACAGTCACAGCGTGCCCACCTTAGTTGAATAAAAACCCAAAATGTAGTTTTTTGTTATTATATTGAACTGAAAGCCAGTTTATGCAAAGTGTAGGCTACGTTGCACACATTAAATTTTATGTAAATCATCCATGCTAACACACACGTTTTCTATTTGAATTTTGTTTTTTCATTTGAAAGTAGACATTTCACTCTCTATAGATATATTTTTCAAAGATGGAAGTTTCTCGCTCAGAGACCTAAAGCGCACCCTGTTTGCTTTAAAGCGCAATGTTTCGTTGTTATTCTGAGTGTATACAAATAAACGTAGAGTCTTTACAGATTCTAAAGATGTATTAGGCTACTTTTATCTGTATGATCAAAAATTACGGATATTTTAAGAGCAAGTGAGCGCACCGGCGCCTGTCCTGCAGCAAGCGCGCTATTCAGCTCCACTCTCCACACAAACTCTTCAATAGCGCACATTTCTCTAGGTTAACATCATATTGAGCGGCCATGTAAAGTTGCTACTTTAAGTTACATCTTTCAGATGAAAAGCCATATTTGAGGTCGATGAATGATAGTGTGTATTACCACATAGACCAGCTGTTAACGATCTGTCCGTCACGGACTGCGTCATTCACTTAACCAGCCACACCAAAGCAAACAGGAGGAGAGCGAGACAGGGCAACTAGTTCCGAATTAAAATATACAGTTTATAGTTTATTTATATAAAAGGTATATTTGTGTATAAAGTTGGGTATCATTACTATTCCCGGTCCCGCCCACTCCCGATGACATTTTTTCCTGTACCGTCCCAATCACGTGATTCGTAGCGATTTTGTTTCCCATCCCGCGGGATTCCCGTGACCCATGGGATTCCCGAAAAAATGTCAGCCTCTACTCCGCATATGAATTTCTATAACCAAACCAGTTCCAAATTGTGGAGGTAGCTCCTTGCTTAACAACAAGCTCCTCCTCAGCCTCACTTCCGCCATGCTTGTTTTCACTCCGCTCGTGAACAGTGAATCGGTGGCGTGCAAAACTACGTCATCAACTAGACTTATCGGTATTATCGCGAGGAGACAAATTTTTATCGTGAGGAGAATTTTCAACGGTATATCGCAAACGATAAGATATCGTCCATCCCTATTTTCAACCCAAGCCGTCAAGCCTACATCATCAGAAAAGGAACGCCATTTCAGACCGGAAGTAACTTTTCAGACTTTGATTAAAGATTACCAATGCAAATAATTTTTTTCTGTGTATTAACTTGCACGGATTAATTGTTCACCACAAGACTAGTAATATGCTCTAGCAAAGTAAATAGGGTTAATTTTGATTTCATGTCGACTTTAAAGTCTTTGTTCATCAGATGAATAGGGAGTTTTCATGTGAAGTCCTCAATTTAAAGGAGTAAATTATCCTTAGGCCGCAGTGAACATGACTGGCTAGGAACACAACTTCATTAGAAATGGACTGCAGTTCATTCAATGACCAATACAATGCGGGCAAAGTACAGTTGGTGTCTTGCAGACTGAAGTCATTCAGGCTGAGACCAAATTTTGAGGGCTTATTGGTTTAGAAAAGTCTCTGGATTGGCTTTTTTATGCCATGTTGATGCCTACGAGAATACAGACGTGTGCAGATTAATTTAGAGGATATACATTAGAATCTAAAAAAGTTTCTATGGTAATCAAGGGCAAATAATGGAAGTAGTTTCTAGATGTTTGGTCCCTGCTAAGATATAAAGATTAGAAATGTGTGTGTATCTGTGAAAGTGGACCCCACAAGTTCTAAATGTTTAATTAGGCCCCACAAGTGACACAAAAACGCATGTGCAAGCAATTTTGTTTGAATTTTGTATTATTGAAGTGATATTTCTTATTAGGAACTGCTTGTTATCTTGCTTGATTTTTTTATAAGTGTGTAGAACCATTGGAAATGGTGGACCCCACAATTGGGCAAAAAAACGGTGGACCCCCTTATGGGAGAAAAACAAGTATGTGTGTGTGTGTGAGAGAGAGAGAGAGACAGACACACACATACATGTAATAGTGTACAGTATTTGAAAAATAACATGTTTTTTGAACATTAAAGCATGTCAACATATTCTGTTACACCAAATAATGATCTTTAAAATAGCATCATATGACCCCCTTTAATGTTAATAGGTTTTACCGTGTTATTACAACATTTAACCACTTTTTATTCATTAAAAAATTGTGAAATTCTTTATAATTTAAATCTTGTACAAGAACTACAGCAAAAACCAGTTGATGCATATTTTATCAATAATTTAGAAATTGTATCTGAATATTACCAGTATTAACTTTCATAAAGTTCCTTTGAACACGACTGCTCAAAACGGTCTAAATTTATGAAACCTAACACATTCAAAACATTATTACTCTGAAATTTTTAATGTAAATGTTAATGTAATGTAAAAGTAAAATGTTTAGTACTGTAACACCTTTCATGACACTACATATGACACTACACGCTTGCGTGTGAATTTGATAGGTGCTTGATATAAAATAAATGGTGCTTAAAAAAGTCCTTGAATCTGGAGTTCATGAAAGAGTGGGAACCCTGTCCTTCCAGTCAACTTTGCATTTAATGTGCTTTGATACAGCACTCTGTAAACAGCCACACATTTCAGTAATGACCCTCTGTGACTTACCCTCTTTGTGGAGGAATCAATGTTCGTCTTCTGGATCATTGAGTCAGCAGTCTTCTCCATTATTGTGGTTTCAAAGAACAAGAGATACCCAGAATTTATACTGGCATGGGCATGCATGGCTGCCTCTGGAACAGTCCCTCTCAACTTTACTGATGGCCTAATGTATGATGACAGTAGCAGAATGAATTTGGAAGGGTACAAAACCATCTTGCCTACCAATATTCAAGAACATGCCACCAGATTCATTGGGAAGTGCTTCATATTGCATCAGGACAATGACCCAAAACACCCTGCCAGTTCAGTCAAGGAGTTTATAAGGGCAAAGAAATGTAAAGTCTTAGATTGCCCAAGTCAATCTCCAGATTTAAATCCGACTGAACATGAATTTCACCAGCTGAAGAGGAGAGTAAAGGCAGAAACTCCCCAAAACAAGCAACAATTGGAATTGGCTGCATTAAAGGCTGGGAAAAGTATTTCAAAGGATGAGAGCAAGAGTCTGGTGATGTCTATGGGTCACAGACTCACTGCTGTGCGCAAGGGATCTGCAACCAAATAATAGCTTTTAATCTTTTATATCTGCCTTATGTTCAACTGTCCCAATACTTATGCTCACATCAATGAGTGGGATGAACTCTAAAAGTGCTTTTTATTTGGTAAAACATGTATGTTTTGAAACAGCTAATAATAAAATGTGACATTCTGTAGTTGTGTCTCATATTCATCTTTTGATCATATTTGCAAATGTCTTGCCTCCACAGCCAACAGAACAATTTTGTCTTTACCGTTCCAATACTTTTGTATATATCTATTTATTGTTTTATGGTGCTACATTTCCTACACCTTCTACCTTATTTTATTTATTCTCAGGTTAGGTAAAGTAAGTCAAATCTGTCCTCTCTCATAAGCGTCTAAGTTCATATTTATAAAACAGGTCACAGAAGACTTCTCCGTGGTCTGTTCTGGCTTAGCTATAAATCAATGCCAGGGAGGCAGACTTGTGTTATATAAATACAAGTCAGTTTATTATTACAATTAGTAAGCAATACAAATATTCTACAATCACTGTATATAAGTATTAATAAAGTATAAATATGAAAAAGTTGTTTGCTCAAGGCAATATCAGCGATGGTTCTGGTGCTGGAGAGGCTCTTCAGGTGGTCTCGAAGCAGCATCTGATTTCATCATCACACTTCAGTCTTTTATATACAGCAGGTGGATCCCAATGTCTTGTGACTTCATAATCCCCTCAGAAGTTGTTTATAAAAGGCCTCACATTTTCCCATTTTTCTTCTTTGGGATTCTCTGAATGCCCAGCTTCTTTTTCTTTAAGACTCTTCTTTAAAGCTCATCTCTAACTATGCTCTTAATTGCTAATATGTTATAAACGTTTTCTTAATAAACACTTAAAACAGCAAGTGTGTTGTTTTACTTAATAAACTACTTTCTCAATAAAACAGTTACAACAAGGTGTGGTGTAATGGTTAATCAACCATATTGTCAATAAAACAAATACAGGACAGGGTAGGGCGGGCCGGGGCGAGGCGGGGCGGGGTAGGGCAGGGCGAGGCAGGGCAGGGCAGGGCAGGGCGAGGCAAGGCAGACACACAGGAACACCGGGTGTTCAGACAAAAAAGAACTGAACAGGCAGGAACTAATATATACAAGATAACTACACACATACACCTGAACTAAATAAACTAATAATCACACTGAACAAGTACATAACTATTATATATCGTGCTAATTAAGTTGATTATCTAAACAAGTTCCACCTGTGCTGAACTGGTTGATTATCCGAACATGCTCCTCTCGGACTTTGTTAATAAAACATAATTTAAAAGAGACTTTTTAAATATTAAAGAATCAAGGTTAAGGTTTACTATTGAAATTTCCCTCTCACTTTTTGTTGTATGTGAACAGGTGTGTTTGGCACAAGTTTTTGTGGGTAAGCTGTTATTTCAAGAGTAGTGCAGTATATACTCTTGATCTTTTGAATGTTTATTAAAGACAAAGTTCACATAAGGGGTATCAGCATTGTGTAAGCTCATGTATTGATTTTGATTTTTACAATAACGTCCATTCTCATTCAGTTTCTCCTTGGCTCAGGGGCTGCACTGAACTCATGTCACATGAGTGATTATAAGTTATATGGTTTTAGACAGTTTGGGGGACTGAATGAATATAATGACATGTACAATTGTGATTTGTGATCTACCACCAATATTAGCTAGCACATACAAAAATGATCCCTCTCTTGATCTGCATATTGATGACCCAGCCACTGCTTCTGAACGCTTAATTTACAAACAAGAATATGTGACATTAGACCTAAACTGTGATCCCTCCACTCTTAAGATTTGAACTTCATTTTTTAATGCCTTTGAAACTAAACCTCTATAGTATGGGTTGGCAAGTAAGTTTGGCATCAGGTCAAAAAAAAAATTGCCACTAGTTGGTGGGCCAGAATATAGTCAAAGGATAATTTAAGAAATTAATCGATAAAAATGCAACTAAAATTGCCTGACAGACTGTTACAGTGTCTTTTGTAACTGATAGTGAGCTGTTACTCTGTGTTAAATCCTGTAGTAGGACAGTCATTAACAAAATGACTTGCCTTGGCTTGCCCTGATTTCAACATTAAAGACTGTTAATTTGAGTTTATCCTCGTCTCCATGTTCCTCCCTGCTGTGTGCACTGTGACACTAATAACATAGTTGTCAGCATTAAAAGGTATAACTGCTACTTTTTGCAGTGCAAATTTTGTTTGTGATGAAAATAACAGTACGTTTTTGTCAGTTATTTTACCTACGGATCGACGCATTTCTTACAGATTTCTGCTCATTCAAAATCATATACAGATGAAGTAGCACTGTAAGATTACATTTGTTTGAATGCATTATTGAGAGAGCGATTGCGTGTGAATAAGTGTTGTAGTAGCTACTCGTTTAAATCATGCTTCAGCTGAAAATATTCAGTATCTAGAAAGAACAAACAAATTCCTTGAGAATCATAGCCTTCACATTCTTTCTGATTTGAGTGATCCTTCTCTATCAAGATAGCTAAATATGTTTAACATGTGAATTCTTGCTAAATATGTAGTTATATTATGGGCTGTTGCCATGAATTGTACTCGGGATGGAGCGGTGGTGGAGAGCGAGTGAAAACCATGACACTCCAACTTTTAAAAAATCCGCTCCTTGCTCCAGTCAAAATCACACCGTTCTGCTCACGTATTCTGATTGTGAGTAACTGTTGCTGTAATGACAGATTTATTTCAGAACCAGCCGTGGATTAATAATCTGGTTGCGGATTAATAATTATTGCTGGCGGGCCAGTTTTGTTTTTTTTTGACTAAAGTTAAAAACTTTGTGTCCCCTGCTGAGTTCGAGAGAGTAATATATGCATTTATGTCGTCTTGTCTAGACTACTGCAATTCAATCTATATAGGTATTGGTCAATTCTATATGAACCACTTGCAAGTAGTCCAAAATGCAGCTGCTAGACTTCTTCCTGGCACATGTAAATATGAGCACATTACCCTCATCTTACTCTCTCTGAACTGGTTGTCTACTCATTGGTATGATGTAGAATAGAATTAAAGGTTTGTGCCAATAGCCTTGTGGGCACCGTGTCGACATCAAGCGCTGTTGTGCTACAGGTGTCCCAAGTTTGAATCCCAGCTCGAGGTTCCCAGATCATAGTTAAAAAGAAAGGGAGACAGGGATTTTGCCATCGTCAGCCCCAAATTGTGGAATAGCCTACCTTTATCTATTAGGATAATCTCTGCAGAATCTCTGTTTAAAGCAAAACTTAAAACCCACCTTTTAGAGAAGGCTTATAATATGTGAGTTGTCCTGAGCTTGTTTTTCTCTGTATGTACTATTTATTGTCTTGATTGGTGGTTTTTATTTTGGTTTTACAATTTTTGTACAGCACAATAGTCAGTGGCTGTTGTTTTATTGTGTTATACAAATAAACTAAACTAAACTTAACTAAGCTAAACTAAATATATATTGAATAAATATATATTGCAAGTTTGAGGAAAGTTTAAAGCATTCTCTAGCATAGTTATGAATCAGGTTTGTACGGTTTTACAAGTTTGCAAGACCAATATTATTTTGTAACCTGTGTCAAAGACTGTTATGAGCCATTAAGAGTTGTCAAGGAAAAAGAGGCGAGTCCAATTTGCTAAAAAAAAAAAGATGTATGTAATGTGAAAAGGGCACAGTCAGTAATAGCAGTTAATAAGGAAATACATTTTCTTCCCTACTAACCACACATTTACAGAAAGGATTATGAAATCCTGTGACGCTGACATTAGTCATGTGTGTTAAAGTGTATAAATATATTGACAGAGGCTGTGTATAAATTATAGTGCATACATGCAAAATCTGCGAAAAGGTAATACAACTATTCTCTAATAATTTTTTTATTTTATTTACAATATTTATGTAATTGTGTAATATGTAATATTTTGTAAATTAATGTCCAATTAAAGACTAACAAATTTAACTGCTGAAAAATAATGTTTAAAAATAATTCAAAATTTAAGGCAAGTAACCACAAGCAAATGTTGTTTTTTCATGCACTGGTCAATTTTGAGATTTTGGATTACTTGGCTTTTTCATTAAAGTTTTGAATGACACTATTGGAAAGAAAACAGCCAAATACACTTTATCAATTTGCATCAGTAGATTTAAATTAAAGTACATTTTTTAAAGGAAGTTTTTCTCTCCACTAAGCCGGAATTGTCCACTTCAGTTCATTTTACAAATTTATTCCTATCTATATTGTGAAGTTTTTTTTAGAAGTTTGTTGTTTGGTTTTATACATTTTATTCCTGAAAATGTGGTAAATTTCCTTATTTTTTAATAGCTGTTGACATTATTATTTTTTTATTTATGGGTAACACTTTACAATAAGGTGTCATTTGTTAACATTAGTTAATGTACTAACATGAACGATCAATGAACAATACATTTATTATAGTATTTATTAATCTTTGTTTCACTAACTAGGACCATGCCACAAACGAGCTATGAAATAGTTAGTTGAACAGAGTGTTGGGGAAGAGTAGAAAGAGGATGAAGGGGTAGAGGGAATGGGATGATGGTCAGCTTGATCAGGGCATCTAGAATTGATGGCTCAGAGAGACTCAGGGTGGGGGTACCGTCTCGATCATATATTTAGGCCAGACAATTAGGACCTCCGATACAACCTGAAAGAAAGAGAATGTGGGATAAAGTTGGCTCAATGGATGAGAAAGGGAGGGAAGGGTGGGTTCGAGAGAAAGAGACAAACAGTACAGTAAGAGGCAGCCCGATATATGGAGGTTTTGGGAAGTCAGGTGATCGTTTGGGGCGTGACCGTGTTCCCGAATGTCAGCTAACCAATTAACTCCCTTAATGTTAGTTAAGGAAAATACAGTTGTTCATTGTTTATTCCTGTTAGTTCACAATGCATTAACTAATGTTAACAAACACAACCTGTGATTTTAATAATGCATTAGTAAATGCTGAAATTAACATTAACTAAGATTAATAAATGCTGTAGAAGTATTGCTCATTCTTAGTTCATGTTTACTAATTTTGTTAATTAATGTTAACTAATGAACCTTATTGTAAAGCATTACAGACTCATGGAATAAAAAGAGAAAAAAACTTCTTTAATATGCCAACAGAATGAAGAAAAAAAAATGTTGTGTCTGGAAACGTATGCAAATTGCATGCCTCATTGCATATTGAAACATGACATTTTTTAAAACTGCTATTTCTTTTTACCCTAATAACTTGGGGTGTTTTGCCATAATAATGTTTAGTGTAATGTTTCATCAAATGTCTACAGATTTTCTTGACTGGTCAGGGATTGAATTTTCGGTCCCACTTTATATTAGGTGGCCTTAACTACTATGTACTTACATTTAAATAAATTATTTGGTACAATGCACTTATTGTGTACATACATGTTTTTACATTGCACTTATAGTTTTAAAAATACTTATATGTAATTACATGTGTAATTACATTTAATTACACTGTTGAGCCATCCCTTACACCTTAACCCACCCTTAAACCTACCCAGACCACCAAACCTGTCCCTAACCTTACTCGTATCGCACCTCAATTGCAGCAAAAGTGTTTTGTAATAAGCCAAATACACTTATGCGTATGTACACAATAAGTACATTGTACTTACTTTTTGATGTAAGTACATAGTAGTTAAGGCCACCTAATATAAAGTGTGACCGAATTGTCAAACTGAATTTTTCCACAGCACCTCTTCTTGTGGACAGTCATGGTTTCACTGGTTGCAGTGGCTGTATTTCTCCTCTGTGGGACCCTGTTTCAATCACCCCAGGTAGCAGCATTCAAATCTCTCTTTCTGGGCGGCTCCCTCACCCATCGAGAAATCACTCAGTTGGCCATCCTCCGCAAGACAGCAGAAGTGTGTCGTGACATAGCCACTGCCCAGGGGCGCGACTTCACACTGCCTGTAAGAAAAAGAACCAACTGAATTGTAAAAACCAGTAAATAGAATTAACATGAATGAGTTATTACGAGTAACAAAAGGTCTGTGATTAACATTCCGTGAAGAGAATTCACATTTTTTGTTACAACATTAATTACAGTCATGCCTTAAATGTAAATTTTGAAACTGTTAATTTTTTTTTTTTTAAGTTGCTAAGTCTTAAGTTATGCTACACACATAATTTGAATTGAAACATGAACTGAAAACTGAAAAACAAAGGGAACTCAAATTTCTTGTTTTGAATAAAAATAATACTTGTAAATGATATTCTTCTTTTCAGATAAACAACAGTCTGACTCCATCTGCTGTCCAAGAAGCCTGCTCAGCATCTGCTGCCTCTTCCCACGTTTTTTATTTAGCTATAACACAAATTTTTCTAAGCAATGCAGTCCAACTTTTTGCACTGAGTGAGGCACATCACATACATAATGAGGCTTTCAGTGAGGGCCGGGATCTCATTACCCAAGGTGTAGCTGCAGTAAAGGCCAGCGTGCTGAAGGGGAGTTATATCCCTGCCCGTAACACACTGGGGGCTCTATGTCACACTCTACAGGTACGTTACAAATCTGTAATAATCTTTCTATATTTTATTATTATTATTATTTTTACTTTCAAGCTGGGCCCATATCAGCAATTATATGTGACCCTGGACCACAAAACCAGTCTTAAGTAGCACAGGTTTGTAGCAATAGCCAAAAGTACATAGTATGGGGCAAAATTATCGTTTTTACACTTTTATCCAATCCAAATGTTTTTTTTTAAAGAATTCTCTTATGCTCATCAAGTCTATTTACTTGATCAAAAATACTAGAAAAAAAACTCCCGGTAATATTGTGAAATATTCTTACAATGTAAAATAATGATTTTCTATTTTAATATATTTTAAAATCATTTCCATCAGTGTCAAAAGATCCTTCAGAAATCATTCTAATATGCTGATTTATTTATTTTTTTATTATCAATGTTGGAAACAGTTGTGCTGCATAATAAATAAATTTTATTTTATACAACAACGGCACAGGTGTGTAAATAATTTAGAAACAACAATGGAGTGTCTTTAAAAGCCCTCTTTTGTGCAGAACTACTTTCTTCCGCCACGGATTTAAATCTAAAGTTGACAGTTTAACAGCTGAGTCTCCGTTACTAATCCCAAAACATCACTTTAGAGCTAGTAACGAAGGAACTTTGAGTTGCTTCAGTGACTATGTTTACATGGACAACAATACTCCGATTTTAATACGATTAAGACAATACTCTGATTAAGAGTCTACCATGTAAACAGAGATTTTTGATGACCTTAATCCGGCTAAAGTCATAATCGAAGTAAACAGAAATCGAATTAAGACATGTGGAGTATTCCTATTTTAGTCGCATTATGGAGGTGCAGTACAGACATGTAAACACTTTAATCAAACTATTACCGTCATGTAAGACTTTTCGCCGCATTTTGCGACCGGATACACACGGCAGTGATTAACCGTTTGACAGCAAATAAAAGAGCTTCAACACCGTCGTCTGTGTGCTCGTACAAATAATTAACTGGACTTGAAGCGTTCATAAAATTAAAAATGAAACATCACGAAGACGAATTATATGTTTATATGTGAAATTCTGGAGGAGACGTCAGATAGCGTCGCGTGGTGACGTAATGATGCATGCCATTAATCAATCTATGTACTATAACATGTAAAACGGGAACATGAAAGGATTATTCTAAAAGCAACTCATGTAAACACCTTAATCATAATATTGTCTTATTCAGAATAAGGTAAATAATTAGATTACTGATGTCCATGTAAACGTAGTCATTGAAAGCTTTGTATTACTGTAGTAAAAGCTTGCTGTATTATGTAAAATATATAAGTATTATGAGAGAGATGGACTGAGCGACTGTGATTACCTGCATCTGATACAGGCATCTCATTCTCCTAACGTTACTTAACAATTAAGTTTGAATGTCCACTGATGAAAGCGTTATCTTTGTCGTAACGTCAATATCCTTTCATTGATTTCTGATGACAGAGCTCCTCAGTGCATTTGTTAGCTGCGTCAAGCTGTTGTTGTAAGTAAAAATATCTTCCGTTAAGAAAAGCGTTTTTCAAAGTAAAAGTCTTTACTGCAGCGCTAACTCATAAAAACAGTCTGTTGTCGCCATCTAATGGCAGAACAATCTAACTGAAATCATCATCACGAACACACGCACCATGTCTCAGTACTAAACACTATTATTATTTATATAAAATACTAATAATTGAATAATCATATTTAATAAACAACAACAACAGCCATCATAAAAGTTGCTTGGCAATTCAGTCAACCGTAAGCAAAGGCACCGTGATACAGCATTGAATTTACACATAGATAGACCCGGCTAGAACAAGCGAAGTGATACAAAATTGTGAAAGGGCGTTCCTGTAGCAATACCAGTACAATATCTCACGGTTCTCAACCAATCAGATTTGAGAACCAGAACAAACTGTTGTATAAAAATATATATTTTAGAAACTAACCTGCCAATATAATACAGTGCCCTCCACTAATATTGGAACCCTTGATAAATATGAGCAAAGGCGGCTGTGAAAATAAATCTGGATTGTTTATCCTTTTGATCTTTCACTCAAAAAATTCACAAAATTCTAACCTATCATTGAAGTAAAACAATTGAAAATGGGGAGAAAATCTCATGATGAAATAAATGTTTTTCTCCAATGAATGTTGGCCACAATTATTGGCACCCCTAGAAATTATTATGAGTAAAATATAAAAGTATATTCCCATTCATATTCCCATTTTTTATCACACCAGGGTGACTATAGGAGCATGAAATTGTTCAGCTATGACTTCCTGATCCACAGGATCATAAATATGAGGAACACAAAGCCAAATTCCCTTAATCATCCATCACAAGGAGTAAAACCTAAGAATATAGTTCTGATGATGTGCAGAACAAGATTGTTGAGCTTCACAAAATAGAAAGTGGCTTTAAGAAAAGAGCTAAAGCATTGAAAATCCCTATTTCCACCATCAGGGTAATAATTCAGAATTTCCAATCAACTAAAGATGTTAAAAATCTGCCTGAAAGAGGACGTGTGTCTATATCTTCCTAATGCACGGTGAGGAGGAGAGTTTGAGTAGCTAAAGACTCTTCAAGGACCACAGCTGGAGAATTGAAGAAAATACTTGAGTCTTGGGATCAGAAACGTAAAAAAAAAAATATATATATCAAACATCCCCTACATCACCACATGTTGTTTGGGAGGGCTTCAAGAAAAATTCTCCTCGCTCATCCAAAAACAAACTCCAGCATATTCATTTATCAGACACGACCGGAACTTCAAATAGGACTGGCTTCTATGGTCAGATGAAACTGAAAAAAAGCTTTTTGGCAGCAAACACTGAAGATGGGTTTAGTCCAAACAGGGATAAAAAAAAAAAGTACCCCATGTCCACGGTTAAATATACTGCTGGATCTTTAATGCTGTGGGCCTGTTTTTCTGCCGGAGGTCCTGGACATCTTGTTCAGATGCATGGCATCATGGATTCTATCAAATACCAACAGATAAAAAACCTGACTGACTCTTGTTAGAAATCTTATAATGGGCCGTGGTTGGATCTTCCATCAAGACAACAATACAAAACAAACATCAAAATAAACACAAAAATGTGTCACTGAGCACTAAATGAATCTTTTGGCATGGCCATCCCAGTCCTCTGACCTGAACCCTACAGAAAATGAGTGGGTGAACTGAAGAGAAGTAGTACTAACATGGAGCTGTGAATCTGAAGGATCTGGAGAGATTCTGTCTGAAGAAAATGGTTTCTGATCTTTTATCAGGTGTTCTCCAAACTCTTCAGGCATTATAGGAGAAAACTCAGAGCTGTTACCCTGGGAAAAGGACGTTGCAATAATTGGGTGCCAATAATTGTGGCCAACATGAACTAGAGAAAGCATTTATTTCACAGTGAGATTTTCCCCCCTTTTTCAATTGTTTTACTTCAATGATAGGTTGGAATTTTGTGAAGTTTTTGAATGAAAGATAAAAAGGATAAACAATGCAGATTTATTTTCACAGCCGCCTTTGCTCATATTTACCAAGGGTGCCAATATTAGTGGGGGGCACTGTATGTGTGTGTTTTTTTTTTTTTTTTTACATTTTTTACGAAACTTCTTTTTTCAGGATTCTTTGATGAATAAAAAGTTTAAAAGAACAAAATTTATTCAAAATAGAAATCATTTCTAACAATATAAGTCTTTGCTATCACTTTTTTATCAATTTAACACAACTTTGCTCGCTGAAAAAAAGTATTCAATTCTTAAAAAAAAAAAAAATAAAAATTTACTGTCCACAAACTTTTAAATGGTAGTTTATATTGTTACAAAAGATTTCTATTTTTAATAAATGCTGTTCTTTTTTTTTTACTTTTTATTTATTAAATAATCCTGAAAAAAGTATCATATGTTCCAACAAAATATTAAGCAGCACAGCTGTTTCCAACATTGATAATTACTCAACATTTTAGAATGAATTATGAAGGATCACGTGACACTGAATACTGGAGTAATGATGCTGAAAATTCAGCTTTGCATCATAGGAATAAATTACATTTTAAAATATATTCACATAGAAAACAGTTATTTTGAAATAACATTTCACAATAATATTCACATTTTTTTCTGGATTTTTGATCAAATAAATGCAGCCTTGATGAGCATAAGAAACTTATTTAAAAAACATTACAAATCTTACTGATCCCAAACTTTTGAATGGCAGTGTATATAGAGTCAATGGCTACCAGCAACTGTTTGGTTTCCAACATTCTTTAAAACATCATCTTTTGTGTTCAAAAGAAGAAAGAAACTCAGACAGGTTTGGAACAACTTAACAATGAGTAAATGATGACTCAATTTTCATTTTGGGTTGAACTATCCCTTTAAATATTTGTTCATTATATATATATATATATATATACATATATAATGAAAAAAATTACATTTACAACCTAGAAAATACATTTGTTTTTTTGTGTTTAGGACTTCTATAGCCACAGTAACTGGGTGGAACTGGGAAGCACTGCTCCTTTCAGCACGCTGATCAAACCTGAGCTTCCTCTCAACAATCTAGCAGGTATAACACAATGCAGTTACCCCCATTACACAATTTCTGAACCACCATGTACCACAATATGAATATGGTATAAACTTGCACATTCTTTTACTTCTTATCTGCTTACCCAGGCCCCAGCACACCGACATGCAGGAGCTGCACTGGGTCAGACTGCAGAGATAACATTCTCCCAGAAATACTGCTGCGCAAGAAACTAACCTCAGGATATTTCAGTGTTTACTCCTCCAGAAAACCTGCAGGTAGGAGAGCATCATCACCCATGTGTAGTGTTGCTCTGCCTTTTAGTTATAACTTCTCTGTACATCATCACAGACCACAGGATGGCTGAATAGGCACCACAGATTTATACACTGACATAATTTTCTTTCAGGCAAGTGTAGCCATGGTGGCTTTCTTGACAGGACCAGTTTAAGAGAACCCACTGGAGGCATCAATAAGGATGACATTAGGTCAAATCACGGCTTCCTTCACCTCCGTGCTGCTGACATGGCCATCAACGCTACTGTGGAAGTGCTGCAAGACATCCGTCTGGCCACAGGCAACCAAGCCTTTCTTCAGTATGAGACCTTCCTTTTACACACAACACATTTTGGACTATGTCATAAAACACATGGTTAAGGTTTTGTAAATTTATTTCATTCATTTCAAATTTATTATCAATACAGACTCTGCATCGATTCCATCTAACATATTTTCTCACTGACACACCCCCAACTCAGAAACTCAGGTCTTAAAGAAAGTTCTGAGTTTTCCAGGTTTAGCAAATTTTGTTTGTTTCTTTCCCTCTCTCAGATTGGTAGGCCTCAGTCAGACCTCAGTTCTGGCTATTGTGATTGACACCACGGGCAGCATGTCTGATGAGATTGAAGATGCAAAGAGAGTCTCTTTCGGTATTATAGACAGCAGGAGAGGAACACCAGGGGAACCTTCAGAATACATTCTAGTCCCATTTAATGATCCAGGTAGTCATATGGCATATTTAGTCATGCGTATTTATATATATACTGTATATCAGTGTTTCCCACAGACTTTAACTCTATTTGTGGTGGCACTTCCCCCGGGGGAATTTACTGGAATTTATAACTTTAAGATAAAAAAATATATCAATATTCAATATAATTTTTGATACCATGGGGAAAAACTGCCATGACTTTAAGGGTATGAAATTAGATAACATTGCTAGAACATGACAATGAGGTATATTTGTACATTAATTAAAACAACTTGAGGTGGTAAAAAACTGGAGTAAAACTTATAGATTTGCATATATTTACTTCAAATTTCTTTAAAGAGAAATATTATTTTTCCTATTTTTACCCAAAATAGGGTATTGTGAGCAAAGTGAGTACACTCATGTAATGTATGTTTCATTCATACAAAAATGGTGATAGTCACCCTCATTGGGAGTTGCAAAGACTCCCGTCGAGGGACCAAACATGAAGGTCCCACAGCTTGGGCCTAGAATTCTCTGGAAAGCTCTGAGGGGATAAGAAGTCCCTAGTCTCTAAACTGAATGACGCTACTAGCTGCTGAATTGCCAGTGAGCGTTCCGGTGTAATCCAGGCCCGCATCTGGGTCGAATCGATAACTGTCCCCAGGAAGATGACTTGCTACCTGACCTAACACAAAATATATTTCTGTACGTAATTATGCAGCAAAGTATTTAATATGATCTGGGATTATTAGAAGAAACTGTACCATTCGTCATCTTGCTTGGAGGACAGTATAAATGCTTGTAAATATTTCACGTTTTAAGTCCATTCATTATTTGTAGCACACCTGCCATCCAATAATCACAGGAAGTTTTGTGTACTTTTAATCAGAAATAACGTGTGAGCTTTCAAATTCTGTCAATGTTATCACAAAATACAAACTATAAATTTGGTTTTGATGCACTTTAATGTGCCGTTCTCCGTTGCACCTCAGTTCAAGTGGCACATGAACCGATCATCTGTTCCTCTTTGCTACTAGTTATAGCAAAAATAAACATGAATGAACATCAGAAAAGTGTTGAAACAAACAGAACAGTTGTAGTCATTGCAGGTGAATGTTTTCTCAGCTGTCACTGCAGGAAAACGTGTTGGCGTGGACGTGCATCATCTACGCCAGGCATTGTGCCTGGTCGTAGTTTTAATTGGTGCAACAGGTGTAAATATTTATCATAAAGCTGGACGTTGCAAAGCCCAGTGTATGGCTTATACCTAACTTTTTTTTACGTCCAGCTGGTGCAACCGGCCCCAGGTGGTTGAGCAACAGTGATCTGTGAGCGAGAAGTTCCTGCTCCGATATGGCCAACACATCCACATCGTCGAGGTAATTCATAATGTGGATTTCCATCTGCCTCAGAGGGGAAAGAGACACGTCAGAACTGTATATTTATAAGCCTCCTCCTTGAACTTGAATCTCAAGAAACGGGTAGCATTTTGCAATTTGACGGCACTGTTGGAGCCCAGGCTCAGACTTTGGCTGAGGCTGGGCCAGAGACGGCACCAGTTTCACAGTCTGCTTGGAGGATGGAGCCTTCTGGCGACTTGAACCAGCCGTTGAGCTGGAGCGCTTCGGCAGGAAGCGACGCATGGCCTGCGATGACTTCTATGCCACTGTGACGCACTCAACAAATCCATTCATGGATGTATGGATGCAGAGCATGAGCCTTCAATCCCAGGGGTGATGGAGGGCAGAGATCTGCAGTGACCGCCTCTTCTAGAGGGGGGAGCTTGCCATAGCCCTTTTCTTCAGCGCTGTCAATAATGAGAAAAGAAGTGGAGGAACGAATGTGTGCCGAGTAGTGAGCGTGTCAGTCTTCTACAGCTAGTAGGCTTCATGCTTCTTGTTGCTCCTTCTCCATAGAGTCCAGCAAGGAGATGAAAATTCTGACGAAATGGCACTCAGAGCCGACTTATATAGCATCTATGTCCGTTCAGTTACACAAACGTGAACAAATCAGGTTTCAGTATTCAGAGTAAACAGGAGTTTCCCCATAGTGTCTTTTGACAGAACGGGAGAGACCATTCGAAAGGGAACTTAAATATTTATCCATTCAGCCATCATTACAATTGTTCATGTCCAAATCTAACTTGAAACGACTTAAAGGGATAGTTCACCCAAAAATGAAAATTCTGTCATCATTTACTCACCCTCAGGTAGTTCCAAACCTGTACGAATGTCTTTGTTCTGCCGATCACAGAGGAAGATATTCTGAAGAATGTGGGAAACAGAGCAGTTCTGGGGCACCATTGACGTCCATAGTATTTTTTTTTCCTACTATGGAAGTCAATGGTGCCCCAAAACAACCTGGTTGCAAACTTTCTTCAAAATGTCTTCCTCTGTGATCGGCAGAACAAAGACATTCGTACAGGTTTGGAACTACTTGAGGGCGAGTAAATGATGACAGAATTTTCATTTTTGGGTGAACTATCCCTTTAAGCACAAAATTATCTGTGAGTGAGCTTTAAATGATGGCTGAACAGTTAGCATACACACAAAAACTGTAGTTATTATTTTTGAAACAATGTTGAAATGTTTTAAAAATTCTTGTTGCTGTAGTGTTCTATGATGTGTTTGTGTCATGCAGATTTTGGACCTCTGACAAGAACTACGAATGCAGATATTTTCAAAGAGAGAATTAATTCTCTTTCAGCAGATGGTGGAGGAGATGAACCAGAGATGTGTCTGTCAGGACTACTGGTTTGTGTGTTTGTTTGTTTGTCTTTATACATGTATGCCAACTGTATTTACATGTGAAAATGTAAAAATTACTCATACCGATAAATAATATTACATTGCTGATATATTTTTGTGAATATCTCAGCTGCATTGATTCTTAATATAATAATTGAAAAATCTGGTTCTCCAGTTGGCACTAGCAGGAGCTCCTCCATCTTCAGACATTTTTGTTTTCACTGATGCTGCAGCAACAGGACTTAGAATTAAAAAGCACCGTTCTGGCCATGATAGAAAGCACCAGGTCAACAGTGAGTGCCTGCAGATCACATCCACATCATTGCTTCTAAAATTAAAGTGTTGTTAATTTGTTTGTAATGGCTTTTTCTACACCACCCAGGTCACATTCATGTTGACTAACGTTCTTCTGCGAAGAAGAAGGACTGCCTCACAATCTCAACAGTTTAAATTAAGATCAGACATACAGTTGTACAGAGATCTGGCCCATGCTTCTGGTGGACAGGCAATAACTGTCACAAAAGCTACACTGTCTCAGGCCACTGCAGTCATTACAGATGCATCTACCTCTGCCCTGGTATGTTCTAAGAACTTAGTTAGTAAAATCATAATGTGATATAAGGGACAAATGATGACAGAGCTTTTATGTATGTGTGAACTGTCCCTATACTATAACATTTTTATATGAAAAAAAATTAAGAAAAATGGGAAGTATGTATCTCAAAAAAACTATTTTTGTTTTGCATTTCTGCTCTTTGCAATATTTTTTCAGGTTGGTGATTGTAATTTTGTGGTGCAACATATTGAAACATCTCTTTTTTTTTTTCTTGAAGGTCACTGTTCTTCAGGTGGTGAGAAGTCCAATCATTGCAGAAAACGTCTCTTTTGTTTTAGATCCATCTCTATCCAATGTGACTGTGTATATCACTGGAGACTCTCCAGTCTTTACCCTCTACAGCCCTACAGGTGAGCCATACCTCAAACATGGTTTGCTAATATAAGGGTTTTATCTTCTCCAATACAAAAATCCAAATGCAAAATTGGATTATATTATATTGTTAAAAATAAGCTGTTTCCCTTGCCCTTCAGGTGTGTCTCAGTCAGGTTCAGTGGCAGATGGTCCTCTGGGCAGCATCCTGACTGTAGGGAATCTGAATAGAGTAAAACTCAACTCTGACAGCCAGACAGGGGAATGGAAGATCAGCATTGACTCCACACACTCCTACAGTCTTAAAGTCATTGGTAAGCGTGTTTAATGTGCCTGCATAGGTTTTGTTTCGCTTGTAAACCATTGAGATTTTAAAAATGTTATCAAATTTATTATTACATTTATTTTTAATCAAATGTTTAATTACGCAATGTGTGTATCAACTCAGTTTTAGAAATAAAACTGCTAAACAAACAATGGTTTTGAAAATAACATCAGTAAGTAGTTTCGGTCCCACTTTATATTAGGTGGCCTTAACTACTATGTACTTACATTTAAATTAATCATTTGGTACAATGAACATACATGTTCTTACATTGTACTTATATTGTTAATAATACCTTTATGTAATTACATCTGTAATTAATTTCTGTAATTACATTTATAATTACACTGTTGAGCCATCCCTTACACCTTAACCCACCCTTAAACTTACCCATACCACCAAACCTGTCCCTAACCTTACCTGTATCCCCCCTCAATAGCAGCAAACGTGTTTTGAAATACAATATGAACACAATAAGTACATTGTACTTATTTTTTGATGTAAGTACATAGTAGTTAAGGCCACCTAATATAAAGTGGGACCGTAGTTTTTCTTTGGAACATTGCAAGACTGTTGCATTTCACAATAGTTGAACTACATTCCAGTGTTGCCAAGTCCTAACACTCTTTCCGCGGGATGTTTTTCATGTCCGCGGGTTGAGGCGACCCCAATAATGTGATATTTAGCCCCTGGAATGCAACTTTTACCAGGGGAACCCGCCAAGAAATGTGTATTTTACCCCCCGGAATATGATTTTTACCAGGGGATCCCCCCTGAAAAGCAATTGGGCAATTTTTGGGCTAGTTTTGAGTAGCAATTGGGCGGGTTTTGCTGTGAAAACCTGGCAACCCTGCTTCATTCACCATGTTTTAATTGTGATTACAGGTCAGAGTTCTGTGAACTTTCTCATTAACTTTGTGGAGCAGTTAGAAGGAGGTGACTTCACACCGAAAGCCAATCGTCCTTTCATTGGTATATTGATTTCATCTTCTTCATTCCATATTTCTTGATAATTACTAGACCGTTACGCTAAATGTTTTTAAAAGAATTCTCTTATGTTGTTTACCGAGGCTGCATTTATTTGATAAAAAATACAGTAAACAATAATATTGATAAATATTATTACAATTTAAAATAAATGTTTTCTAATAGGTTTTATAATGTCATTAATTCCTGTGATGGAATTTCAGCCATTACTCCAGTTTTTAGTGTCACATGATCTTTGAGAAACATTCTAATTGATGATTTGATGTGAAAATACATTTCGTATTATTATCAGTGTTGAAAACAGTTGTGCTGCTATATTGTTGTAATATAACAATATTGTTTTTGGAAACAGCAATTCATCAATGTAAAAAATACAATGTTGTTTTTCTGATTGCTCAGGTCGGAACGCTACTTTGTTTGTGTCTGTGACCGGAGGAGATTCAGTCTCAGTGACTGACGTGCTTCTAGTTGAAGCTTCAGGATCTGATGTTGTTCATGGAACCATTAAATCATTGGGTGCAACAGACTTCCTGGTCAACATCGACAGAATCCCAGAGTGGGCGTTTGTGGTGCAGCTGAAAGGGCTGTTAAACGACTCGACTCGATCTTCGCCGAGTCGATTCCAGAGACAGTCACCCACCCAGCAACGAGGCTCTGGAGTTAATATAATGGTGAGCTTGAAGAGACAGTTCACCCAAAAATGAAAATTCATTATTATTACCTGTAAATATCACATGACTTTTACATCAGATTAGTATGACTAGTATGGAATATCCAAAAAAATCCATGAGATATGCAAAATACACTGATAATATTTCTAATCATATTAAACTTGTTTCTTCTCAGGCACAACCAAATAACACTATAGAGCCTGGAATCCCCTTTAATCTCAACTTTACATTGGTCACTAATGCTACAGGCGGCAGCTACACTATCCGAGCCTGGACTGACCGCAGCTTCAGTGTGTCTTTCCCCAGCTCTCTGGACACGGGGACAGAGGGAAGTGCTCAAGGAAGCGTAACACTGACTGCACGCTCCGACACAGAGTCAGGGACAGATGTCACACTCACCATTGAAGCAGAAGATTCAGAGTCCAGTGACTCGAATTACGTGGTACTGCGGTTCACTGTAATGACTAAGGTAGCTGCAGAAAAACAAGAGTGTATATACTATTATTTACCATCCATTGATAAGAATATAGCTTTCTGCATCACTCTGCGTTTTTATATGCTAACAGTATTTGTTGACTAATTTCTGTTTCTCTTTTTTTTTTGGAAGGTCACTGATTTCTCTAGCCCTGTCTGTCAGGTAGTGAGCATCAAAGCTGACTGTCCTGTGGAATGCAGCAAAGCATCATGGGAACTCTCTGCCAACTTGACGGATGGAAATGGTACAGGCATAGCCAATGTGTCCCTCAGTCGTGGCAATGGCTCTCTCAGCTTAAGTTATGTGATGAGTGCAGATGGCACAAATGTGACTGTGGCATCCTACAATGCTTCCTGCTGTTCTCAGGAAGTCGAGCTGGTAGCTGTGGACAGGGTGGGAAATGTGGGCACATGTTTCACTTCTATAAAGAGCCCTTCTACAGCTGTTACCCTAAATGGATCATATTCTGTGTCCTTCTCTATGTGTGTTGCTCTAGTAGGGTTATTAGTTTTCTGTCTTTGTGGATGAGAGGAGCTTAAGTCACGAATTAAGTGAACATTGTTAACTTAACTTTAAGAACAATGTGGATTTACTTTAAAATTGTAACACATTTCAATATAAGATTAGGATGTGCAGGATGATGCTTCAGCCAGTGTTTATGAAAATAAATCTTTGCTAATTTAGTTGTTATAGCACAAAATGTAAAATATCAAGAGGGGTAAGACATCTAATTAATGGAAATATTAAATAATAACCCCTATTAATTATAATAAATATAAACACATATTATAATAAACACACACACACACACACAAACTTAATGCAACACACTCAACATAATGCAATGTAAGTGAGGTATTGTGCCATGTCGAGAAAAAAAAAAGATTAAGTTGGCACATTTCCTTATATGTAACTTTAGGTTCTTTATATAAACGTGATGAATAACCTGAATGTAGTATTTTTAGGGGGCTAAATGTACTTTTGGAAATGAATGAAATAAACTTCCATATACAACAGCTTTTGGGCTTTGAAAAGATCTGTCAAAGCGAAGTAATTGCTGGGTTTTTTTCTTAAAAAGGTAGTAACGGAAACACAGCTTCTGTATCAACAGGTGTGTTCTTGAAGCGGCGCTGTGCAGAATGATCAGTGTATGACATCAAAGTACCGCGAGAGCCATAAGTGAGCAGATGGATCCTTATGCTTTCGAATAGCTCTCGCGTATGGCGTTCGGCCAGGGTGTTTAATATGACGTTGTTACATGCACTCGTATCACTGAACGTGACGTCTGCATCTGCCACATTACGGTTTGTCTGCCTGAACGTGATGTCTGCGTCTGCTACAAGGGTTTCCAGCACTTTCCATACACTTATTCATGCTTTATTATTCCTTCATATTGATATTAATTATATTATTATATTATTACTTGTTTGACTATTAATCAAGTTAATAGTGCGCTTATGAGATATTAATCTATTAATCTTATAATCGAGATTAGACTTCATAGTGTGTGTGTAACGAAGGCAAGGCAGCCTTGAAGTTCTGATAAGTGCTCTGTGTGTATGTGTATGTGTGTGTGTGTGTGCTGGTCTAAGTTTATCTAGGTTTTAGAACCTATCAGAATTTTGATGACTTATGCATTGATGCAATTAGCAGCCTCTGTTAGGGTATAATTGCTGGTGTTTTTTTATTGTATGCAGAGCGGCCTACGAACTCGATTGTGAGTCTTGAAGCTGACTTCTGCTGATGAAACTGCAAACTATTTTCAGTAAATTTTATTCATTTTTGATCAAATCTCTTGACTTCTGGTCTTCATTCAACACACCTGGTCCGAGGGTCTTTACTGTAAATTCCCCTACATCCTATTCATTCTCTATTATTGTTTTCACTTATCCTCAATTATGTTTAATTAGGTATTAGCTATTTAGCTTTCTTATGTATAGCTTTTTATTCCAAATGGTAAATACTAATTTATACAAATGATATTAAAATTTCTGTATGCCATAGTACAAAAAGACAAAAATAATTAATATTTTGAGATAGAAAGTCTGAAATTCTTTGCCACTCTATTTAGTTTTTTTTTTAAGTACTTAAAGCTCTGAAACAAAGGACGGCTTACTTTAAAAAAATTTTACCATTTGCATGTATGAATATGATATTCACCCAACAATAAAAACATCCAAAGACAATTTAGATCACACTTAAAGAAGAAGATATCTTGCAAAACAAATTGAGCAATTGTTTCCATTTTTACTGATAACCAACTATGAATATCAAAGCAGAATTTAGAAGTAACCACTCAGTAAAAGAATAGGTGACCCGGACCTCCAGTGTTGGGTGTAACGCATTATGCTGGGTACACACTAAAAGATTTTTAAAATCTTCAAAATGTGAGAGACCACAAACATTAGGACAAAAAACTCCTAGATTTAACCGTTTTGCTCCTATATTGTGTGATGTGCTGCAATGTGACAAAGACAGCACACCACACATCAACCAAGAGTCCTGACTGTCAACACGGGAAATCTCGCAAAATCTCTGGAAACTTGAGAATAAACAAGATTTTATTTATTTTTTTAATTGCAATTTTATAACAAAGAACATACAAGGGCAGTAACATATAAATTACATCAAATACAATAATAAACAAAAAACAAAAAATAAATAAATAAAGGAAAAGCAATAGAAAATTCCATTTCCTTAAACAAGTATAAATAATTACAAATTATTCAAAGAATAGATTAAAGGCAAAGTCCCAGTCTTTGGTAATGGCAGGAAGAAATTGCGATGATAGTGTCCAAATCCTTTTTCACCTCGCTCAGTTTAGGAGGGCTGATATTCAATTCAATTCAAGTTTATTTATTTTTTTTGTATACCGCTTTTTACGATACAATCGTTGCAAAGCAGCTTTACAGGAAATTAAGATTCCACTATATATATGCATACACATACGCACACATGCACATACATATACACACAGAAGAAACCCAATATATTTAAGTTATGACAGACTTAACTTGGTAATTATGTGTTGTCTGAGGGTTGGCACCCTCCGTGGTCCTCTGAGGTGTTGCCATCATCTCTTCTCATGTGTTTGGTCATCTCGGATCTTTTTAAGGGTTGGATCCAGACTGACACTTCAGTAATTCCTAGTTACCACGGGATGTTAATCCCGTGGCAGAATCAGAGAAACAGATAGAGACATAATCAAGTTCAAGTTCAAGTTGAGCTTTATTGTCATTCTGCTACATGTGTGGACATATAGTGGAACGAAATGTCGTGTCTCGCAGGACCACGGTGCTACATACTAGTTAGACATGAGATACACATACAGCAATGCAAATATAGGAAAAAACAAAAAACACAATAGGGCTATACAACAGTTTAACCATCTGACTATACATATACTATAAATACTATAACTACTATACCTAGTTGACTACACATACACAAACTGAGACTGTACAAGAACTTTACATAAATACTGTACATGAAATTGTGCAGGAAATATATATTTGTTACATTAAATTGTTCAGAAGAGAGATTTTGTGGGAAGCAGCGCATAGTGCAAAAGAGTTAGTAGTGCAATGCTCCAGTAAACATTATTTTGTTGTGCAATATTCAAGTAAACATATTATCTTATTGAGTCTTTGTTGCAGGGAGTGTTTATAGAAAGTGTCTAGTGTGCATATAGTGGGACGAGTGCGTTACTACAGGTGGTTTGTATAGCCCACTCACCTGTGTGTAGCACACCCAGAATTGCACTTAGGAGAAATTTGTAAATAGTTATTTATAGTTGGGGGGCTGAGGTGTTCATGGTTTCAGAGGGGGGACAGGGAGATTTGAGTTAAGAGCTCTCACAGCCTGGGGAAAGAAGCTGTTGAGCAATCTGACAGAACGAGACGTTGGTGGTCCAGGTGAGATCCTTTGTGATGTGCACCCCCAGGAATTTAGTGCTACCGACTCTCTCCACGGTTGAGCCGTCGATGGTCAGTGGGGGGTGGTCAACAGAGTTTCTCCTGAAGTCCATCACAACCTCTTTTGTCTTACCCACATTGAGGGACAGGTTGTTAGCACCACACCATTCAGCCAGCTGTGCCACTTCCTCTCTGTAGTGCGTTTCATCGTTGTTGCTGATGAGGCCTACCACAGTTGTGTCATCAGCAAACTTGATGATGTGGTTGGAGCTGGACTTGGCAGTGCAGTCGTGGGTCAGCAGCGTGAAGAGCAGCGTGAAGAGCAGCGGGCTGAGCACACAGCCTTGTGGGGCCCCTGTGCTCAGTGTGGTAGTGCTCGAGGTGTTGCGGCCGATACGAACTGACTGAGGTCTTGCAGTTAAAAAGTCCAGGATCCAATTACAGAGGGAGGTGTTAATGCCCAGCAGGTTTAGTTTGTGGATGAGCTGTTGTGGGATTATTGTATTGAATGCTGAGCTGAAGTCGATGAACAGCATTCTTACATAGGAGTCTTTCTGTTCCAGGTGAGTAAGAGCTAGGTGGAGAGTGGTGGATATTGCATCGTCCGTGGAACGGTTTGAACGATATGCAAACTGGAATGGGTCCAGCGTGCTTGGGAGACTGGACTTGATGTGATGCATGACTAACCTCTCAAAGCACTTCATCATGATTGGGGTCAGTGCTATGGGACGATAATCATTCAGACAGGACACATGTGACTTCTTTGGTACTGGGATTATGGAGGTGGATTTGAGACACGTGGGGACGACTGCCTGGCTCAGCGAGATGTTGAAGATGTCTGTTAAGACATTCGTCAGCTGTGCAGCACAGTCTTCAGTACACGTCCAGGTATGTTGTCAGGGCCCGCAGCCTTCGTGGGTTAATCCTGGATAGGGTCTTCCTTACATCGGCTGGGGAGAGACAGAGTACCTGGTCGTTTGGAGATGTGGGTAGTTTCTGTGCAGGTGTGTCGTTCTGTATCTCAAATCGTGAGTAGAAGTGGTTGAGTGCCTCTGGTAGGGATGTGTCATCGTCACTGGCCTGTGGCGGGGCCTTGTAGTCAGTGATGGTCTGAATGGCTTGCCACAGGGTCCGAGTGTCTTTACTGTCGCTGAAGTTGTTGTTGATTTTTTTAGCATACTGATGTTTTGCCTTCTTGATGCCATGAGACAGATTGGCTCTTGCTGTTTTGAGGGCTGCTTTATCTCCTGAACTGAATGCTTCATCTCTGGTCTTTAGCAGCTCACAAACCTCTGCTGTCATCCATGGCTTCTGGTTGGCACGTGTGGGGATGGTCTTGGTGACTGTCACATCATCTATGCACTTTTTGATGTAAGCAGTCACAGTTTCAGTGTACTCCTGTAGGTCTGTGTGGTTGTTGTAGGTGGCCGCCTCTTTAAACATGTTCCAGTCTGTGTCCTGGAAGCAGTCCTGCAGTGCTGAGGTAGCATTTTCTGGCCATACCGTGATTTGCTTTTGAACCGGTTTGGTGAGTTTCAGAAGTGGTCTGTATGCTGGGATTAGCATAACAGAGATGTGGTCCGAGTACCCGAGGTGGGGGCGGGGTTCAGCTTTGTATGCATTTTTCTCTATTGTATAAACAAAGTCCAGTATGTTATTTCCCCTTGTTGCAAAGTTCACATGTTGGTAGAACTTTGGCAAAACTGTCTTTAAGTTTGTGTGGTTGAAGTCACCGGCTATGATGAAAAAGCCGTCTGGGTTATTTGTTTGTTGTTCGCTGATGGCGCTGTACAGCTCGCGAAGCGCGTCCTTAGCGTTTGCACACGGGGGGATGTAAACCGCGACAATAACAATGGCCGTGAACTCCCGCGGCAGATAGAACGGTAGACACTTCACAAACATAAAATCCACCAGCGACGAACAGTGTTTTGATACTAACGCAGCATTGTTACACCATTCTTTGTTGATATACACACACAAGCCACCGCCGCGAGTCTTACCAGACAATGATGAATCTCTGTCCGCTCGGTAGCAGGTTAGCCCGTGCAGCTGAATGGCGGAGTCCGGGATGTTGTTCTTTAGCCATGTTTCAGTGAAAACAAACACACAACAATCCCTTGCCTCATGCTGTGTAGACCGACTGAGTTGAATTAAGTCCAGTTTGTTTTCCAGAGAGCGAACGTTTGAGAGCATGAGTGTTGGAAGAGCCGGTCTTGAGGGGTTAGCCCTTAGCCTGGCTCATATACCTCCGCGCTTACCGCGCTTCCGTCCTCTCTCACACCGCTTGCGACGCCGCCTTGTTCGGGTAGCGTCAGTAGGCGAGGCCGCGGTCTCGAGGTCCGACTCCAGCAGTAAACAAAGGCCTCGTAGCTTCTCAGTAGCCGCTGGAGAGAGTTTGTGTTTGTATGTGTTGTCGATATCCAAAAGGCTTTGGCGATCATAGATGTATCCCGGAGTGATCTCCCGATGAATTAGCGGTAAATTGACATTGTTTGGAGACGAACAGACGACATTAAAAGACATAAAAGCACCGTCTTTGGGACCTGGAGAAGCCGCTGCGTCTGAGCGCGCCACCATCTTGGATCCAAGATCTTTTACAACAAACCCCACACAGCAGTTGAACCACTCACACAATGTGAAAACATCTTGTTTTATAGAAATAACAGTGACTAATTAGCGTAGCTGCTGTTCTATTCAAGCAAAAATGATTTGTTCAACCCAATCTAAAGAATTATAATGTACATTTGATCAGATATAAATGCAGTACAAGATTATAAGATGCATTATGTGAATGCTTGGCTAAAGAGATGTGTCTTTAATCTAGATTTAAACAGACAGAGTGTGTCTGAACCCCGAACGTTATCAGGAAGGCTATTCCAGAGTTTGGGTGCCAAATGTGAAAAAGATCTACCTCCTTTAGTGGACTTTGCTATCCTAGGTACTACTAAAAGTCCAGAATTTTGCGACCTTAGGGAGCGGGTTGGATTGTAGCGTGGTAGAAGACTAGTTAGGTACGCAGGAGATAAACCATTTAGTGCCTTATAGGCAAGTAATAATATTTTGTAATTGATCTGGAACTTAATAGGTAGCCAGTGCAGAGACTGTAAAATTGGGGTAATATGATTGCATTTTGGACTATCTGTAGCTTGTTTATTGAAGATACAGGACAACCACCTAACAGTGCATTACAATAGTCCAGTCTAGAGGTCATGAATGCATGAACTAGCTTTTCTGCATCTGAAACAGGTAGCATGTTTCGAAGCTTGGCAATGTTTCTAAGATGGAAGAATGCTGTTTTTGTAACATGGGAAATATGATTTTCAAAGGACAAGTTAATGTCTAATATAACACCCAGATTTTTGACTTTAGAGGACGTAACAGTACATCCGTCTAGTTGCAAATTGTAATCCAAGAGATTCTGAGTACTGTTTTTTGGACCAATAAGTAATATCTCGGTCTTATCCTAATTTAATAGGAGGAAATTATTGGTCATCCAATCTTTTACATTTTTAACACATATAGTTGAGTATCATCAGCATAACAATGATAACTAATCCCGTATTTTCTAATAATATCACCAAGGGGCAACATGTATATTGAAAATAGCAGAGGACCTAGGACAGATCCTTGTGGCACTCCATACTTTACTGGTGATAGTTGAGATGACTCCCCGTTTAAAAAAACAAAGTGGTAGCGATCGGATAGGTAGGATCTAAACATGGGAAAGTTTGATATCAAACGGAGCCTGCTGCTATGGGTAGCTAGCCCATAACAGCCCCGTTGGGGTCTATTTCCTCCTGTCAGCTGTCTCTCCATGCTGTCACACGGTCTTTCCCTTGTCGCCAGCTGCACTTTCACAACAGTCACTATGTTTTCTTCCAGAAGATCAGTAAATTCCCTTTATTAAGTGCATCTTCTGTTTCCCTGTGACTTCTGAGTGGGATGTCCAGCTTGGCACAAAGCATAACGATGTACAAAACAACTTAAACGAGTTGCCTGTTTCGCACTACAAATGAAACAGCATTGCCATGCAGTTGATTTAACACAGTCCCACAGCTATGTGTTGCATGGCTTTCCCTGTATGCATCAATTTTAGAAAGAGCAAGTGCGTGCGGTTTACTAGACTCATGTTTGTAACTGGCCTGTCGGAGGCGTTTCCAATTTTTATAACCGTCTCTTGAAAGTAAACTCTGTATGTACCTCAGGAAAATGTCTGCATGCTTTACAGAAAACGGCATCTCTTGTTTTGTTATATTCAATCCATTTAAACTGTTCGTACCAATTAGAATTGAAGGAGCATGACTTTCCATCAATTACGGTCATTGGAAATTTTCCCAGCATTGGTTGAGTGGCTGGTTCCTCTATCACAGACAGATCTGGATGTCCACGATTTAGATTTAGTGATTCTGACGCCGTTGGAGGGAGATCATTGCAGACTGACGCATGCATACTGTCATTAGCATCCGAATAGTCTTCATTCCCACGTGACTCACGATCATGTTTTTTTCAGTGTCAGCCATCAAAGCATTGTCTAGACGTGTTTTTTAAAAACTTTGTCATCGATAGCTAAAGATAAAAATAGCGCTGCTAGTTGCAATCCAGACCAGACAGAGATATTGGCGCGAAGAAGAGCATAACTACTGTCGAAATGTAACGGATTACATTAATTAACACATTTTTAATTAACCACCTGCAAACTATTTAATGGGGACTGGATAGGAGCTTTATGGACATTCATTTTTTTATGCATAATAAACATTATTAGGACATGAAAATCACATAAATGGGTTCAGTTTACTGTGTTGAGTACAGTAGAGGTGGTTTAATCAAGAACAAACATCCTACACGTGGAATAATACCATATACAGTATAACTGTCCCGACTATTTTAAACCGGGCCTGTTACAGGTAAAAAGGGAGGAATCAATTTTGCAAGAGTTTTGCAGGTTTCAGTGTAATAAAGTTGATTAATAAAAAAAACAAAGACAATGGATATCCCTTTTCCAAACTTTATTAAACTATCTACACCAAATATTCACAAACCCCATACTACATGCTCCCCAAATACACAAATTACCCCAGCAAACAGTCACAAAACAAAAGTAAACCACAATGTCCAGAATAGATGAGTAGGGTTTCCAATACGGAATGTCCACATATGCGGATGATTTGTAAAGATCTTGGCAAGTAATGCAGTTCATAAGTAGTTTAACAGTCTTATCTGTTGATGAGACGATAGATGCACTATAAAATCCTTGCAGAGATAGGCCGGGAAGCTTTGGGTAAAATCCTTAGACAGGTGCAATCATACACTCAAAGGAACACCAAAGTTATTAATCCATTCTTCATTGCCATGAACATGCTCTGGGTGAGCATGAATTGGGACAAACAAAAATCCTCTACATAAGATAACAACTTATCAAAATCCATATAGTAACTAAACAAACATAATACACAAAATATTAAACAGTAACCTCCACTAAAGGTTAAACTTAAAAGTACCCACAAATTGTATTTAGACAGCAAGGTGCAAATTAGAACAGTAAACTTACGGTTGAGCAGCAAACTAAATGTTTCAAACAACCATGAAGTCATGAGGGATTCAAACTGAATCTGCTTCTTACTCTACTACTTCCTGTTTTATACAAAAAAAGGTGAGGCCACAGGTGCCACCTAGAGGCCAGGATGAGCATAGCACCCAAAATAAACCTTGTAACAGAAGGTAACTGTTACAGCAGGACGTATCCATAAAGCACCTATACAGTTGCCATATAATAGGTTGCAAATGGGACATACTGTATTAACTCCTACCAGAAGGTCCCATTTCCAACCTATTTAATGGGCCATGGGTAGTATCTTAATGGACAGGGCAGAGCCTATCCATTTTCCAGTCTATTTCAATTCAAATAGACTAGAAAGTGAACTCCACTTTCTAGTCTATTTGAATTGAAATAGGCTCAGATAGACTAGAAAGTGGATCAGGGGCGGGAAGTCCACTTTCTAGTTTGTTTGAATGGAAGGATACTCAAGTAGACTAGAAAGTGGACCAGAAAAAGTTATAAATGCCCCTTGGCCACAGGACCTCCCATTTCATTGAGTCCTTTGCTAGCTGCCACGTTACACTCTGTGTCCCCAGTGCTCACTCTGTTGGTCATCTTTGAGCCATGGTTCTGTCAGATTGCCCCATTTGCTTACGCAGCTACAGCAAGTTGAGTCAGCATTTGTGCGTGACTCACTATTGCAAAAACGAGCAGGAAAGAAAGCTGCTTTTGTCACTAGGGTCAGGACGGGTCAATGTCAGGGAGGGCACTTGTCCCGTCCCAGGTCCTCAACAACCCGTATGGACTGCCACCTCCAGGGCCACACAGAACTCAATAAAGCGGCTCGCCAAGAGGCCATGTTGGCCTGCAAACGTAAAAAGGCCCTCAAACAGCTGGCTGACCTCCAGGCATCTAATCCCATGGTCGCCATGATTTCCACGCTGGATCTGCGGGATGATCCTCCCACTCCTCACAGAGGAGGAGGAGGTCCAGTGTGACAACCCTGGTTGCAAGCAGGTCCGCAAAAAACTGGAGGGCCAGGTCGCTGACCTGAACAAGCAAGTGCTTCCACACTTCGAGATGTCACTCGCAGGTACCGCCTCCTCCGGCGAAGATTCTCCAGCTCTACTGCCTCCCAGGTTGCCCGGGTGAGCAGAAAGCTGCTCTCACCTTTGCAGTTCGGGGCCGCTCAGATTATTTTGACAGAGGAGGAGTATGCCTGGTGCCGAGAGTTCCTGGCAATGAAGTCCAGGTTGCTAGGCGGGAAGGGGGCTAGGGTGTTTTTTTTTTTGTTTTTTTTTTTTACATCAAAGCCCAGCCCGTGCAAGAACCTAAACGCATATTTCCAGGATGCCTGGAAATCAATGGGGTTGCCTGGGTGTCCAACCTTCACTGACATCCTGACATCACATCATGATAGAGGTATCGCCACACACGTAATTTCTGATGAATATTGTGTGTGGGTTTGTGTATGTGTGTGTGTCCAATTGTCAATATGGTACCCGTCAAAATACAACTCCTACTGTCTGTTACACCAAAATCAACAGGAAAATGAAACCGTCGCTCACATCTTAAATGGATGTTGTTGTTATAAAGGACTGTATGTGTCCAGACACAATCGACTGGTTGATTTGATTGTAAAGGATTTGAAAATAATACATAAAGATAGTAAGATTTATCAGCACACTACCGTTGAACTGAACTGGTTCTATCACAACCCATCTGACAGAGACTATTTTAAAAACATTCCAAATACTCCTGACATTGTGATAGTAAACGAGGCTTTGAACACTGTATTTGTTATTGAAGTTGGCTGTTGTTTTGACTTGTATTTTGAGACTTGTTATCTTTCTAAATTGTTGAAATATCAGCCATTGGTTGAAGCCATCCATCAACTTGACTATCAGTGTAAATTGATTATTCTAATATTTGGAAGTTTAGGTCATGTGCACAAGAATGTGATTAAAGGACTGCAGTTGGGTGGATTGCAAAAGAAGAAAGCAAAAAAACTTTCTAAATTCTGTTCAGTTTCAGCCATTATAGGGAGTATGCAAATATGGAAACGAAGATGTTTTGTCTATCCTTGAGTGTTGATTGTATAAATATAAGGACTTGTGAATGTATGTAAGCCGAGTGAACCTGTCATCTTGCAAACTGACTTCCCAAAGTGTTTGGATTCCGTTTTTGTTGCTTGTCTTGTGAATCCAAATAAAAGAAGAAAATGTGTACACTCCTAACTCGTTATGTCTATTTTCCTCTCTCCATCCAGGCCAAGAACTCCCACAAGCCAGAGGACCGGTATAAAATATCGCAGTTCTTGTGTCATGACTTTTTGAGAAAGCGCTCAAGGTGACGGCCAAGGGAGTCTCCAAGCGCAAACGGCCCACCGCCACTGCCACAAAACCCCGGAAGAGACGTCCTTGACGCGGCAAGGCTGTCAGTTCTTCATCATCTAGCAGCGAGTTGGAGGAGTCCAGCCAGGTAAGTCGATCTCTTTCTGGTTTTCTTCAACAGTTCTGAAAGTTTAGTCAAATTGCTGACTCCTTTTTCTTCTTACTCTTTCTAGGAGGCCACAGAGGAAGAGGCAGGGTCTGCATCCAACCTAGCTGACCCACAGCCTGGCCCAGGGACCAGCAAAGATCTTCCGCACACGCCAAAAAAAATTGACACCGCCAGAATTGGCACAATGAAGGCTGTTGTGCAGCTGTCACCGCTAAAGTCTCCGCATAAAATGCGGCTGGCCCAGCGGCTCATTGGCAGAGCCAGAAAAACATTAAACAAAAAGGCTTGCAAAAGTCTCCCTAAGAGCTAGGCTCGGAGAGTTTTTGAATTTTCCCACATGCAAATGAGATAAATTAGTACAGTAGACTCTGCTGAAACTTTATATGTGGTTTGTTCAAGAATAAAAAACATGATTAATCATCTATGCAGACATTGTCCACCAGCCTACTATACAGTTACTATACAACAGGTTGGAAGTGGGACGCATCCCATTTCCAACCTATATAATGGGCCTCAGAGAGGTGTTTTATGGACAAGGGTTTTTAATGCAAATTATCCATTATTATGACATGCAAATGAGATAAACGAGTCCAACAGTGTTAAGTACAGTGAAGTTGGTTTAATCGAGAAAAACATCATACATTTCATTAATCCTATTTACATAAGGTGTCCAGAAAGCTACTATTTGGGGCCCATACAATAGGTTACAAGTGGGACATTCTGCATTACTCCTGCCGGAAGGTCCCACTTGCAACCTATTATATGGGTACTGGATAGGAGCTTTGTGGACATTTACTTTTTATGCATTATAAACATTATGATATGCAAACCAGGTAAAAGGGTCCAACAGACTGTGTTGAGTACAGTAGACATGGTTTATTCAAGAAAATACATCCTACACATGAATAATACAATATACAAGAAGTTTCCAAAAAGCTACTATTATACAATAGGTTGAGAGTGAGACACATCCCATTTCCAACCTATATAATGGGATTCAAATTTAGGCCAAATCTAGGTGGTTTAGGCTGTTTCCTCTTAAACTATCTTGATGAAACCTGCATATCAGCAATCAGCAGGCGCCCCTGAGTGTGTAGGACCAAGTTTGGTGCCAAAATTCCACTGTCCACCAAACTCCTATTTTGTATAATGGCATAGGTTGCAAGTGGGATCTCCAGATTTCAGCACTGGAAAGCTCTAGAGTCTTGATACCTGCACTCCTGTGCACATCTATGCCAGTTTTTTTGGGCTGACATTTCAAGTTTCTTGAAAAATAACTTGAAATTCACTCTGCTGATAGAAGAGACTTAGACTAAGACAGGAGCGCAAGTCCTGGTTCTCTGGACCTTTCCAGAGCTGAGATCTTGACATCCCACGTGCAACCTATGCCATTGTTCAAAATAGGAGTTTCCTGGACAGTGGAATTTTGGCACCAAACTTGGTGCTACACACCCAGGGGGGCCTACTGAGTGCTAATAAATAGGTTTTATCAAAATATTTCATCATGAAAAATCTTAAACCCTCGTGTCCACAAAACACCTATCTGAAGCCCATTATATAGATTGGGGGTGGGATGCATCCCATTTCCAACCTATATAAAGGGACTCGAATGGGTGTTTTTTGGACACCGTGGTTTTAGGCTCTCTCCTCTACTATCTCGATAAAGCCGGTATATCAGCATCCATAAGCACCTCCAGAGTCAGCAGCATCAAGTTTCATGCCAAAATTAATCTATCCACAACCCTCCTATTTGAGGCCCAACGAATAGGTTGGACATTGGATCTAGATTGGTAGACAATAATTCATTTACATTGTTGTAGCAATCCCATTGAATTAATATATTAATAGATATGTGTCCACATCATGGGATGGGGCGTGGCCATGTAGTGGTCAGCAGTGGTCAAGGGGTCATTGTCACTTTAGTGGGTAAGCGGACAAACAGTAGGTTCATGGGACGGGGGTGTTGCCATGTAGTAGTCAGCAGTGGTCAAGTGGTCATTCTGTCACTTTAGTGGGTAAGTGGACAAATAGTACTTTTGTGGGATGGGGGGGGGGGGCGGTTCCGAGGGCGGGGCAGTGGTCAAGGGGTCATACTGTTTAGTAGGTAAGCGGACAAATAGTAGGTTCGTGGGACGGGGGCGTGGCCATGTAGTGGTCAGCAGTGGTCAGCCTGCTCATCTGGATGGGAAATGGACAAATGGCAGGTAAGCGGGACGGGGGTCCGCATGCCAGAGTGTATGGGGAATGGACGAATAGCAGGTAAGCGGAACGGGGTTACTGCCTGAAAAGCGTCCACTTCCAACTTATTCGAATGGGGAGACCCCCTTGTGCGATAGGCCTGAAGTGGGAAGTGGGGTCACTCCACTGTGGAGAATGACTGAACTGCGTTTGTGGGGCTTCAGATTTGGGGGGGCTCCCGTTCGGACCCCCAGGACCAAGTCAGTCCATGTTGGGGTCTCGGACGGCGGGGCGGCAGGCGTCGGTCCCCCCCCCGCCAAATTTTTGGGGGTCTGGAGCGCAGCGTCCACGAACCTACGTATGGGGCCACCTAAGGGATAGCCAGATGTACGCTTTTTGGAACTGGCGAGCTACCTAGAGGTAGTCCACTGGTCAGCCAGGCCATTTGTGCCTGGGACAGAGAGTCATTTAGTTCTCTTTGGAATGTGTTTGAAGTCCGATGGAGAGAACAGAAGGACAGTGGGGGAACAACCATTGGCAATTAAGCACCCATATAAAGGTAGAATGTGGGGCCAGGCTGTGAATTATATGCAAATGTAAAAAGGCTAAATGGGTCTGTTAAGACACAAAGTCCCAACGACCATCAAGGATTATAAGCAGATGTTACATAGTCAATTTTTGTAAAGTGTTGGGTAAGTTACTCAAAAAATTTAATCCACTACAAATCATTAATTACTTTTTGTAGCGAATTAGCTTAAAAAGGGAATTATTTATAATTAATTGCAACTGGTTATAATTAATAATAAATATTTAGATTAGATCTTAGAATTAACTGTAGCAGAATCGGTATTACAATTATTTGATCTGTCCGTCCACCGAGCAGACAATATAATTATTTATCAATTCTAGGAAGATTACTTTCCTGGCCAAGAAACGATAGCCTTCCTACTTATACATGTAGAGGATTTTTATTGATATTAATCAGAATTACTTAGACATAATCAAGATGAATTTTGCCAAAAATGTATCTATTTAATCTCCCAATATATTTTGGAGGCCTTGTGTGCTTGTGTGTCTACGTGGCAGAGACACGTCTGAAACAAATGAGGAGGGTTTTTTTTTTCCCTAACCATAACAATCTAGAGGGTCTTCTCTCCTAAAAAGGAGAGATAGAATTACATACGCAAGTGAAATGTAGAATTGTATATATAAGAGGGGGGCTTAATATAAGTCCCTCCCAAAAAAACTGGTATAAATATTGGAGCTAAAGGACGATCAGGAAGCTTTTCTGCAGAGGGCTTCGGTTTTATATTTGTGAAATAAAACCTATAATTTCTTCTGGCATCAAAACTCTAAGTCTTTGTTTTATTCTTCGAACTGCGGGTCAAGACACTTCATACAGTGCTAGCAGTAGTTTAGCATGTAGCAAGGAGCAACATTCAGTGACTTTGAATTGTGAGCGGAACACAAAGACAATCAATTGTGAATATAAGGGATTTAATAAACTAAACTATAACTAACATACAAACAAACTAAGCAAAACATATGTATATAGAATGAAGGAAAGTAAGGAAAAGAGAGAGAAGAGCAAAGACTGGCATTATTTCACATCAATTAACCACAACCTAAAATGAGAATCATCAGAGACACAATTCACCTTAACCCTCTGGGGTCTGAGGTCATTTTGGGGCCCTTGAGATGTTTTGACATGCCCTGATATTTGTGCTTATTTCAGCTACTTAAAACATACTATTGACCAACATTTTTTTGTATTCAGCACAAAATGTGCTACAATAATATGTGACCAAGATGGATGTACATGTTTGCATTTTTTAGAAAAAAAATATTATGCGTGGTTAGTAAGTTTTGGGGAAAAAAATGTAGCTGAAATAAGGCCTTAAAACCCATACTAAATAGTCCTGAACAAGACTTTTGAGTAATCAGTCTTGTAGCCTAGAATATTTACTTCAAAATTATGTGAAAATCATTCTGCTTACTCATTCACAGAAAACAATATATTGATTTAAAATTTTCAAGACATGTTTTGTGATCGAGGGTCTATATGCGAGGGAGTGGCAATGGCCATGAATATTAAGTGATTTTCACCTGAGAGACAAAGGGCCCTCCCCTATGGGCCCCTAATGGCCCATCAGTGTGACTGTGACTTTAAGGCAGGTCAGAGAGAATGTGAGGAAATTGAAAAAAAGGTTTTTTTTTAATTATTTGTATTTTATTTACAACACAGTATAATCAAAACATACATAATGAAGGTCAAAGACACATTATTGTGCACACTGATCTAACCACAGAGATGTGAACAGACTTTGAGTCATTCCTGCAACAGATTCTGTTCAACAAGTGAAACAAGGAAATCATACCTGATATTTACGTGTGTTATTTAAGTGTTTCTACTTCTTTCCATGGATTCAAAAAGAAAAAAACATAATCAGTAGAGAAGGAGCTTGTTTTGACATAGAATATCAGTGTAGTTGAACATCTGATGTTGGTACAGCGCTCTCAGAGGAAAACAGTTTGAAGAGACATCAGGATACACCTGGTGCTGGTATCGGATTCAATAAAATACAAACAAAAAAACATTTGTGAGCATGTTAATATCAGGAACATCTGTATATATATCATAAATATCATATATATCACTATCATAAAAAAGAGAAAGAAATCTTATATCTGAGAAACTAATTATTATTGTTTAGCACGTTATTAAAATCTATTTCTGAACAGAGTAGGCTATTAATAATAAACATGTACTAAACATACTTAGACTCGTAGCATTCATCATGTTACAGTGTACACTCATATTACTTTTATTGTTTTATATAGAGCATGAAAACATCATAGCGCTGTAAGAAATTTAAATACAATGAATTGCCTATCATATTCAAAATGTTTTACACGATTTCAAACATTGTAGTCAGGAATTATAGTTTGGGAAAAACCCAACTATGATTTTGTAGTCATATAGTCTAGTATGTATGATTTTATAGTAGCCTATGATATGATTCTGTAGCCACAGACTCAAGCATGCTTTGTACAATAAAAGGATGTACTTTGTACTATAAAAAAAAATGATATTTTATATCTGAGAAACTAATTATTATTGTTTAGCACGCTATTAAAATATATTTGTGAACAGAGTATTAATAATAAACATGGTCTAAACATTCTTAGACGCGTATTTCAAAAGTAGACACTCCAATTCATTTCAAAGTAGACACTCCAAGCTTTCTATAGATATAACTCCCATGTCTCTGTGTTGAGTATTTGCTGAGTTACAGTTCATTTTAGTGACGCGTTTCTAAAAACAGTTCGCGGAGACGGAGAAGACAGAGAGCACACCCTGTTTGTTTTCTTTATTCTTCAGAAGCACAAAGTTTAGTTGTTATTATGAGTGTATACAAATAAAAGTAGACCCCTTACAGATTCGAATGGTGTATTGCTTTTATCTGTACGATCAAAAATGGCAGAGTAATTCAAGCTCATTTCGGCCTTATCAGGAAAATCTGCCTCAAAACGCGTATACGCGTTTGTCGACCCCAGAGGGTTAAAAGGGGTTCAAACTTAAACACGCATCTAATCAGTTGTAAATGGTTACTTGCATTGGTTTGTTGCTGAATAAGAGTCTTGATGCGGTAGACGAGGTTCTCAATGATTTCTTTAGGAGTGAGTTGAAGAAGTCCACAGCAAATCCACAAAGTTACTTGAAGGTAAACACTGCCAGAAGGTTAAACTCAAGAGTAGAGTTTTGGAGTGTGTTTGTCTCAAGAAGAAGAGTTTTGAGCGATGATTAGTCTGCGATGGGAACTTTTAATAGTTCATTGTTGCACCCATTTGGTGGGTGGAGTGGCCAATCAGAGGCATGCATTTTGAGCGGGAGAGACATCCTTTGTCTCCGTTTACGGCCCATTCGCATAAAATTGCTGATCTGGACCGCTAATGCAGCTTTTAATTCAAAACATAGTAAGAATTGTTCGATGCATTTCACGATCACATAGTGTACATTATTGTGTGAGAAATAAAGAGAAGATTATTTTGATACCAAGAAGGTAACCTCCAGACGATATTAAAGCAGAGATACACTCATACACTTGAATATAGGCATTTAACGTCTAATACAAGTAAAGGGTTTTAACTAAGTTAATATAATAGGGGAATATACATACAACATGCATATAGCAGATACATTTATAACTGCTAACTTTGGCCTAAATAGAGAAAATGTCTTTAGGTGTGTGTGTGACGTGTATTGGAAATTGAGGAGACAGACAACTGGTCTAGTGCCTGGCACGGGGGGTCATCCCCCCTTCTGTGGAATGTGTTTGAAGCTTGATAAAGACACCTAGAGTCGATCTGTTTAGCATCCTTTTGATAGTGATAAAGACCATCTGCAATTTAGTACCCATATAAATGTAAACGCTGAGGCCAGGTCAGTAATTTATATGCAAATGTAAAAAAGGCTAAAGGTTTTTTTTTTTTTTTAAACAAAGTGTAATCAGCCATCACTGATCCTAAACAGACGTTACATTTTCTAATTGTAATTTGATTACATTACTGATTACTGCATTTAGAAAGTAATCAGATTACTAATTACTTAACTTGAAAAGTACACTTGAAAAAATACACCTAAAAATACACTACAAAAAGAAACTAGTTCTTTCATTAATTTAATATTGACTGAAAAATTACACAAGTATTTGTATACACTCCCAGTATCAGCAAAACTTTTTTTTTTGGTGTTGTAAAATAAAGAAAACAAATAGGGTGCGCTTTCTGCATTCTCACTCTCCACGAATATCTTCCTGAAATGAGTCACTAAAATGAACGAAAATGACGAGATACATCTAAAGAAAGCTTGAAGAATCTATTCTTTAAATGAAGTAATTCACGAGTTCACACTTACATATAATAAACAGAATAAAGTTTATGCGTATTTGGCGTGCTGTCCGAGGGGAGGGCTCCGAGCTCGGAACTTTGGCCCGAACCCTGTGTACCCCCTCCCCCAGGTTAGGACAGGAATAGATGTAAGTGCGGAGAAGGGGTGGCGGAGGGATACTGGAGAACTGTCAAGGAACAGAGGTGAGTCAGCTGTGTATATATACACACCTCTTATCCAGCAATGAATCTCATTCTGAGAAGTCATTTATTTTTACTTATATTAGTGTTACTGTGACAAACTTGTACACATTCAGTTGTTGAACTTTTCCCAATCTATAATGCCAGACTAAAATATGTAGAGTGCAACATTTTGAAATATGATAGGCAACCTTTCATTGCATCTAAATGTTGTAGGACTCGTCTGCATTTATTAAATTGATTTTTTATCAGATTTATTAAAGGGCATACTGACGCACATAATGTTTTTTATTTCATATTTTTTGACCGTGCATTTGTAACTTAAATAATTTTATTGACATTAGTAACTCTAATCAAATTACATAAATTTAAAATGTAGCGCATTACTGCGTTACCAGGAAAAGTAATTAGAATACAGTAAGGCAGAATACAGTAAGTTACTGTGTAAGGCGTTATACCAAACTCTGGTCATTTGTAATGTATACCTAAAACACTTTCTATAGAAGACTATACACAGTACAGTTTTCATTCATGTGATGTATACCAGTCAGATGATTCTTCACAAAAACACGATTTATGTCTTCGTGTGTAAAACCTTTTCAATTAGTCTGATATTCCATTCAGTAATTTGGTGCTGTTACTCTAAAAAATAGTGATAATTTCTAATAATGTTGATAATGTGTAGTTTCTTTCAATACACTGGGGTTGAGACACAATAAATGGAATAAACTGCTTTTTTGGGAAAATAGATATAATTTCAGAATCAGAAAGAGCATTATTGCCAAGGAATTTGTCTTGGTTAGGAGCTTCCAGTACAGAAAGTACATAGTCCAGACATACATAAAATTAAGGTAATAAAAAAAACACTAATATTAGAGAGAACAGACAATAAATTATAAATAACAATAGTAATAAAAATATATATAAAAAGGAAAATGTCCATAGACAGAACTGTGAATGTGCACGTGTGCTATTTACAGATGATGGTTTGATGAGTTATTTACAGATTTGCAGTACTGAGGTGTATTGTGTGTTGTTCAGAGCTTTCTGACCCTCCATAGACAGCAGTGCAACTGAAATGTTCCCAGGCCAAGAAACGAAGTAAGGAAATCAGGTTCGGAGGAAAGCACATGCATGCGTCATGGTACTCTCTTATAATGGCGGATGATCTAATTTTGAGAAGAAGTGTTGAATAAAGTCATTATTTTTGTTTTCTTGGCGCACTAAAAGTATTCTTGTAGCTTTGTAAAATTACGGTTGAACCACTGATGTCACATGGACTGTTTTACTGACGTCCTTACTTCGTTTCTGGGCCTGGGAACATTTCTGTTGCGTTGCAGTCTATGGACGATCAGAAAGCTCTCGGATTTCATCAAAAATATCTTCATTTGTGTTCTGAAGATGAATGAAGGTCTTAGGGGTTTATAATGACATGAGGGTGAGTAATTAATGACATTTTCATTTTTGGGTCAAGTATCCCTTTAATGTTACACATGACGTGGAGTCGACCATACTCTGTAAAATTCCTGAGTCCAAAATGTCTGAGTCCATGTTTAACCCGTTGTTAATAATTGGACTCAAGTTCAGACTTACCCCAACTCTAATGGTGCCACACGGCACCTTCTCAATATAGAAGCCTACTGAATATAAACCAGAGTCTCCTGGTCTTCACTTCTAAGCTTCCTACACATCACAACATTATTACATGATTCATGTCTGCGAAACTCCTTCCACACTGATGACATAAAACAGCTCTCTCTGTAACACTTTCTATGAAGCCCGTATTTATAATACATTATAAAAAACCTTATGTGTTACAAAATCTCAAGAATAATCATAACAATTATAATACATTATAGTACTTAAGTATTTGTGGTTATAACTTTTAAGAGTATGATTATTTATAACACACAATGAACACCATATTAAATCTACTTCATTTATAATGAGCTATATCATAGCTTGACATTGTTTATTTAAGATCTGCACAGTGCCTTACTACATCTCTTGAGTGCAATGTTTATATATATAAAATTAATTGTATTAGTTGACTTAGGTAGGGTAGGTAGAATGTTCACATACTTGCAAAGTATCCTCAGTATGTCTGTTGAGGAACCATCAAAATAAAGTGTTAGCATACAGTATATTCAGCAGACACACTATTAATACTCTAATGACTGCTAGTTGACATGTAGTTGCAGAGTTACTTATCAACAGCTGTCTAAAGTGTGCCATCAAAATAATAAAAAATAAATAAAAATGTTCAAAGCAAATGTATCATATTACACATTCATCTGATCTGATATCCGATCTTATGGCTGTTTGAGAATGTTTTTTTTATTATTATTATTATTATTACTTATAAGTGGTCTTTGTCTGCTTTAAGTAAAGTGACATAAGTAACGTGGCAAGATATGAGACTTATAATCCATTGTAACTATGAGAAATATAATCCATTGTAACTTAAGCGGATGGATTGTGTTCATTGTTATAAATCATCATACTCTTAAAAACTATAACCACAAATAAGTAACTATTATAATACATTAAAATGGTTCTTATGAATATTCATGAGATGATAACATATTATAAAGTTATTTATATTGCATTATGTATAATGTATTATAAATACGGGCTTCATAGAAAGTGTAATCTTTGTGTTGATCAAGTTTGTTTTGAAAATATGCCGTGTAATCTTCTCATGTGACTGTTACGGCTTGATTTTTGAGTAAATCTTTTTCCACACTGTTGGCAGGTGAAGGCACTCTCTCCAGTGTGAACTCTCATGTGGGCTTTAAGGCTTCCATGTAGATCGAAACTCTCTCCACACTGAGGGCATGTATAAAGCTTTTCTCTAGTGTGAATTGTCATGTGTTTGTTAAGGTTTCCTTTTTGGCTGAAACTTTTTCCACACTGATGGCACACATGACACTTTTCTTCAGTGTGAATTCTCATGTGTTCGTTAAGGAATCCTTTATGAATGAAGCTTTTTCCACACAGTTGGCAGATACAAGGACTCTCTCCAGGGTGAACGCTCATGTGGACTTTAAGGTTTACTTTTCGAGTAAAACTCTTTCCACACTGAAGACATGAGTATGGTTTCTCTCCAGTGTGAGCTCTCATGTGCATGTTAAGGGCTTCATATTGATTAAAACTCTTTCCACACTTAGGGCAGGTGTAAGGCTTCTCTCCAGTGTGAATTCGCATGTGCACTTTAAGTTTTCCTTTACGTGTGAATCTTTTTCCACACTGTTGGCAGGTGAAAAGCTTTCTTCCAGTGTGAATTCTCATGTGCACTTTAAGGTTTAATTTTTGATCGAAACCCTTTCCACACTCAGGGCAGATAAAAGGCTTCCCTTGAGTGTGAATTTTCATGTGGACTTTAAGGTTTACTTTTTGAGTAAAACTCTTTCCACACTGAAGACATGAGTATAGTTTCTCTCCAGTGTGAATTCTCATGTGCATGTTAAGGTTTCCAAGTTGATTAAAACTCTTTCCACACTTAGGGCAGGTGTAAGGCTTCTCTCCAGTGTGAATTCGCCTGTGCACTTTAAGGCTTCCTTCAGACGTGAAACTTTTTCCACACTCAGGGCAGATGGAAGGCTTGTCTCCAGTGTGAATTCTCATGTGGACTTTAAGATTTCCATGTTCATTGAAACTCTTTTCACAGTGAAAAGGGGTGAAATAACTTGTAGCTCCTGTTTTATGAGCTGTTTTCTGTGAGAAAGTCTCTTTAATCTGTGGCCAACTGAAAGATTCTTCTCCTGTTATAAAATCATGATGAGTCTCATATTGTTCTTTCGCTTCCGTTTCATTCGGTACTGTGCACTCCTCTTTCAGCGGCATGAGGTCTATGATGAAAAAAGGCAAATGTAAGTTAGCCCAGTTTAATAGCACAAAGAAAGAGACATCAAAACACGTGCCAACATGTAAGCTAGAAAGTATATCCACTAATCTATTAAAGGAAGCGCTTCAGTCATGGGGATTGTGAGAGGAGCGTCAAGTCTGCATCACTACTGATAATGCCACAAACAACATCAGAGCCCTGCGACTAAACGACTGGATGAGGTTACAGTGTTTTGGGCATTGTATTCATTTAGCCATCGGTAAGTGTGTAATTAAATTACATTTATAATAATAATAGTAATTAATCTCTGTCTTTAACTTTGTAACAAAACAATTTACGATAAGGTTTAATTTGTTAACAGTTATCTACTTTAAAGAACTAATAATGAACTATACTTCTACAGCATTTATTAATCTTTGATCATGTTAATTTTAACATTTACTAATACATTATTACTATCAAAAGTTGTATTTGTAAACATTAGTAAAATGCACTGTGAATTAACATCAACAAAGATGAATAAATACTGTAACAAATATACTGATACCCACTCCTTAGAAATTGCCTAGTTTCAAATCGGTCCTTTGTCTTTCGACACCAAAAGCACCAGCTCCGAACCAGGAAAAGTGGTTCATAAGTAGCAGGGCTCTAGATTCATTCTTCCCTCTGGTCGCTCTTTTGTAACTAACTTTCTCAGTTGGTCACAATTGTTTTCCCCCTACAACATGGGATTAATCAATGCATGCTAATTAACTTTTATCATAGTTTATAGTTATATGGTAACGAAAGTGTTCAACATTCAATGTTCTTTTTCATCGTTAGTTGTGATTTAAATTTTGTCCTCTTTTGATGCGTTATAACCCGGGCTTCGTGTGCTTTCGAATTTGCGATCTTGGTGTCACATTTTACAAGAAAAGATAATTGTCTGTTTTGCTTATATCTATACCTTCAAATATATTACTGACAAGATGGCGCCGCACACGGCAGCCATGACGCTTCGCTTTCCAGTTGTTTTAGTGTTTTTGTTAGTTTTTCCTTTTTTTTGTTTCTCAAAACACAATCAGTTTTACCAGAGAAGAAATGCTGAACATTCGGCAGAACACGCCACAAAATCTCCTACCAGTTTTCGACTATTCGGATGTTTTGCTGGACATAGTAGTCGACGGAGCGGCGGCGCTGATCAAACACATGATGCGCAGATGGGGGAAGCTTCCTCAGTGTGGATTTAGAATGGCGTTACCATCTGGCGAATCTCCGCTCTCTACCCAACAAAACGGATTAACTCCTCCTGCTCTCCCATACAAATAACTCTGCTGCTCTATGTTTCACGGAAACCTGACTGAATGACACCATTCCAGAGAGCATGTTACATCTGCCGAACTTTCAGCTGATCAGATCGGACCGCGACGCAGAATGAACTGCACGAAATCGCGCGGCTGCTGGACGTACTTTTACATCAATGAAAGGTGGTGTACAGATGTAACCGTTAAAGAAGATGTGCTGTTCCGATCTAGAAGGGCTCTTCATTAACTGTAGGCTTTTCTACTCACCGCGTGAGTTTTGCTCATTCATTCTCGTGTTTACATTTCACCGCAAGCCCACGTGAGCTCAGCGTTACAGAAACTCGCTGATCAAATCACAAACACAGAACAACAACACCCAGACTCTGTTTTAATCATCCTTGGGGACTTTAATCAAGCAAATCTCTCACGTGAACTGCCAAAATACAGACAGTATGTTACATGTCCCACCAAAGAAAGTAATATACTGGACCATTGTTACACCACAATAAAGAATGCATACCACTCTGTTCCACGGGCAGCTTTGGGGCTCTCTGATCACTGCCTGGTTCATCTTATACCAAACTACAAGCAAAAACTTAAATCTGCTAAACTTGTAGTAAAGACGAGACAGCAGATTTTACAAGCCTGTCTCGACCTTACTGATTGGAGTGTTTTTGAAGCTGCTGGCACCAATCTGGACAAGCTCACAGAGATTGCAACTTCATATATCAGTTACTGTGAGGATATATGCATTCCCACCAGGACTTATGTTACATTCAACAATCATAAGCCATGGTTTACAGCAAAACTCAGACACCTTCGTCAGGCCAAATAGGACACCTACAGAAATGGGGACAAAGTCTTGTACAATCAGGCCAGGAACACACTGAATAAGGAGATTAGAGTGGCTAAAAGGACCTATGCTAAAAAGCTGGAAGATCAGTTAACTTCCACACATGCAGTTATTTGGAAAATAATTTAAAAAAAAGAACATAATTTGAATGATTTTCCTTGAAACTAACTAGTAACTAGGCTCAGACTACTGAAATTTTGTTCAAAAGAAATATTGGCAAATTAAATACTAGGAAATGAATATAAAATAGGAATAAACGGAGCAATTCCAAGAGGGTCCTCGCACCTCGGTGCTCGGGCCCTAAATATAGACAGACAATTTACTACAGAAAACTACAGTTCAGTTCAATTAATAACAACAAAAACAATAAAATGCTCCAAGAACTGGAAACTTAAACAGGGTTCAGATACTGCAAAATGAAATTCCAGGACTTTAAGCACTACTTTTTGGTTTTCAAGTACTAAAATCAGAGATCTCACTAATCAAACATTCACGGAAAAAATCGGTAACGTCCCCTAAATGTTTAGGAATTAATACCAATTCTTCGTGCGCGAACGTCAGCTCCAGACAAAGTAAGTATCACGCGTTTGTTTTCCAAATTGCCCTTCTGAAAGAGCTTCTTGGCACTCTGTATTGCTAAAGCTATCATTGTCTCTGTGTATTTTCACTGATGCTGCCTTCAAGTGCTAGTTAAAAGTTGTATATGAAAGCAAGGTGAGTCGATCACTTGAAGTTGTCAAGCGCATAATCAGAAGTGGGACTTATAAAGGTTGTGATAGCATGAGACCAGCTATGTTGTTATTGTCAGGGCCTGAATTTCGTTTTTTAAACTGGGGGGGAATTCCCCCCTTACATGGGTCAAATGGGGGGGATTTAAAGATGGGGGGGGGATTGATAAATTGACACATCGGGGCTAAATTAATCGTCTTCATTTATTTATGTCAACAAATTTTAATGTATGGTTTTTAAAACAGCTTAATTTTTCATGCTCTCCTCCAAATTGACATTAGGAACTGTATTAAAACTATTTATGAATGCCTTTCAGAATCTGTGTATTTCATATATTCCAGTTCAATTACTTTGTTTTTTTTAAATTATTTTTTAAATTTTTATTTTATTTTATACAAAACACATCATGATCTCCTTCAAACTGACATTAAGAACTCAACTAATATATGTCACTTAATGTTTCATTATTTTGAGTTGCTTTCAGTTTTATGCCTTCTGAATGAAGGAATGTCTCAGCTTTCTAAGATATGGGCTAATTATTTTTTTCTAATTTTAATTTTAATTTTTATGGTATTTTTCTAACTTTATTAAAAGTATGTCATCTTTTTTGTTAAATTTTTAAAAATACATATTTATAAGCTTTTTACAATTTCTAATTAGGATAAGAATAATATGATAATCAATTTAATCAGTATTAACAAAATTAATTTGTACAGAGATGGAGCAGAAGAACACAAAAGTGGCTTGTAGGTGTATTTTCAGACGTTTAATGAGCCTCAGAGTTGGTATGAGTACAATTAAATTTATAAATTCATGTTGAGATTAATATTTTAAATATACAATTTGAATAGGTTATAGAAATATTACATTTGAATAACTGAAAGATACGTCAAAAATTAAACAAATTGCCAGCAGGTGGCGACAAGTCACTGGTTTGATCACTGAATCATTCATTAAATTGATTCGTTCGAACGGCTGATTCATTCAGGAATTATGGAAGTGACTGTCTTTATGAATGGGTAATTGAATCATTGACTCACTAGATTCTTTTAAAAACACAGGTTCATTCATAAAGGAGACGCCGCTGTGTTTGAATGGAGATGCGCAGCGGCTCAGCTGTGGCTATGATTCAAACTATTTTCATCGACGAAATAGAGCAAAATCAGGCAACAGTGTTATAGTCAGACAATGTAAGTTACTTAATATTAACTTCTTGTTTACTGAACTGTTGTATTAAATCAATATCACATTTACAAACTCCCTTAATCATTAAATCTGTCACTCTCCTTAGTTCATCGCGATCTCACAAAGTTCCATTATAATCAACGAAGCTCTCTACACTGCATAATGAATCTCTTATTTACATTGTGTCTACTTTGTTCGTTTATGAAAGGATTCATGAGATATGTCCGTTACATTACTCAACTCTGCAAATCTAAAATAAATATTTTTTCATAGTCGCACGCAGTAGTTTTCAGTCGCATTTGCGTGCGGCTCAGAATATAAGAGCGCGTCACACAGCCTTGTGTGAATAAGATCAGAGCGACGCAGGCCGCGGAGAGCACGCCGATGCTGCAGGACTCAGCCACAGTCAGAGAACACCGGTGCAGCGCTGTTTGTGGAATTAAATTCTAAATTATAGACGGACTGTTTGAACCGGTGATTTCTTTTTTCGCTGCTGTGAATGTATTTCATAATTTGATCTGAGATTAAGCAAATATTGTGCGGGAATTTCTCGCATTATAAAAGTTAAATTTGCGGGAATGGTTTAAATTATGCGCAATCCCCGCAATCCCGCGCCGAAATTCAAGCCCTGATTGTTATCCCACTGTGCTCCCCGTCTGTGTAATTCATAAACACGAATTTATTATGCACAGTATAATCAGATGACTTGACTTTGAAACAGAGTATGTTTTCTGTAAAGATAACAGGATTGTACTAATAGGGGAATGTTTATTTGCAAAGGCTAGCACTGCTAATGCTGGAGCTTGAGCTCTTGAAGCTCCGCCCTCTTCTCCAGGAGCAACAGCTCATTTGCATTAAAGCAACATACTCAAAATCAGCACGTTTGGGCTCATACCCTAAAAGTGGCCATTTTAACAAGCTATAAAAAAAATAAATTCTGTGGGGTATTTTGAGCTAAAACATCACATATACACTCCGGGGACATTAGAGACTTATTTTATATCTTGTAAAAAGGGGCATAATAGGTGCCCTTTAAAGGTTTTCAGTCAAGAGCAGTGAGTGATTTTTCTTGTTGCATTTTGTTGTTTTATTAATTAAAGTCCCCCTGTAATGAAAATCAAGTTTATGTTGTTTATTTGTCTATGTGCTGTTTTTAACTTACTTTTAGACAAACCATGTGCCAGTCCATTAATCAACACCATTGCGGAGTATTTTCTCCTTAAATCTGTAGATTCCCAATGGAAGTCCCAGAAATGCAGTTTGAAACCGCCCTCGGTTTGCTACGTCACAAAATTCAATAACCAATCACATCAAGAGATAGATTCCTAGCATAGAGATTGCATGCAAAATATACCAATTACCAGCACAAAACCAAAAATAAAATGGGCTAGAGCAAAAAAAAACCCCATGAAGCCATGGTTTAACGTGAATTTGGAACTGCAAACTTGAAAAATAACCCGCGGCAACAGTGTAAAAGTAGCCCAGAGTCAGAACCACCTCTCCCGCATTGGCGCCCGCTCTTCACTTGTGTATGCTTGCGGGCACGAATTAAGAATCCCAAATGGCTGCATTCAGTCTTCAAGGAACACTCCACTATTTTTTAAAATAATAGCAATTTCAGGTGCAATGATATTATGCAGCGCCTGAAAATAGTCCCCAGCTAGATAACTAGTTATGATATAGCTGGGGACTACTTTCAGGCGCTGTGTAATATCATTGCGCCTGCTGACCCATGGTACGGCAGCAAAGTTCCTTGATTATTACGGCGGAATGAGAGTATAGTTCCTAGCCATATCGGCCTAGAAAATGAGATTTTATAACTGCAGCCTATATTCCCCCGGATGCTGATGCCAAGCTTGCTATGAAAGAACTTCACGCAGCCATCAGTAAACAACAGACTGATCACCCGGAAGCGGCTTTTATTGTTGCAGGTGACTTTAATCACTCAAACTTAAAGTCAGTGCTACCCAAGTTTCACCAGCATGTTTCCTGTCACACCAGAGGAAACAAAACCTTAGACCATGTTTACACAAACATGGCTGGAGCTTACGTTGCGACACCCTCCCCACCTGGGACAGTCAGATCACCTTTCTTTGTTCCTCACCCCAAATATGCACCCCTCATCAACCGTGTGAAGCCATCAGTGAAGACCATCAGTGTGGCCTGCGGGGCAGATTCCACACTCCAGGAAAGGTTTCTACACACAGACTGGAGTATGTTTGCTTCTCAAGCCACCAGTGGCGCTCACACAGACATTGACTCTTACACCTCCTCTGTATTGGATCATATCAATATCACCATTGACAGTGTTACAACCCAGAAACAGATCACCACATATCCAAATCAGAAGCCTTGGATGAACAAGGAAGTGCGACTCCTGTTGAAGTCACGCAACACTGCCTTCAGATCAGGAGATGCACAAGCCTACAGCACATCCAGAGCAAACCTGAAGAGGGGCATCAAAAGGCCAAGCACTGCTACAAGCTAAAGATAGAGGGACACTTTTCCAACTCTGACCCTCGGCGCATGTGGCAGGGCATTCAGGCCATCAGTGACTACAAACCCACCCACTCCACCCCGCAGCCACTGATGTCAACTTCCTGAACGAGCTAAATTACTTTTATGCTCGCTTTGAAAGAGACAACAGAGAAACTGCCACCAAGCTCAATCCCTCAGATGACCACCCACCAATCATACTCTCCTCCACAGATGTCTGCAAGGAACTGAACCGGATCAGCGCGCACAAGGCTGCTGGACCAGACAACATCCCTGGTCGTGTTCTCAGGGCATGTGCGGAGCAGCTCGCTGGGGTTTTACAGACATTTTCAACCTGTCTCTTGCCCAAGCAGCCGTACCAACATGCTTTAAATGCACTTCCATTGTGCCAGTGCCAAAACACTCTAGTCCGAGGTGCCCTAATGACTACCGCCCTGTAGCACTCACACCCATCGTCATGAAGTGCTTTGAGCGGCTGGTCCTGGAACACCTAAAAGACTCTCTACCATCCACATTGGACTCACACCAGTTTGCCTACCGTAGCAATAGGAGCACAGAGGACGCAGTTTCCATGGCACTGCACTCTGTGCTCACTCACCTGGACAATAAGAACACTTATGCACGTATGCTGTTTGTTGACTTCAGCTCAGCATTCAACACTGTCATCCCAACCAAGTTAATAGCCAAACTTGGAGACCTGGGCATCAATACCTCAATGTGCAACTGGATTTTGGACTTCCTGACCAACAGACCCCAGAATGTTCGATCAGGATTCACCTGCTCCACATCCATCACACTTAACACTGGTGTACCACAGGGCTGTGTGCTAAGCCCGTTTCTCTACTCCCTCTTCACCTCCGACTGCAAGCCTGTGTATGGATCTAATTCCATCGTCAAGTTTGCAGACGACACCACGGTGATTGGCCTCATCAGTAACAACGATGAGACTGCCTATAGGGAGGAGATCCAGCACCTGGCCACATGGTGCACTGAAAATAACCTGCTCCTCAACACCACCAAAACGAAGGAGCTCATCGTGGACTTCAGGAAGGAGTCAAGAGGCACACGACACCATCCACATCAATGGAATGGCTGTTGAGCGTGTCTCCAGTTTCAAGTTCCTGGGGATCCACATCTCGGCGGACATGTTGTGGAAAACCAACACCTCCAGCCTGGTCAAGAAGGCTCACCAGCGCCTCTTCTTTCTGAGGACACTGAGGAAGAACCAGCTCTCCTCGGCTATCCTGGTGAACTTCTATCGCTGCGCAATAGAAAGCATCCTGACCAACTGTGTCACAGTATGGTATGGGAGCTGCTCTGTTGCGGAGCGCAAGGCACTGCAGCGGGTGGTGAAAACTGCCCAGCGCATCACAGGGACTCCACTACCTGCCATCGAACACATCCAGAGGAAACGCTGTCTGCATCGAGCTCGCAGCATCCTTAAGGACTCCTCTCACCCAGCCCACAGACTGTTTTCTCTCCTGCCCTCCGGCAGGCGTTTCAGGTGCCTCCGGACCAGGACCAGCAGATTAAAGAACAGTTTCTTCCCCAGAGCTGTCTCTTTACTGAACTCTAACCCCCGTTGATCCACTTCCTCATATATTGTTAACTCTTCTCTCCTACCACACATCGGCCTTATTTGCACTACTGAATGTAAATTTTTATTACAGTAACAACTGTTTACTTTTGTATCTTGCACTACCATACCTAAATTGGAATATGCTCATTTGCACTGCCGACTGTTGTTTACATTATCAATGTTTACATTAGCATTTTGCACCGTACGTCTAATTGTAATATGCAATCACTTCCACTGCACTTTTACACCTTGTTTATAGTAATAGCCATCTGTATATATATTATATTGATAGTACATATCACCTGTAAATTCTGTTTATAGTAATAGCCATCTGTATATTTATTCACTATACATATTCACCTGTAAATTCTGTTTATAGTAATAACCATCTTTCTATATATATTTATACATATATTCAGTACATATCCTTGTCCTGCACTTATTCAATCATTGTATATCCTGCACTTGCTGCTATTGCACTTCTGGTTAGACCTAAACTGCATTTCGTTGCCCTGTACCTGTACTTGTGTAATGACAATAAAGTTGAATCTAATCTAATCTAATTTTCAAGTTTTCATTTTCCGTCAGTCTTAGTACACGATGTAACTACAGAAGAGTCAAGTTTTAAATAGGAAAAATATCAAAACTCTCTGGTCATTTTAGAGCGAGGTGCTAACGGTCTAATCAGATTCAATGATCTATGCTAAGCTGCAGCTAATAGTGCTACCGCCCGACCCAGAGATTGGCTGAATGGATTCGAAAACGGTAAAACTCAACTGTTTAACAATTGGGGAGTTATAGTGGAGTGTTCCTTTAACGGCATTTTAGGACACATCATCGTCAAGTAACTTTAACAAATGTTACAGTATCCACTGCAGTTGTCCGCTAGTAAAAACAGTTTTATCAGTCATTATCCGTGGATCAGGAGGCCCTGGCTGGCTAATTTGCATATTTATAAATCAACGAATAGTAAATGAGGCAAGGGAGTAGTTACATTCAAACTATTTTTTTTCACAAGAAAAAACATTTAAATATGTAATTTTGATGATCAATAAAGATCGAAACATCGACTTTAACTCTTTCCCCGCCAGCGTTTTTAAAAAAAAGTTGCCAGTTTGTTTGGTACCAAACTTTATTTTTCATGATTTTCACCTAAATTTGACGGCCCTCAGAATATTTTCTGCTATGAATATAAGAACATATTATACATCAAAATAAAGAACCAAGCCTCTGCTTTTAAACAAACAAACAAAAAAAACTATTTTATTCTGTCTTCATGTGTTCATGTTTTATCACCATTTGAATGCAGATAGGTTTAATCAAAAATACAACATTTTGGACAAAAAACTGAGAAAAATGCATTTTTATCAAAGTAGTGCATTTTCAAGCAAAATACATTCAGATGTCATATTCTTTCACCTGTAAATAATTATATGAATAATTTAAATTGCATTCAATAAACAGAACAAACAGACACACACACACCCCCCTATTCAGATCGACGAATCGGTTACAACTACAGATGTTTCTGTGTCTGTAAATCTCTCTCACTGACTACTTCGTCCCGATCAGATTCAAAATGGTCAAAACATGATCTACATAGAAGGATCAGAGAAAATGTAGATCATATAGCCTATTTAAACTCATCCAGGACATGCGCTAGGGCTTTCCTTACCGTAATACACCTAGAACACGGATTACCATAAAAACTTGTCAATGGCGGGGAAGCGTCGTCTCTTAATTGACGAGATATCTCGTCAATGGTGGGGAAAGAGTTAATAAAGAAACGAAAATAAATATAACCACTTTAAAAACGAAACTGAGCTATTTTAATGGCTACAACAGCAGCTGTGTAATTGGAGAAGAGAGAAAGAAAAAAGGGTCAGACTAGGGCGTATGTTTGAGGTTCCACAGAGTTTGTTTGGTACCAAACTCAATTTGGTACTCCCAAGGCGGCTTATACGAACTAACGCGTTTTGGATGTGACTACGTTTAAAAAGACGTGTAAATAAATAATACATTTTTGTGATGATGCAACAATGTCCAGATTAGGCAAGTGACAATTATGTCAACTGTACCGAGACGCGAGCGAAAGTCTTGTATCGCAACGGCTCTTTAATGCGACGAGATGCGCCGATGTGAAGCCGTTTTAAGAGAAAGTCAAAGAGAGAAGACGCGGTACAGCTGAATCATTCACGCTGTTTCCAAATGATTGATTTGATCTGATATTCTGTGTGGATTTATTTATTCATCAAACCTACATGCTATAGGCTATTGAATAAATGTGTGAATATTCATAATTTTAAAGTCAAAAGCTGCAGGAATGAGTAAATCTATGCGATATAGCCTATGCGCAATCCCACACCAAAATTCAGGACCGGATTAAACAATTTTTATTACTACATTACTACAGAGTTTTGTGAAATAGATTTCCATGACTTTTCCAAAACTTTCTGGGTTTATTTATTTTTCCAAAACTTTTCCAGGCCTGTAAATTGCAGTTTTAAAATTCCATGACTTTTCCAGGTTTATCATGACCGTAAAGCTTTTCTTCAGAAATGTAATTAAGTAAAAGTACTAAAAGTTTGAAACTGTACTTCAGTAAAATACAAATCCCCCAGAGTAATAAGTACAGCAATTTAGTTACATTTCTCAAGTATTTTACACACTTGGACATGCTTCAAAAATATAATGCATTTTTCTGTAGAGCTTGGCATTTTAATAAGAATCGAATGAGAATGAAACCAACCTGTTTGTTCCTCAGCTTCGACTCTGAATGCTTCTTCAATCCTCACGTCTTCACTCTCCTCTTTAATGAACGCCATCTTTATAACAGCGTATAGATCTCAGCAGGAGTTTTTCTGTGTGTTTGGACAATCTGTCATGTTTAAGATCAGAATAATCAACAAAGAAAAATCAATCCAAACTAAATCTCAGAGTTGTGTCTCAATCAGCTCCCTAGTTCAGTAGTCTGCACACTGATAAGGGACTCAACTAGAGTTTTACAGTCTGAGCTGTTTCACCTGAAAGAAACTTGCACTGACTGATCTTAAAATATATCAATTCCTTTGTCTCAAGACGCACACCAGTAATGTTTTTTCTAAGACACTTTTATAAAAACTAGTTGAATGATTGAACTATGGCCTAATCCTTGCTTAAACTAAGCCCTGTCTGTGAAACCAGGCTATAATTAGACAAAAACACAAAAAAACTGGCACAACAAATTAATACAAAAACACAAATTACAGACATTTCATATTTACACTTACGCATTTATGTTTGCATTTGTATTGTAATGGTTTGTTGATCACATTTAATCGATTTAATCGAAACATTGCTGTGGATTTGTAAAAGTTGACCGGGGTAAAGTTGGTTTTATATTCGCACATTCACAACTTTCACACAGTTCAATAACTTTCTAATTATACAGGTGCTGGTCATATAATTAGAATATCATCAAAAAGTTGATTTATTTCACTAATTCCATTCAAAAAGTGAAACTTGTATATTATATTCATTCATTACACACAGACTGATATATTTCAAATGTTTATTTCTTTTAATTTTGATGATTAGAGCTTACAGCTCATGAAAGTCAAAAATCAGTATCTCAAAATATTAGAATATTACTTAAGACCAATACAAAGAAAGGATTTTTAGAAATCTTGGCCAACTGAAAAGTATGAAAATGAAAAGTATGAGCATGTACAGCACTCAATACTTAGTTGGGGCTCCTTTTGCCTGAATTACTGCAGCAATGCGGCGTGGCATGGAGTCGATCAGTCTGTGGCACTGCTCAGGTGTTATGAGAGCCCAGGTTGCTCTGATAGTGGCCTTCAGCTCTTCTGCATTGTTGGGTCTGGTGTCTCTCATCTTCCTCTTGACAATACCCTATAGATTCTCTATGGGGTTCAGGTCAGGCGAGTTTGCTGGTCAATCAAGCACAGTAACACTATGGTCATTGAACCAGCTTTTGGTACCTTTGGCAGTGTGGGCAGGTGCCAAGTCCTGCTGGAAAATGAAATCAGCATCTCCATAAAGCTTGTCAACAGAAGGAAGCATGAAGTGCTCTAAAATTTCCTGGTAGATGGCTGCGTTGACTGTGGACATCAGAATACACAGTGGACCAACACCAGCAGATGACATGGCAGCCCAAACCATCACTGACTGTGGAAACTTCACACTGGACTTCAAGCAACATGGATTCTGTGCCTCTCCACTCTTCCTTCAGACTCTGGGACCTTGATTTCCAAATGAAATGTAAAATTTACTTTCATCTGAAAAGAGGACTTTGGACCACTGAGCAACAGTCCAGTTCTTTTTCTCCACAGCCCAGGTAAGATGCTTCTGACGTTGTCTCTGGTTCAGAAGTGGCTTGGTAGCCCTTTTCCTGAAGACGTCCGAGCGTGGTGACTCTTGATGCACTGACTCCAGCTTCAGTTCTCTCCTTGTGAAGCTCTCACAAGTGTTTGAATCGGCTTTGCTTGACTGTATTCTCAAGCTTGCGGTCATCCCTGTTGCTTGTGCACCTTTTCCTACCCAAATTCTTCCTTCCAGTCAACTTTGCATTTAACATGCTTTGATATAGCACTCTGTAAACAGCCACACCTTTCAGTAATGACCCTCTGTGACTTAACCTCTTTGTGGAGGGTGTCGATGTTCATCTTCTGGATCATTGCCAAGTCAGCAGTCTTCCCCATTATTGTGGTTTCAAAGAACAAGAGATACCCAGAATTTATACTGTAGGGATTTTATTCATTTATTCAAACTCAAATGTAAATATTCTAATATTTTGAGATACTGATTTTTGACTTTCATGAGCTGTAAGCTCTAATCATCAAAATTAAAAGAAATAAACATTTGAAATATATCAGTCTGTGTAATGAATGAATATAATATACAAGTTTCACTTTTTGAATGGAATTAGTGAAATAAATCAACTTTTTGATGATATTCTAATTATATGACCAGCACCTGTATGTGCAATAAAGTTATTTTTTGAAAATTCTATTACATAATTTTCACAATCTATCGAAATGGGCAAGTATTGTTTTAATGTCATATTTATTTGCGAATGTCTGCTGAATGTTCAATGTAGTGTAGTAAGCAAGATAGGGAACGTCTAAAAATTTCAAAATTTTTACTATTGTGTGCAAATAGACAACTACATTTTGGCCAACTACAGATGTAACCGCAAATATCACTCACATTTTGCCTTCTAATGCTCCTTTAGCAACAATAAAAGTTGCAATATAATGCTGGCGTTTGAAAAGATGTTTAGGAAATTACAAATGTGACCCTGGACGACAAAACCAGTCTTAAGTGTCAATTTTTTGAAAATGAGATTTATAAATCACCTGAAAGCTGAATAAATAAGCTTTCCGTTGATGTATGGTTTGTTAGGATCAGACAATATTTGGCCGAGATACAACTATTTGAAGATCTGGAATCTGAGGGTGCAAAAAAAATCAAAATATTGAGAAAACCGCCCATAAATTTGTCCAAATGAAGTTTTTAGTAATGCATATTACTAATCAAAAATTAAGTTTTGATACATTTACGGTAAGAAATTTACAAAATATATTCATGGATCATGATCTTTACTTAATATCTTAATGATTTTTGGCATAAAAGAAAAATCTGCAATTTTGACCTAAACAATGTATTTTTGGCTATTTCTATAAATATACCCCAGCGACTTAAGACTGGTTTTGTGGTCTAGGGTCACAAATAATGAACATGTACATGAACCAGGGCTTGACATTAAGCATTCTCATGTGGTTGTCCTTCGGACAAGTAAATTTGTCATTTACTTGTCCGAGTATAAAAGTTACTTGCCTGGAGAGAAAAAATTAAGTTAAATTGAGTTATAAATATAATTATTTATTGTAGTTATACAAAACACATTTAGTTTATTTAGATTTTTCTTTTAAATGAAATAATGAACAAAATAAAGTGTGATAATACTATTATATTTGAAAATAAAAAGTTAGAATTAAATACAAATACAATTATTTTATAGTAAACTTAAAAATAAAATGCTAATATTTACTTATTTATATATATATATATATATAAAATTCTCATCATTTTCAAACTTAAATTTAAAAAGTTTTAATTAGTTAAATTTAATCAGTCAGTTAGTATAATAAGACATTTGGGCTGTTACCAAACAAATGAAATCAGTATCAACAAAATTCATCTTTGCGATGCAGAGGAAACAGAAGCTGCATCTGAAGTGGAATAGATATATTTACCCACTGTTTAATGCAGCTCTGAGGGACATGGAATGCTTTAACCTGCAGTTACAAATGAATAAATAATGTTTTGATACATAAAATGTTGAATACTGATATTTGAAATTATTATTATTTTTTTTAAATACTGTAAATGTGAAATTAAAACCACCAGTAGGTGGCATCAAGTCACTGTTAATAAGTGAGTCATTGCGACTGAACCGAATCATTTAAACGGTTGATTCATTCAGGCACGAAACACCGTCATGTTGCTCAGAGACGCAAAACAGCGCTGTGGCTGTGTTTGGAGTTATTTTTGTTGGTGAATAGAGCAAAAACAGGCAATATGGTCTCTAAAACGTAAGTCTCTTAATGTTAACTTCTTGTTTATTGAACTGTTATCACATTTGTAATCATGATGATTTTAGAAGCAAAAACAACCAACAAAAAAAACGGCGATCGATCTTCGTGTGATATTAACTATATGAAATTATATAAATGCATACATTTTCCTCCCCCATGTCTTGAATTTTCTGATCATTCTTCATGCATTGTAATTGTAATACTGAATCATGCAGTGAAAGAATGCACGTGAGCTAGTCTAACCTAGACGACTTTACGTAATTATGCGTGCACTCTTTATTTGATTCTTGCAATATACTCGTTAAAACAACAATTACGAAATTATCGCAAACGATATATAATCGCACACCCCTATAACAAAGGCTATATCACAAATAAAGGCAGTTATTATTGTTTTTGGTATTGACTTTAAGTTACTTGTCCGATTGGGCAAGTAAATTTCTCTTTCACTTGCCCGTCCAAAACATTCACTTGTCCCGGACAAGCGTTAATGTCGAGCCCTGTGAACTGTAATTTGGTAACAATACAGAGAACTGGAAAATCAAGTGTAATCTCCTGAGCATAGTTAAGCACATAATTTTACAACTGTATGTATGTATTTATTTGCCTCAAAATGAACAAGACTTGTGTTGGTGGCTTGCTTTTAACAATGACATATGATTTATTTCAATAGGTTTTGAATGCATGGCTCGACTGCTTCAAAGCAAGTTAGAACATCTTGTCTGGACCCTACAGAACATACTACAGCCCATGTCTTGCTGTTTTATTCACCTCTGTTTTTCTGGTTTTAAGTGTGATAAAGACTGATTGATGTTCACAGTCCTGAGAAATATCACTGTGCATGGCACTGAATCCATCAGATGATTGACAAGTACTCAGAAAGCATGACAGCAAACAGGATGTTTATTTGGGGTATTTAGGGTGAAGACTTCAAGAAGTAATGGCAAAACTGTCTTCAAGATAGTTTATAAATAAATTGTGCTTCATATGTATGCATTTGGTATTGTTTCAATTTTTTCTATGACACATCATCCAGTTCAATAAGTTTTGAAAGGAGGGACCCAGTGCTATAGTGCAAGTTTTATAATTAGTTTTTTTACCCTTTAGAACATTGTTCTACAATAGTATGCTCTGTATGTTTAATTTCTACCAACGTTGTATTCAATGCCTTCCAGTTCAATAACTTTACAAAGGAGAAAACTGTGTTTTTATAACTGTAAAAGTAGTGCAGGGTATAGTTTCTACTCTATTTGCTGACTTTGACAACCTCATATGAAGTTCTTCTCTGTTACTGAACTACCATCAAAGTATTCTTGATTCATTCTCATTATTAATGAGCAAAAAATAGAATAATGTTACGTCTCTGACTGTGAGAAAGTCACCATGTTTGGAAAAGTTGACTTGGAGTGCTTAAACCTTGAGGGAATTTTATTTTTATTTGTTTGTGTGTGTGTGTCTGTGTGTGTGTGTGTGTGTGTAGTTTTGATACAATACTCCCTGTTGAAGAACTTTGCGCTAAATGTATTTTCATTAGTGTATTTGTGCATCTACAGCTGAATATGTTTTATAATCAATTGAGAAAAACTATTGATTTGATGTAAATATCTACTTTTAATAAACACTTTTCTGGAAAAAAAAATGCTGTATGAATGCGATAATAGTGAAGATTGCCTTTGCTGGAAAACACCTGCCACCTTATGGGGTTTTTCGACCTGTTACAACAGTTATGTGTCTGAGCAAGCAAATTAATACATATATCATTGTAACATAGAAGACCAAGATGATAAACGCTCCTGACACACCACTACAGTTAGAATTAATAACTGAAAAACTATAATTAGTATATTACAAAATACATTTACTATTGTTTAAAATGTTGTTAAACTATTTTTTTCCCCCCCAACTATTTAAAATCCGAATATTTGAATATAAAACCAACTTTACCGCGGTGTAAAAGTTGTCATTATTACACGCGTTTGTATTTACACGGTTTTATCCAGAATCAAGCGATTATAAACAGATAATCATTTTGGGAAGTTTCTGTTTTCTCCATCAATATTTGTCAATGACTGAATTCGTGATTCATGAGCTTTACTCGCTCAAAATAACGTGCATATAACCGACAGATAAAGCGCTACAATGTTACAATCAATGTCAATGAATTAACTTTACATCGCTTGTAAAAACTATAAGACTCGCTGTAAATGTTTAAAAATACAAACCTTTCTTCAGCCGAATCACAACAGATGCAGGAGAGCGGCGCAGACTTATGACGTCACAGCGCCCTACCAAAATAAAAGTCCTGTTCAAGAGTTGTTCAGTATTTGATGAGTTATTCATACTAAGACTGATGGAGGAGTTAATGTCCAAGCACAACAGCTGCCCTTCTGACATTTTCCTCAACATCAACAGTCTGTTAAGGGCCATTATATAGACTTTCCCGGATCAAGACACGCATGAGATCGTCAATGTTGACAGGACGCTTTAACAACTTGACACTTTTGTCTGATTTCTCTACTAATTATTCGCTCTCTTTGCTTTGGCTTCAGGTTGTGGACTTTACCTTGCATTGCATTGCATTGCTGACTGCTCTTTGGCTTTGACTCTCTCCTGATCTTGGTCCTGAACTGTCCCTGGTTTTGCTGTCTACCTGTCCGGTTACTGATCTCCGCATTTCTCTGCATTTGTTGCTTTCTGCTATTCATTCCTGTGTGGTTAACGAACACCCTTTTAGCCTCAGCCCTGTTGGTGGCTCGGGACTCGGCGGCCCGACTGTCAGACGACCGGAGCACATCAACTGAGATAAATACACATACTTTACTGAGATTTACTGTATGCCTTGTGTTATTAAAATTGATTATAACTGAAATCCTATCTAAAAAATAATAATAATCTGATAACTTTCCTGGGCGCGCACTGCAAGGCCAAGGTTTTTGCTTATTAATAGCCTAAATTAAATTTTCAATTTGTTCCTCGCATCAAACCCTATAGAATACTTTAAAAACACTTGGAATATATGGCACGATTTGCATGGGATTATTTTATGACGCGTTTCCAAATCCTCAAAAAAAAATAATAATAATGATAATTAACTGCATGCAAGCGCGAGCAGGGAACAGGTAATAAGGATTTAAAACAAACATCAAGTTTTTAATAATTTTAAATCAAGTTCTAAATAATTGTATTTTGTACCACGGACTAATTTATGAGATCTCTATTTCACCTTAATGTTTTGAGTATTTTTTTGAGTATTTTAAATTTTTTTAATTATTTTTGTAGAATCGTAAGGGAAGAGCTGAATTTTATTTTATTTTTTCCTATTCATTCTGTAGGACTTCACTAGGAACGACCACTTTTCAGCCAATCAGCAACCTCGGGAAACCCCCTTTCTGCAAAGGTGACAGCAAAAGGGAATCCCTTAACACAAAGGCAAAGCAAGTAATACAACTCCAAATTCTAGCTGAACTGGTGCATTTAATATAAATTTTAGCCTCATTGAGAAACTCAATGCGAGGGTTAATTAAGTGATTGATGGTTGTTCAGGTCTATGTGATAGCACATATTGCTATAAACTTGGGATTTCACATTCTCTAAACTCATCCTTTCTCTCTTTCTGCAACGTGTGAATGTGTGAATGTGTGTGTTCATGTGTTAGATTAGTTTATGTCTTTAGGTTTATATAAATAAAGTCTTATTTATATTGAAAAGAGAAGTATCTTGTGTTTTGTGCTTACAAGTTAATGTCTTAATCTGCCGATCTTGTTACTGTGCTTATTAATAGTGCTTTCACTATATTTTGGATTTTAATATCCAGTGCAGAATTAATGTTATACGACTCGTTCAGTGAATCGCTGCCGACTCAGTGATCAGCCGCAAAACAGTGATTCTGTCCAAATTCCCTAAACAATCATAATAAATGATTCTCTTTGAGCTAAATTGACCGGTTTCCCTTACATTCATATAACTGCCTGTTTATCTGCCAGGTTATTTCCAAATATGTGGGTTTATATATATATTTATTTATTTGAATCGGTTGGTGCTGTAGGTTAATAACTGCAGTTTTGTCTTGTTGATATTTTCTTCCAAATTAAACCGGCTGAAAAACATGCGGTGATGCAAGTTATTCCAGCCCACCCATCATCCAGTTTCTGCCTCCGCCACTGATTGTTACAATAATAATATATTAAATGGTTAGAAATGGTTCCAGCCAACATTTATTTAACCAATAATTCAACTGAGCACTTTGTCAAAAGTCACAGTTTGAATCATCCCGGAAAGCCGCATAAGTAGCTTCATCATGTATAAATACACACACATACAGTATATATTTTGAAAATATTTACACGTATATACATTTATATATTTATATTATTATATTTTATATTATATATAAATATATTTAATACATAAACATAACATATTTTTCTTATATATATACATGCATGTGTTTGTATTTATATATACAAAATAAATATTCACAGCACAAACACATATATTATGTAAACCAAAACTTTTATTTTGGATGCGATTAATCGTTTGACAGCACTAATATATATATATATATATATAAAAGATATAATTATTATTATTATTTTTTTTTACCCCAATCAGGACAACTATACCTTATGGAAATGAACCATGTTTTCTTGGCGTATTTATTACCATTTGTATTACCACAGTTTTACTGTAAATACCTTGGTTAAACTAGTTAGTGTAGCAAAACCATGGTTAATTTGTGGATACCATGGTTTAACTACAGTAACCATGGTATTTTTGGTGTTATTTGTAGTAAAACCATGGTTAATTTTCATAAGGGTATAACAGAACTGTTATTGGCTGTGGCATGGCAATATTTTATTTCATTTGATGTTGCAATTTATTGTTTTGTTATTGTTCAACAAATTATGAGGTGCGAGTGATAAAAGTAAAGAAGTCAGCTATTCTTCATTATAATAGATGTATTCCGATTTGTCGTTTAGGAGAGTCGTTTACATCCTTCCACTTTCAATACAGGATTGGAGCAACAACAGTGTCATTCATTATTACTGAGACGTGTGAGGCCCTGTACCAGACCCTTAAGGGGGAATATGAGCCGAAAAGAACGCACGTCACACCTCTGTTCATCAAATTGCACTGGCTACCAATAGCTGCTCGCATAAAATTCAAGGCATTAATGTTTGCCTTCAAAACCCCCTCTGGCTCTGCACCCCTTTACCTAAATTCAGTACTTCAGACCTATGTGCCTCTAGAAGCTTGCGTTCTGCAAGTGAACGATGCATCATTGTTCATCCCAAAGAGGCACAAAATCACTTTCACTGACTTTTTCATTAAATGTTCCCATCTGGTGGAATGACCAGCCCAACTCGATCCAAGCAGCTGAATCCTTACCCATCTTCAAGAAACGGCTAAAAACACATCTCTTCCATCTTTATTTGACCCTATAACTCTAGCACTCTCTTTTCTGATTCTTTTATCTATCTGTCTTCTTTTTTTTACGTCACAGAGGGGGAAAAGGCCCGCCCATTTGTGACGCTGTCTGCCCTATTAGCATAAACTCAGCCCTGAGTGAGAAGCTGCGGTCCACCTCCGCCATTACTGATTATTGCTGTAGCTGCTGGAGATATACAATGTCAGCGCCAAAGAGGCTTTTCAAGTGATGTGTTTTGGGATGTACTAACGAACATAGGAGTCTCCATAGACTCCCTCCATCTGAGCCGCGGACACTGTGGTTAAGTTTCATTGTCTAAAGAAATGTCCCAGAAAAAAATCGTTAAAGTCCCCAATACGTGTAGGGATCAATACCAACACTTCGTGCGCGAATGTCAGCTACAGACAAAGTAAGTATCACGCATTTGTTTTCCAAATTGCCCTTCTGAAAGAGCTTCTTGGCACTCTGTAAGGCTAATGATGCTAAAGCTACCATTGTCTCTGTCTGTTTTTACTGGTACTGTCTTCATGAATGATCATGAATAGGAATGTGGTAGTTAAAAGTTGCATATGAAAGCAATGTGAGTCGATTGCTTGAGTTTGTTGAGCTCACAATCACGAGTGGGACTTATAAAGTTTGTGAGCATGCCATGCACCATGAGACCAGCTATTGTTGTTATTTTTATCGTGCTGTGCTCCCTGTCTGTGCAATTCATAAACGCAAATTTATTATGCACGGTATAATCAGATGACTGACTTTGAAACAGAGTCTGTAAAGATAACAGGCTTGTACTAATAGTGGAATGTTTATTTGCAAAGGCTAGCACTGCTAATGCTGGAGCTTGAGCTCTTGAAGCTCCGCCCTCTTCTCCGGGAGCAACAGCTCATTTGCATTTAAAGCAACTTACTCAAAATCAGAGCGTTTTGCCTCATACCCTAAAAGTGGTCATTTTAACAAGCTATAAAAAATGATCTGTCGGGTATTTTGAGCTAAAACTTCACATATACGCTCTGGGGATATCAGAGACTTATTTTACATCTTGTAAAAAGGAGCATAATAACTTTAAACATTCTAAACACTGTAAGCAATATATTTTACTTTCCCTTTTGTGTTTTTGTACAAACACACTGTCTGTAAGTTGATTTACAAGTACAAATAGAAATTACATTGAAATAAACATGAAATTTAATTGAATGCAGCCAAAGAGTGTTTTTTTTTTTTGTCATAGAATTTTTATTGTTGCAAATTGCATTTTTACATTTTATACCACCCCACCCACCATAATACGATCTTACCCAACCCTAGCAAAGCAATCCCCAATTAGTACACTTTGACAACTGAAAAGTGAGAAGAAAAAAAAATTACATCAATATACATATACACACATAACATAATTAAGATAACATAATAATGGTAAAATAAGGGGTATACATATATATCTACACTCAATCCACGTTCAAGATTTGTAAATCACTAAAGAATGTGATAAATTGTTGGCATTTTTCAAAAAAAGATTCCCCCCTACCTCTAATATTGTACTTAATTTTTTCAAGTTTATTTTGTCCAGAAATAGTATAAATGACGTCTAAATGAGACTGCAGTTGACCTTATAAGACGTTGAAAATACGTCCACAATGACCACATTTGAACTCAATTTTAACCTTCTATAGACATCTTTTCTTTGTCTATATACATTGGACATAGGAATATCTACTTTTTAAATATTGTATTTAAAAAAATGCTAGATTAGTGGCATTAACTAAATGTTTAAAATAAGTCAAATTAATTACGATGGGGGTATTTAAAATGTTGTGGAGGAAAACAAACATTTTTGATGAACTGAGGACGGAAGATGGTGGAAGATGCTGAGATAAAGCGTGATTCTCATAGAAAGCCAGTGTTTGATTGTTTTTTGGATGACACTCATGTGTGCTGAAGATCATCGAGATCCTAGAGACTTCAAGAGTGTCCGTTCATCTCAGTCATCACACACACACTTATCAGTGACTGTTTGACTGCAGATAAACACTGCAGGATCGCTGTTTCTCTGCTTGTTTGTTTGTGTGAATATGTGACAGCGGTGTAAAGCCTCCACACGGGGCGCGCACGCTTTATTCGTGCTGGTTTTGCGCTTTCGGTTTCGCTTTCGAAACCATCAAGGCGTTGGTGAGACACGGCGCACAGATCAGGTAAGACTTCTGTCGTACTGTACTAACTAACCAACCTTTAAATACACATCTTACTATTTTTTTTTAGTAATTACTTGAAAGAGTACTGAGAAGGCAATAGCTTGGTAAAACCTATACTTTTTTAATAATATTGTAAAATAAAGATATTTTCTAATAAATGTATTTGATTATTTTCAAATGAATTGTTTTAAGCAAGGAAACTGTGATGGGTTATTAATGCACCTTTAAAAGAGGGATCAAATCAGAAATCATATGATCTGCGTTGATGTGTTAGGGCGCGGCTGCATCTCCGCATCATCTGAACAAACTGATGAAACCTTCATCATGGGCTGTCTGGCATTATTTCACACTGTACTGGAGGGGTGTCCACCCCAAAAATTAATATGCCACTATTTCATTTTCTTTATTTAATCGACGCGAACTCAAGGATGCGAGTCATGCGACGCGTCGCGCTTCATCGCGTCCATTTCATCGCGTCCACGCGCTCTCGCGCCACACGAGACATGACAGAGCAGGAAAGTCTCAGCATTCAAATTCTTTTAGTTTGGTCTAATATGAATTTGTACAAAACAATTGTTACTTTTAACCTTAACAATAGGGTTCCCTGTATGGTTTAGTTTAGAAAAAATGAGAAAAAAATAAAGTGTACATTACCTGTCAAAAACAATACAATTTTACAGTTTTTTAAAGAATTCTCTTCTGCTCACCAAACCAGCATTTATTTGATCCAAAATACAGCAAAGCAGTAATATTGTGAACTATTTTTACTATTTAAAATAACTGCTTTCTATTTCAATATATTGTAAAATGTAATTTATTCAGATAAAAAAAATAAAACATTTTAGCAGAGAATGCAGCATCACAGTTGTCTGAACCAATGAGCATTAATCTGTGATCAAAGCTGAATTTTCAGCATCATTACTCCAGTCTTCAGTGGTTCAGAAATCATTCTAATATGCTGATTTGCTGCTCAAGAAACATTTTTATCATTATTATTATTATAAATATTTAAAACAGTTGATTTTTTTGGGGGATTATATAAATTAATACTTTTATTTAGCAAGGATGCTTTAATTAAATTGATCAAAAGCGCTAACGACATTTATAATAGATTTATATTTCAGATAAATGTTGTTCTTCTAAGCTGTCTATTCATTAAAGAAATCAGAAAAATTCTACTCAGCTGTTTTCAACAATAATAATAATAATAAATGTTTTTTGAGCAGCAAATCAGAATATTAGAGTGATTTCTGAAGGATCATGTGACACTGAAGACTGGAGTAATGATGCTGAAAATTCAGCTTTGATCTCAGATTAATGCTCATTGGTTCAGACAACTGTGATGCTGCGTTCTCTGCTAAAATGTTTTATTTTTTTTTATCTGATTTCATGCGATTATGTATTTAAATTATGCATGAATATTTCCAAACACTATGGCAGTGCGATCTCTGTGTGAGATATGTGATTATTGTCATATTTCTATAAAAATCTAAAATACATGTTTGTATTAAAGTAGAAATGGATTATAAATACGCATTTCGTATGGAATTAAATGGCAAGCACTTATGGAATCTTATGTCAAACAATGGCCCTTTATCGCATTTGTTATTATTATTATTTATTTATTTTTATTATGATTATTATTTTTCATTATTTATTTATTTTTAGTGTATTTTTTTACTGTTTTGAATGTTCTTGATTTCAGCAATAAAAAAATTAATTAAAAAAAGGGTTATTCGCACTCATGTGCTGTGCTGCTATTTAAACATGATACAATTTCGGTTCTGCTGCTTTTAAGAATATAAATATGATGAACAAGACACTTAAGTGCAGAGCAAATTCTGACAGTCTTCATAGCTTTCTTATTATTAGATACTGAAATCAAATTAATATAATTTTCCATGTCTCTTAAAAAGACCACAAAGACAGGTTTACAATTTGAGAATTTGCATTTATGAATATAACATTTGCTTAAGAAAAGAATTAGATTTATAATAAAACAAATATTTTCTTTTGTGGGGTCTGAGTCAAAATACCCAAGTATAACATTTCTCATTTGTATAGAAAATTCTGGCAAAAGCTTCAACTTAACAAAAGCACCAATATCATACCAAAACTCCTGAGTGTATTGACATGACCAAAATAAGTGTTCCACTGTTTCATCAGCATTCAAACAAAAGCTCTACATCAGCTCTAAACTTTTGTATAAAACCTGTGGATCAGTTTAAAAGACACTTCTTTCACTTTATTTGTGAGAGAGAATTTTTGCTGAAGTGACCATACTTTTTTCCAGTTGAGATTATCAAATAAATCTCAAACAAGCCTATATTCTCGTTAGTTTGTTCAGATTATGCGGAGCAGCCACACCCTCAACAAAAGCTCTCACACACTACGCACCTTTATACGGTGGCCGAGAGACACATTCACACTCGCAAACACACTCTCAGCTCAACGTGCTGCAAATGCTCACAACACAAACAAATAAAGAATTTTATTTGCAGTGTGTTTTTATTTGTTTGTGTTGTGAGCATTTGCAGCACATGTGTTGTCAAATTGATCAAGTTGTTTTCTTAATTTGCAGGTGTTTTTTTTCTATTCGCTATGAGCTCTCTCGGCCACCGTAGCTTTATCATCTACAGCAACTCTTTATCATCACAGACACTGGAGAAACTCTGTGACAAATAAAGAGCGATAAATAAAACACATAGAAGGGTTTTGAGGTGTTTTATTATTAATGTTTGTGTATTTCCATTCTGTTTTTTATTCAAGGTTTGATAGCATTATATTTTAACGTTTTAAAGCAAGTTCATTTTGAATACAATTTGTTAAAATCCTGGTGTCTCTTTTGCGGTCTCCAAAATCGCTCACCAATCCCTATATAGTGTACGGCAGTTGAGTGCACTTTATCAGAAAGGAGTGAACGAAATGAAGAGATTAAATTCAGACACTGATGTACACACAAAAATCTCCGTCACAGACACACACACACACATATATATATTTGTGCTGTCAAACGATTAATCGCAATTAATAGCATCCAAAATAAAAGTTTTTGTTTACATAATATACGTATATATGCTGTGTATATTTATTATGTATATATAAATACACACACATGCATGTACATATTTCTGAAAAATATGTTGTTTATATTTTAAATATATTTATTTATAATATAAATGATATAAATATAAACATGTAAATACATGTAAATATTTTCTAAATATATACAGTATGTGTGTGTATTTACATATACATAATAAATATACACAGAACACACACATATATTATGCAAACAAAAACTTTTATTCTGTATGCGATTAATCGCCATTAATCGTTTGACAGCACAAATATATATATATATATATATATATATAAATATGTACTTTTATCTTACATGTACCTTATTTGTTACAGAAGAGACAGCAGATCGCTGGAGCTCAAAGAGTGAAAATGGCTTCACTATCTGAAGATGATTTTTCTTGTCCTGTATGTCATGAAATCTTCAAGAATCCTGTTTTTTTATCATGTAGTCACAGCGTCTGTAAAGAGTGTCTTCAACAGTTCTGGAGAATCTCAAATACTCAGGAGTGTCCCGTCTGCAGGAGAAAATCCTCAAGAGATGAACCTCCAGTTAATCTTGTGTTAAAAAACTTGTGTGAGTCGTTCCTGAAGGAGAGAAATGAGTGTTGTTCATCTGGATCTGAGGAGATCTGCAGTTTACACAGTGAGAAACTCAAACTCTTCTGTCTGGAGGACAAACAGCTGGTGTGTGTTGTGTGTATGAATTCACAGAACCATGACAATCACAAATTCAGACCCATCGATGAAGTGGCTTCATCATATAAGGTGAGAGAAATTAGTTTAGCAGCTTCATGCTGTTGAAAAAGTGCCGTTTAAGTGTGGATTTGATTGAACAGGACTGCAGTGATCTGAACCTTTTTCGCACAGGTCCAGTTGGAATTGGAAAACTATAAATAACATCACCATACTTTGTGTTCACTCAGGTTGTGTTTGTTTTATGGCAGATTTTAATTTCTGAATTAATTTAGTATGAGATGTTCACAAAAACAGAAGGAATCAAGATGGAGCAAATACTTGTGCAATGCATTATATGACCATATCACTGTATCATCTCTTTTTTCACTGTACTCTGGTGTTTTATGTATTTTTATTTTGTTTAATTCTAGGAGGAGCTCACTACAGCACTGAAGACCTTACAGGAGAAACTAAAACACAATAAAAAAATGAAAAGACAGTTTGAGGAAACAGTTCAACACATCAATGTGAGGAAACAGAATCCAGAGTCATTTTCATTACAGCTGTAGATCACTATATACAGTTATGATCTGATATATTTAATATAATGGACTCCAGCTGATTATTTGTGTGAATGACGATCATCAATCTGCTTCTGAATCCGTTATATGTCGGTCTCTGAGTTTCTCTCAGATCTGAATGATGTGATTGTGTTGATGTGTGTTGATGGAGACGATTGAAGTGAATGTTGTTTGATTTCAGTCTCAAGCCGAGCACACAGAGCATCAGATTAAACAGCAGTTTGAGAAGCTTCATCAGTTTCTCAGAGATGAAGAAGAAGCTACAATGACTGTACTGAGAGAGGAAGAGGAGCAGAAGGAGCAGATGATGAAGGAGAAGCTGGAGGAGATAAACACACACATCTCAGCTCTTTCACACACAATCAAAGACACGGAGGAGATGATGGAAGCCAGTGACGTCTGCTTTCTGAAGGTCTGATTTCAGATGATTGATTGATTGATTGATTAATTGATTGATGATTAATGGTGTGTTGGTTCTGCAGGAGTTTCCGGTCTCAATGGAAAGGTGAGTGATCTGCTAGTGTCTCTGGTCTCCCTGCTTCTGATCCAAAGCCACTGCAGTTCTAATCCTGAATGTTCTTCCAGAGTCCAGAACCCACAGCCGGATCCACAGACGCCTTCTGGAGCTTTGATTCATGTGCCACGTTACTTGGGCAACCTGCCCTTCAGAGTCTGGAAGAAGATGGAGGACATCGTCCAGAACAGTGAGTCTGACTGCAGAAGATCTGAGCTCACACACACACACACACACACACACTGGAAATGATGCAATATTGACAGATTTCAGCATTATGTGTGAAGATCATCTACTAAAATCAGCAGCTTACTTTGTGATGATGTCAAAATGAAATAACTAAATTGCAACTAAATTGTTCATCTGTCTTGCATTTAACAGTCATAATTTATATGCGAAATCACTCTGTGATCATTATCTACAAATATCAAAAATGTCAATATTTATTGGATCTACAGTCATTTTTAAAATGAACGAATTAAGATGATGACTTCTTTAGTCCAGGCCTTTTTAGCTTTATCTGGCTGACGTGAATCACTCACGGCAAGATGGTGGCGGCAGCCGGGAGGCATTCCCTGCGTTATCATCCCTATGCCCTAATCCCTTCAAAGGGTTTACCCTCCGGAGTGAGAGCTTGGAAGGGTTGAAGGGTGTAGGGGACCAAACAACTGTTTCTTGAAGTGCCCTTGTGCATCATTATCCCGTGCCCACTCGGAGGCGCCGTCATCATGGAAAGAATCTGCGCAAAGGATCATGGGAGCCCGAAGTGTCTAGATATACCCTTCGAAATCTTTAATTTCCGAAGGGCCCTTTGAAGTGGCCAGTTTTGAGCACTTCGGTTTGGAACGACCCTTCAATACGGCGGCCATGATTGTTTTCACTCCGAAGTACCCTTCGGAGGGCGATATATCCCGTTTGGAACGCACCGATTGAGAATTCCAGGGCAATTTATTGTTTTATCTGCGGCAAAATTGTGCTTATCGTCGGCATTCTACTGTAATCGCTCTTCCCGGATTATGCAAAGGAAAGTATCCTCAACATTATGTGACTAGCAGACAGTCGTTGAGACGCTGCAGAGAAAACAATGCGAGTGAGTAGTTCCAAAACCTGAGAAAAAAATCAGAAATAATCAATCCCAGAAATCAATGTGCTTGACTTTCCATTTTCAGTCTCATGAAAGACACAGAAGTGATTTCAGCAGTGTTTATTTCCCATATGATGACTGCTGTTTATATACTACTTTATTTTTTTATTTATTTTCTGAATTAGGTTTTATTTTTATATTTTACTTTTTATAACTTATGCTTTTGTCATTTTTATTACTTTAAAAATGTTCTATTTAGCTTCAAATTTAATGTGTAACTATAAATTTGTATAATTATAATTTTATAAATAATTTTATTTCAGTTTTAGTTTGAGTCTTTTTAATACTTTAATCATTTCAATTAGTTGCCAAAAGAACTTTTCTAATTTACATTTAATCTTAATTGTTAGATTTTTATCTACTAATTATTATTTATATTATTTAAGCTTTATTTTAATTAATGAAAATAATATTAATCGTTTTATTTATAGCGTTAACAATATAAACAACATTATTATTATTTAACTGCATTATCATGGAATAATACCTACTATCTATTTATTATTTAAATAATTAGGCAGCATTCAGTAAAGAGCTTTGTGATTCATACAAGAGAAACACTGAGGAAAATTATATGGATATGAACATTATTTATTCTGCATTATTACATTAATAATCTCGTTTGAATACGAAAGCACTGTGTAAAGTTCTGTTCAAAGGTAAGATTTTGTATTTACCCCTTAACTGTCACCCAATGTTCCCTCTAATTTTTTTTCTTGCTGAGCAAAACTTTTCTCTATTGGGCGAACATTTCAGCCACCTGAGCAAAAACATTCTTTATACCAGACCTGTACAAAAAAGTGTGTAACTTTTAACTTATTTATATTTGATTTGACCCTTGATGTAACTAAATGATGCACATTTTAGGTTATCTGAGAAAACATTTTTAGAAACATTTTTTTCTGCTGTTCAAAAGTTTGGGATCAGTAAATTTTTTTTAAAGAAGTTTCTTAGGCTCATCAAGGCTGTATCTATTTAAAAAATAAAGAAAATTATTTCTCAAAATAATATTGTGAAATATTATTGCAATTTTAAATAAAAGTTTTCTATTTTAATATACTTTAAAATATAATTTATTCCTGTGAAGCAAAGCTGAATTTTCAGTGTCATGTGATCCTTCAGAAATCATAATATGCTAATTTATAATCAATTTTGGAAAAAGTTGTGCTGCTTAATATTTTTTGGGACCTGTGATATTTTTCAGGATTCTTTCAGAAATAAAAGTTAAAAGAACAGTGTTTATTCAAAATAGAAATTTTGTGTTAAAATATACACTATACTATTCAAAAGTTTGGGGTCAGTCAATTTTTTCTTTCTTATTTATTTTTTTATTAACACTTTTATTCAGCAAGGATGTGTTAAATGGATAAAAAGCAATAACAAAGACTTATATTGTTAGAAAATATTTATATTTTGAATTAATGCTGTTCTTTTTAACTTTTTATTAGCCTAATCAAAGAATCAAAGAAAAAAGTTTCCAAAAAATATTAAGCAGCACAACACTGATTATAAATCAGCATATTAGAATGATTTCTGAAGGATCATGTGACACTGAAGAGTGGAGTAATGATGCTGAAAATGTAGCTTTGCTTTACAGGAATACACTATATTTTAAAATATATTAAAATAGAAAAGCAATATTAGAAATTGGAATAGCCTAAGAGTTCACAATATTACTGGTTTTATTTTTCTGTATTTTGATCAAATAAATACAGCCTTGATGAGCATAAGTGACTCCATTAAAAAACAAGGTCAATTATTTATTAGGTTTATAATATAGGCCTAACATAATATAATATAATATCAAAACAACTGAAGCATTTAAACTGATAGAAGAGAATAGAAAACAAACTGAAGCATTTAAACTGAGATCTGTAAGTTAAATATAAAAAATTAAAAAACCGTGAATTCTTATATAGTTGTCTAAACATGGCTATGAAGGACAGTTTGCACAATACACCTTTGTGTGACTGTAAATGTCTCTGAGTTTTGTTACCGTTCTGTGCCCATCATCCGCTATTTCCAGCACTTAATCAAGCCACTCTTCTTTAATACATGAGGACGTTTTATTTCATATGTCACGGTGTCTGCGTTGCTCTCGATTTGAGCTCTTTCATCCGCAACCATTGAAGTATTCGGTTTCTACAGCGACTCATTTGGCGCACATCATTCTCTATGAAACCTGTACACCGCATTCACCAGCTCTATAGCGGTTTACCCGAGCATTGCAATTCTTTCGTTTTAACTAGAGTACAATCAAATGGCTTTCCCAACTCATTTTAGCGTGTGCGCGGCACATTATTTCTCTGCACGGCTGCGGTGAAAGAAGTGCGCGGCCGCACGCGCAGCTTAGAGGGCACATTGCTGTCACCCCCCATTTTTGAACATATATGTGTAAGTGCACTATCCAAACTTAAACTCCTATAATTCATGAATGCTTTTTCTTTTTAAAGAAGACAATCAGCAGATTACTGCAGAAGTAGAATTATTTTAAAATATGAAAGTAAAAAAAGTTCCAAACTCCATTAAATTTTTCTGTCACAAATGTCTAAATTTCATAAAAACAAAAAGACCACCAAATATGGAGTCCTGAGAGTCGAGACCTTTCCGTCGATATGTATTTTGTCAAGATTATAAAAAGTTTTGATTCTAAAAGACCGTAATACATTGTGACATAATATGACACTAGACACCACCCACATTTTAAAGTACCATTTCCATGGTAACGCATGAAATGCACAGGATGAATTTTGAGGTTTTAAGCTTTCAAATGATATATAATTTATAACGAGTGTCATAATTCATAATCATCTGTGTTGGGTTCACTCTTGATCATTATATGAACATCAGAATGACAGCATCTGTTTGATTGTGTCTCATCAGCTCCTGTGATTCTGGATCCAAACACTGCAGATTCACGTCTCGTCGTGTCTGATGATCTGACCAGTGTGACAAACACCAAGTACAATCAACCTGTTCCTGATAATCCGGAGAGATTTAACTATTATTTCTGTGTTCTGGGTTCAGAGGGTTTTAACTCAGGAACACACTGCTGGGATGTGGAGGTTAAAGAGAGTGAATGCTGGATTCTTGGAGTAACTACAGCATCAAACCAGAGGAAAGGAGGTGCTTTCTTTTACACTGATGTCTGGTGTGTGTGGTACAGATGGCCTCCAGGTTCTGGTTTTGGTGTTGAACAGAAGCTTGATCGTGTGAGAGTGAATCTGGACTATGACGGAGGAACAGTGTCATTCTCTGACCCTGTAACTAACACACATCTACACACATTCACAACCACCTTCACTGACACACTCTTTCCATTCTTCTGGTGTCATTTTTCTTCCTCTCTGAGGATCTTAGCGATCAATAGTCAGTAATCATTACTCCTGCAGCTCTGGATCGTCCTGCTTTCATATTTAATCACATGAGTGCGAGACTGTTGATCTGAATATCTGTACGGTTATGACTGATAGTTGAACTCTGATCACTGATGGATATTAATCAAACTGTAAAATTACTGATTAAATGTCTACAAGGTTCATATTATTTGTAGGTGAAGTTCATATCAAGTAATATAATAATATCAAGAAGAAAAAGTAATGGGAATTATTGTTTTTTTGTTTGTTTTTTTAAAAACAAGTGTTTTATTGTACTAAAATAAATGAATAAATAAATACAATTATTGTTTATCTTACCTGACCAACTGGAGGCAATGTTAAGATTCATATTTTCAGGCTAACTGACATTTACCTAATTATTTCAGAGAAATGTGTCTCTTTACAAATTTTTCATGAAGTTGTATGTAATAATATAATGTTTTTTTTCTTTTCTTTTTTTTTTAGTTTATGTCAGTTACACAGAAGAAATTATCATTTAATTGAAGGAAATTTATGCAAAAGATTCTTCCTAATCACAACAACATTGAATGAAAAATATTTAGTAAACTTAAATCACATTTATTTCTAAATCACTTTGCTCAATGCAGATTGTTTCAAAGCAGCTTTAGAGTAATAAACAGGAAGTCTATAATTGCTCACATATTTAATCTGGTAATTGCTTTAATTTCCGTGTCATTATTGCACTCAATTCAGATAGTTCAAAAGCTAAAATAAGTTAACAACTGCGCAGCGCGAACATACGAAGTTCGTGTTTTTCCCTGCACGTTACCATAATGAAGATCAGTATTAAGTTTTTACATTTATTTTGCTTATTATCTTTCATAGTACTACAACAGTTGTTTTAGCTACAGGTGCTGGTCATATAATTAGAATATCATCAAAAAGTTGATTTATTTCACTAATTCCATTCAAAAAGTGAAACTTGTATATTATATTCATTCATTACACACAGAATGATATATTTCAAATGTTTATTTCTTTTAATTTTTATGATTATAAATGACAACTAAGGAAAATCACAAATTCAGTATCTCAGAAAATTAGAATATTTACATTTGAGTTTCAATAAATGACCGTCCCTACAGTATAAATTCTGGGTATCTCTTGTTCTTTGAAACCACAATAATGGGGAAGACTGCTGACTTGGCAATGATCCAGAAGACGAACATTGACGCCCTCCACAAAGAGGGTAAGTCACAGAGGGTCATTACTGAAAGGTGTGGCTGTTTACAGAGTGCTGTATCAAAGCATATTAAATGCAAAGTTGACTGGAAGGAAGAATTTGGGTAGGAAAAGGTGCACAAGCAACAGGGGTGACCGCAAGCTTGAGAATACTGTCAAGCAAAGCCGATTCAAACACTTGTGAGAGCTTCACAAGGAGAGAACTGAAGCTGGAGTCAGTGCATCAAGAGTCACCACACTCAGACGTCTTCAGGAAAAGGGCTACCAAGCCACTTCTGAACCACAGACAACATCAGAAACGTCTTACCTGAGCTGTAGAGAAAAAGAACTAGACTGTTGTTCAGTGGTCCAAAGTCCTCTTTTCAGATGAAAGTAAATTTTGCATTTCATTTGGAAATCAAGGTCCCAGAGTCTGGAGGAAGAGTGGAGAGGCACAGAGTCCATGTTGCTTGAAGTCCAGTCTGTGATGATTTGGGCTGCCATGTCATCTGCTGGTGTTGGTCCACTGTGTTTTCTGATGTCCACAGTCAACGCAGCCATCTACCAGGAAATTCTACAGCACTTCATGCTTCCTTCTGCTGACAAGCTTTATGGAGATGCTGATTTCATTTTCCAGCAGGACTTGGCACCTGCCCACACTGCCAAAGGTACCAAAAGCTGGTTCAATGACCCTGGTGTTACTGTGCTTGATTGGCCAGCAAACTCGCCTGACCTGAACCCCATAGAGAATCTATGGGGTATTGTCAAGAGGAAGATGAGAGACACCAGACCCAACAATGCAGATGAGCTGAAGGCCACTATCAGAGCAACCTGGGCTCTCATAACACCTGAGCAGTGCCACAGACTGATCGACTCCATGCCACGCCGAATTGAGGCAGTAATTCAGGCAAAAGGAGCCCCAACTAAGTATTGAGTGCTGTACATGCTCATACTTTTCAGTTGGCCAAGATTTCTAAAAATCCTTTCTTTGTATTGGTCTTAAGTAATATTCTAATTTTCTGAGATACTGAATTTGGGATTTTCCTTAGTTGTCAGTTATAATCATCAAAATTAAAAGAAATAAACATTTGAAATATATCAGTCTGTGTGTAATGAATGAATATAATATACAAGTTTCACTTTTTGAATGGAATTAGTGAAATAATATTCTAATTATATGACCAGCACCTGTACTTTGAAGCATGTATAGGTTAGTAGCCACATGTTCAAAGCAGAAAATTCCATTGTCCTCTTAGAATGAAAATGTTTTAATGGTTTCATTCAAATTTTCATTCAAATTCTGCCAGGACATTATCCATTAATTTTACCATACGGAAATTAACAATGGTTTTATTTATAGTAAAAGTGCAGTAACCATGGATTGATTGTCATTTGTTTAACCACAGTTGAACTACAAATATGGTTAAATGGTTAGTGTCATAAAATCATGGTTAATTTTTTTGTGTTTTCTGATAACCCTAAAACACAAATGCAGTGCAAAATTCAAAATACATAATATGAATTTACATACACTGTCCCCAATTTTGAAATAATTTTTTTTTTAAACTAATTAATTACATTTTATTTATTTAATATGGAGTGTAGAGGAAAAACCTCAAAAGTACAATTATTAAATTGTATAAATTTGCATTGTTAAAGTTAAATAACATTACCTTGGATGTTCCCTGGTCTTCAGAGACAAAAAATAAAAATCCCATATATGTGACCCTGGATATAAAGCACGGTATGTTTGCAGCAATAGCCAACAATGTATGGGTCAAAATTATCAATTTTTCTTTTATGCCAAAAGCCATCAAGTAAAGATCATGTTCCATGAAGATATTTGGTAAATCTCCAACCGTAAATATATAAAAACTTCATTTTTGATATGTAATAGAACTGATTTTCTCAATATTTAGATTTTTTTGCACCCTCCGATTCCAGATTTGAAAATAGTTGTATCTTGCATAGTAACGAACATGTATGTTCGCACTGCGCAGTTGTGATCAGACTGCGCTGTCGAGTCGGTCGCAAACTCTTTAATACCGTGCAATTTCGTCCCACTTTTGGGCTGTTTGGCTTCCCATACAGATGTGTGTACGAATCTGTAAGATATTAATTTCATAGTGTAAACAGCTTCAGTGATTTTAATGGGAGTTTTTGAGAGTGTTTGAACTAGACTGTCAGTGAAAATGTTCTTTGATAATGTAAATGTTCTTTGTTCTCTTTCTGTATGAAAGTGTTAGGATTAGTAGCCTAACTTGCAATGTTTTTATTCACATTAACTTTCAATGTTAAATTCACATTAAATATAAAGTCCGTCGTATTAAAAATATGTTATGTCATGACACGCATAAACAGACAGGTTTTTATGCATAATAGATTACATTATTAGGTTACTTTTACCATCGCCCATCAACATAATCTATAAAGGTGAGAATCAAGATATTTCATGATATAGTTAATGCGTTTGGGAATTTTTCGAATAAAAAGGAAAAAAATAAAATAAAACATAAGTGCTGTTGTGGCTACTGTGTGTCACATGACCTTGTTATCACTAGAGTCCGCTACTATATGATTATGACCAAAGCATCCTTACAATTAAAAGCCATTAAAACAAACGCACATTTTTAAGAAAACAAAAGTAAGTAAATGTTCTTTGACTTACTGCCACCGAACCTCAAATCCACCATACCTTTCGAACATCCGGAAGTGAATGAACCTGTACATGCGCATTAACGCCAGTCAGTACGGTGCTCATGCGTATTTAGGGTAAATACATACGTAACGTATTGTGACGGGGCGGAAGAATCACGCGACAAGGAGAGCTCAAAATAAATACCCCGGAGGGTGGATTTATTCAATATAAGTGCAGTGCAATCGGTGCAAGGTGGCTGCAGGCTGAGGTGCGGTGCTCTCGGTGCGTGATTCGTGCCATGCGGTGACAGTTCTGTGGCTCCTTTTTCAGGGCTGGGTCGGTCGGTCGGTCAATCGCTGGCTTCTGCAAAGAGAGGAATGTGCACATGTTAAGCCTCAGTCGGAACGAAGTCCGTCGTCTGCCTCTCACCCAGCCACGTCCGGCTTATATGGTTGGGGACTGACGAGCTTCAGGTGCGACCGGCCCAGCCCTGATGAGGCGGTGCAGGTGTTCCGCCTTTGTCTCCAGGGCAACGCTGATGAGAACTCGTCACAGTATGTACGTGACATCACCACGCTACTGCACATGCGTTTTATAGACATACCATACGTCACTTAGCGCATGCGCGGTAAACACATACGTGGCGTGACGTCACCATGCTACAGTCTGCCCGGGCGACGACCTTCGACCTTCCATCGTCCGGCACATCCGTGCTATGTTAGCTGAAGGTAATCTGCACACTCACTGTTTCCCTGGTGCTCGAGTTCTCTGTTTCTGCGCAGATACTCGCGATCCTGAAGGACGATGAGAGTGTAGGAGTGGTCGTGCTGCACGTGGGGGTGAATGACATCAAGCTGCGGCAGACGGAGACACTGCAGAGGGACTTCAGGAGCCTGACGGTGCGCAGCAATCGCCTGCGATGACGATCATCGTGTCAGGACCGCTTCCCACATATCGACGAGGACACGAAGGTTTAGTAGACTGTTTGCTTTAAACAAATGGTGTAAAGAACAGAAACTGCTCTTTGTTGATAATTGGAATCTTTTCTGGGAACGTACTAGGCTTTATCGTGCTGATGGGCCTGCACCCCATCAGAGTCAAAGCAGAACTCCTGTCAGACATCTCCAGGACGCTACGCTCCATATGACTAGCAAGCCAATTCTCAAATAACTGCTATGATGGCTTTTGTTCTACCCGCTGTAGAACCTGGCTGAAAGGACACACACATATAATCCTAACTCAGCACATTCCAAGGAGTTTACCCTCCATCGCCGAGTCGTAAAATTAACAAATGACCAACACAACGCCCAATTGTCTGACTAGCATCCTGTCATGCACTGCTTATCGTCGTGAGATCCATAAAACAAGGATAAATTTGAGGAAAAAGACATCTGGCTACCTTTGAAGAACAGAACCTTCAACATTGTTCCTGACCGTTTTACCATAAATAAAGTCGAGTAAACAGACAGTACAAAGCACGTTGTATCTGCAAATGCTCCAGCATGGACTCTCCCTGAATCCCTTGACTGCCTTTGACCATAATTCAATGATGGTATCAACAAGAAAAGACAGATATACGTTGACCAGATGCTCAACAAACCTACACCACGGACATTCACGTGACCTCAAGACCTCATCTTTGTTCTCCCGCCTTCCAAAGGAATGCGCTCTTTCTCCCTTCTTGGGCAAAAAACACCCAAACTTTTATGGACTTTGCCAAAAGGACAATCAGAAGTGACTGCTGCTATTAAAGCAATATACTCAAGAGACAATATATATTAATGTGTAGTTTTATGTCTTTTATAAGTGTACTGTGGTTATTAGGGTTTAGGATATTTTTTATCTATGCCTTATCCCGTTCGTAGATAAAATTAGTATATGTATTCGGTATGACAAATACGTTATATTTGATATTGAATTAATGCTTGTCTTGATACCAATTATGCGACGTGAATGAATGTTGACTTTTAGCATCATAAGGCATGATTATAACACGTTATAGAAATCTGCTAGGATATTTCCTCCATGTGACATATTTATTAGCAGATAATATATGCACGGAAAGAAGCCGTGCGGGGCTCCGCACTACGGAGACCATGTGATTGGATCAAACAGTGAATGGGATGGACTCAAATCAGTCCGATAAAAACAGACACCCAGCTTTGCATATTGCTTCGCTCGCTTGGCTCCCTCGCTGCAAAACTTTGGTCTCGCCTCACTGATCGCGCTGTGAAGCGCCTACAGACTTAACATCAGGCTGGTCATCCAAGACTTCAACACTCTGTCAATTTCGGACCAAAGAAACTTCAAAGCCTTGCCATTCACACGCTGCCAGGAAGTCAACCAATCGTAGAAGGGACTGCCCAAGTGACGTCACGTGACAACGACACATCAGCAGCCAAATAAGCCTTCGGGATTCCCTCAAGCAAGCCAACCTTCAACTTAACTTAAAGCAAGTAAACAAACAAACAATCTCTATTTGCTGAGCTGATTTGAATGAATCTTTAAAAGGTAACGATAGTCAAGTCTTCTGTTTGTGACTTCCTCAGGCCGAATTTACAATACTCTCAGAAAAGAGTATTAGAACTTTAAACCTTCTTCAAATTGCTTTTACCTTGCCGGAACGTGTGTATGTGTGTTTTGTTAGTATTGTATCATAGAATAGCAAATAAACTCTCGTTTCATTTATAAGGAATGGTCTGGTGCCGTGATTTTGAAGTCTGAAATTATTTGCCAAAGATCTTGTTACCTGTGCTCTTTAATTTACCCAACTAATTCGGTATTATTATCGTGGCCACGAAATAAACTGAATTGCTAAGATACACTGGTTAATGCTCACCGGACGAGTTGCTAATAAAGTATAAATTACACGTTTTGATTAATATCAATTAATCAGATTAATAGCGAATCTCTGTGATTCGATTTCCTAAAGCTAAAATTCAAAATAAAAGCTAATAAAAGTATTACACTGCTTAACCCTTAAATGCATGAATGTTTCACCAATCATTATTACATTTTCGGGTCTTTAGCGACCCGGACCTATAGATCTAGCACGGATGGATCTCTAACTGCTGCAATAACAAAAAAACTCTCTTGATATTTTAAGAACAATTACAGAAGAATAAAATAAGTATATTTCATTACCTTTTGAAACTTAAAAGGTTCAATTTGAGCAGATGATTTCACCAATGCTGTCATCGCCAGAGCGCACTTCCACAGTACATTCAGCATCTGGCTCATATTCGCGATCTCAACCATATTCTCAAAACTATAGTTTTCAATGATTCAATATTTTGATCACTGGCAGCTTATTCACCACATCTAGGATCAAATGGCAGTGACATTTCATTGCGTATAGTAATTGCTCTGCAATAAAGCCATTCAAACCAGTTAAATTTTTGCTGATGATTTGTTTGTTTTATGCCTGCAGTTGTAGCGTGGCGACACAATTTAAAGTTTTCGTTCGGGCGCCAGACAGTTTAAATGACTGTCGAAAATAAATGTGTTTACCAAATAAGGAACTCTCCAAACAAATTCAAAGTCAAGAGTTATTATTTCATTTCAATCATGTCATGCATACAATTAACAAAAGGATTGAATTATTTCGGGCATTCATAGACACTACACACTTGCAAAGAAAATACCTTAGATCTCAATTTCAAACAAAGAAAAAGGGAAAGAGGAACTAAAAAAAAAAGAAAGAATCAATCAACTAAATTCCCAAAATAATTATATGTCTGGCTTATTCTCTCTAAGGCCGATAAGTTTTGTGAGGGAGTGCGAGATCGACAAAAAGCTTTAAAAGCGTGGGAATAGCGTCATTCCATCTCTTCTATTTCCCAGAATTAAAGAGGGTTGTGTGCCAGAATAATTTGGGCAGCAGTCGAGTCAAAAGGGAGTAGAAATAAAATCCCCAAACCCATTTGGCGTGCCGATGATCTTCGGTATAGTCCGTTTCGATAGCCTCAACTCCTCCTTGTGCAGAGGTAGATACATCCAACGATACTAGCACGATCTTCCTGGTGCATCCCTTACGATTGAGACTCAGCGATCACGGTCTTCTCCAAAGACGACCACATGTCATTCCGTACGACCGCACAGCAACTCAGTTCTGCCATTTCCACCTGGCTCTCACTTCCGCGACTCGACTTCCGTTCCCTTCCCTACCTGTTCTTTTTGTTCCCATTTTTTTTTCCACCACACCCAATTTTCATCCAATCTGCAATGACTTTCGTTAAGATAGATAAATAAGGATATTTATCATAATGAATTGGTTTAAAACTTCGTTATTTATTTTGTTCCTTGAAAGAAACAATGACCGTAATCTGACGGCGTCAGAGTATAATGTTCCGTTACACAGTAATTAAGAGTGAAACATCACTCATTGTGTATTAGAGGTCTGCATGCCCGTCGGGTACCGATGAGGCCTGACACGCTGAGTCCATTCGGGCCGGGCTTGGGCCAATTTTTTTTTTTTTTTTCTTACAGATCGGGTTCAGATCGGACTTGAGCTCATTTAGCTTCTTTCCTTTTTTTTTGTGCCCATATATGTGCAGAGCAGACATGGCTACTGTATGAAATACTGATTATATTATACATACATTGCATATACGCATGCATTAACACACAGGTGACCATGAAGAGCATCAGGGAGAAGTTGGTGTACCAGGGCGAATGAGACGTGAGGCGAGTGGATCCAAGTACAAGCTTTTATGAAACATGGTGAAAACACAGGCAGGGTCGAACAACAGCAAACAGGTCTGGCACAGGCAAGACAGAAGAGCAGTCCTAAACTGGCTTGAGTCAGACGACAGCAAACGTAATCCAGAGGACTAGACAAGAGGGTTATCCATAAACGTGAGCAAAAATCCAGATGAGGAGCAAACACAGTCTGAAACAGTAAGCAAAGGGTTAATCCAAAATACGTGAGCAAGAACCAGGAACTAGGAAATCAGGAAACACAACGAGACTAAACTAAGACTAGAACTAGAAACTAAGACAGGGAAATGGCTCCGTAAAGCAGGTAACTTTAGGAGAGTACTAAACGCTAGACAATACTCAGCAGTGAGAGAGAACAAGTCCAAGGCTTATAAAGCATGTCTAATTGGAATCAGCTGTATGTGTAATCAGTACATTCAGCTGTGTGTGTGTCATCAGTGCAATGGATGATGGGAACTGTAGTCCGGGGTAAAGTGCAACAGGTAGTGTAGTGCAAGAGTCCATGTGGTGAGCAAGTGACCTCTGGTGGTGAGTGAACGGAAGACCACGAACCAGATTTGTAACAGAGCCCCCCCCCCTCCATTCAAAACCAAAGGTGACATGGTCTTTAAATAAAACATCCAAAACGCTTCTCTTTGTAAGTCTTCTCCACCACGGCGAGGATTCGATATTTTCTCAATTCCTATACATTTCAGTTGTTCAATACTATGGTTGAATTCAATAAAGTGTCTAGCGATTGGAGAAGTAACATCATGTCTATGAATAGCTGATTTGTGTTCACTAATTCTAATTCTCAATGGCCTCAAAGTTTTTCCAAGATATATCAATAGACATGGACATTAAAGTAAGTACATTACTTTATTAGTAGAGCATATAATGCAAGATTTGATATAGTATGTTTTATTCGTCAATAAACATGTAAACGTTTTGCAATGTAGTATTGAAGAACATGATGTACAATTTCGACATGGAAAACAACCTTGTATGTATGTTTTCTTGTCATTACGCACTACATCCGATCTAACTAACATATTGGCCAAATTTGAAGATCTTTTATAAGAAGGGTGTTTGAAAACATCTTAAAGAAGGATCTGAAACTAAAATTAACGAATATTTATTTCTAATGGATTTGTTCTGATTACTATTTTTTGTGCAGGTTAAAATATAATTTAATGAAAATTGTTTCTTCTGTTGTTGTTGGGGTTTTTTTTTGTTTGTTTTTTTTTCATTAATTTAATAATAAAACTTTTTTTTTTTTTTACTTTTTCAACTGCTGAATGAAACCAAGTTTCATTTCATGTGGATATCCTCTTGAACAAAAACGATTATTCAAAATTGTTGACTGTTTCTCGAAATCCTCTTCATAACGTATAAAGTACTGGGACAACTGGATGATGATTTGTTAAACATTTGAATTCTTGTTCTGTTATCCATTTCTCTTCAACACCTCTGTTTAACGTCCTGTCTATCTCGGATTTATATTGTATAGTAGGATTAAACTACCTTTCTATTGCCTTTCTGTTGGTCATATACAGTATTTGTCCTTTTGCAGGAGCTTGTCATATATCATTTTAAGGGATAGAGCTCCAATTGTGGAAAAGAGTATACAAATTATTTTGATGATGAAAAATACAGTAAACAGTACTGTGAAATATATAATGTTACAATTTAAAATAGCTGTCTTCTATGCAAATATATAGTAAAATATAATTGATTGCTGTGATCAAAGCTGAATTTTCAGCAGCATTTCTCCAGTCTTCAGTGTCACATGATCCTTCAGAAATCATTCTAATATGCTGATTTGCTGCTCAAGAAACATTCCTGATTATTATTAATGTTGAAAACTGTTGTGCTGCTTCATATTTTTGTGGAAAATGTGATACCATTCAGTCTTGGGTAAGATTAAAAAATATAAATTAATATTTTTCTTCAACAATGTTGCATTATATCAAAGATTATGAAGTGAAGTGTGGCCAAGTATAGGGATCCATACTCAGAATTTGTGCTCTGCATTTAACCCATCCAAGTGCACACACACAGCAGTGAACACACACCATGAACAGCCAATGCTGCGGTGCCCGGGGAGCAGTTGGGGGTTCGGTGCCTTGCTCAAGGGTCTCACCTCAGTCGTGGTATTGAAGGAGGAGAGAGCACTGATTATTCACTCCCCCCACCAACAATTCCTGCCGGACCTGAGACTCGAACCCGGGGCGGTGTTTCCGTATGGCAGTTGCCATACCCTAGCCCAGTCAGGTGCTGTGAAAAATTATCCAAACTTGAGTCTATTATAATTAGTTTGTATTATTTTAAATGAGAGGGTTTTAAAAATAGTTAACCAATGATAAGCATTAAAAAGAACTTGTCAGTAAAACTTCGTAACGCCATTGGATCATCAAGCTCTCAGCCAGACCTCGTAACTTCACCCCGCCTCCATTCAGACTGATGCGCCACGCACAGCGTGGAGAACACAGATCTCCGCTTTTTCGCAATGCAAGTGTAAATAAATAATTGATGTTTAAATAGTACAGCGTTTTCTTTACTCAAACACTATGTCTGTAAAGGCTAATGTTTTTGTGTGTTTCAAGAGTGGAGAAGAATTGGTTATTTGCCATCTATATACTTGTGTATGTTTTAAATATCCTGTGCATAAGCGCGTCATTTGAGATTTTGGCCAAGTGTATTAAACAACAAGAAAAACTAAGCGCCCATATAGCTACAAACAACGTTATATAACTTGTCAAAGCTGATGAAATGCAATGCACTTGCCGCCTCAGATAACAGTTACAGCCGTTATGACAGACAAAACACTCCACCTCCGTCATTCTTTGGTCAAAAACATTGTTAACTCCATTTGAGCTTGATTTTCATATAATGTTAAGTGCAAGTGTCTGACCAACGCTAACGACGTAGTGTTGTTTAATTATTGAATTTAATATAAACTCGCAATTGCGAGATAAAAAGTCAGAATTGCGAGATATAAACGTTTTATCTCGCAATTCTGACTTTTTTTCTCGCAATTGCGAGTTTATATTAAATTCAATGATTAAACAACACTACGTCGTTAGCGTTGGTCAGAAAAAAAGTCAGAATTGTGAGATAAAAAGTCGCAATTACCTTGTTTTATTTTTTATTCAGTGGTGGAAACGGGCTTCCATAGGATATGAACTATGATATGCGCAGTGAGTGTTGTTAAACTCATTGTGGCGTTCACGCAGAAACTGCGCTCTTATGTTTGATATGTGTTGTCATATTAAATATCGTAACAGTCATGTTAACAGAGATAATCTGACAACGCGGAAGCTCATTCATGAGATTTGAATTCTCTGCTCTAAGATGACCTCACGCATATGCATAATACAGCGCTGCGATTGGATCATAAGAGTTCATTCTCATGAATAATACTGAGAAAAGCTCAGAAAACCAGTGACACAAACGTGTACTCTCCAACCACGGCAGCCAATCGCCACTCCAAATAAATGTATATACGTCACAAAAAGTGACGTAGGTTTGCTTTTTTAACCGGAAGAACAAAATGGCTCCAAAACATGAAGAAGAAAAAAAATCACTTGTCCCTTAATAATAGAAATAATGAGTGCTTATAGTTTTCACTGATGTGCAACCTGTAAATACATGTTAACATCTCAAAAAATGTGTTTTAGGGTCTCATAGCATTTTAAGAACTAGTTGGACCAATTTGCAGTTAATTAAGGGATAATCAATCTAAATTTTCCAACTCAGATTAAACCAATCTACCACTTTATGTAAATGACATGAAAAAGTTCTGACCTGTCTTGAAGCAAGAAAAAAATTGATGACTGTTGTGTTTGTTTTCCAGGTGTGTCTGACGGATGAATCTGAGTCAGTGTTAGTGATGGAGGGAGATTCTGTCACTCTACACACTAACCTTTCTGAAATACTGAATGACAATACCATACTTTGGATATTCAGACCTAAAGACTCTCTCATATCTCAAAGAGAAAGCATGACTTGACCTAATTTTTTGTCACCAATAATGCTGGATTCAGTGGCAGATTGCAGGTGGATCAAAAGACTGGATCTCTCACCATCACAAACACCAGAATCAGACACCCAGGATCAGGGCCGTCCTCGCGCTGTGAGGGGGCCCCGCAGAACCCCCCCCCCCGGAACGCAATCGTGAATGAACCGAAGGGGGCCCCGCTCCCTACCTCGCACCGGGCCCCGAGTCAGCCAGGGACGGCCCTGCTCAGGACAATATAATCTTCTCTAGAGAAAAGACTACGACAAAGACATTTAATGTGTCTGTCATTGGTAAGTATCTCAAGTCTCTCACTGTAACATCAGCTGCTCTTCCACCTTTGGGCCAAACTGTTTCCATTGTTTAACCACTCCATTCTGTGCCAATCCGAGGTCCAAATGAGGGTGAGTAAATGAAAATTTTTATTTTGGGTGAACTATCCCTTTAAGCCATTCCACAATCCTGCAGCCTGAACCACCTTATTGACAGCTGAGATTGACAGCTTCTCTGTGTGAACTGAGGCACCAACTGACTTTTTCAGGATCTTCAGGAGAAGATTGGAGTTATATTTACCTTATTTCAACACAAGCCTCTTGTATGGCAATCAGCAGACAAAAATTGGAGCAGTCAGGCTAATTTAAAAATGGTCGGGTGTGTGCTTGCGATCGAATCTGCAGAACAGGATTTCAGCTGAAAGTCTCATGTGAAAAACATCAATGAATTTTTTTTTTTTCTAAACTCTGGTGTGAACAAGTTCCAAAGTGCAGGGCTTCTTATAAAACAAATACAGTATAAAACAATAATCACTTTTTAAATGAATTTGATTTAATCTTGCTGTTGTGAGAAACTACAATTTTCTCTGCTGTAAATAACACATCAGTACACCTTTTCCAAACATTGGGAGGAAGAATATGTGAAGGGCTGAAGAGGCACTTTCCGTCATCGCCCCGTCCACTGTCTCATTCCACCAATCACTGCTGCACACAAACAGAGCAGTGCTCTAAAATAAAATAAGATAGCGTCAGGTGTGGCGAGGAGTTTCATTCAGCTCAAAGAAAGGATCTGATCCAGGTATGAAATATGATAGAGTTTGACCGTTTTTATATTGTATATTGTACAATATTAGTATTTAACAGGTTTATATTGTCAAAGCAAATCGTAATCAGCCTACCCAGATATGGCCCACACACATCAAGCTGGTTTTAGTGTGTGTTGTGCCTTGTTTGTGTGTGGGCCAGATATGGCCCGTATGTGACAAAACAGTTTTAGGTTGAGTTATGGCTTTGATGTGAGCGGATCTGCCAGATCTGATACTCAGTTTGCTGCTGTCAGTTTTATATTCAGTTTTGGAGGACTCTTATTTTTAATTAATCGCTTTGTTTCTGTGTTCTAGTTTCCTGAGTTTTAGTTCCTGTTTCATTAGCCGCCTTGGTTTTTCATTATGGCCTGTTAGTTGGCATGGTTAATGATTACCCAGCCAACAATGGCAATCCATTGGTACACCAGCAGGCCGACAGTGTTTCTATATATATATATATTTCTGAATTTATTTTTTAAATGAATCTGAAAGAACTGAATATAAATAAATAAATAAATAAAAATAAAATATTGAGACTAAAAGCAAAGTACAAAAATACAGCAAGCAATCATGTTTTTCAATTACATAGAAAGGATGAGTGTTCAATCACTTTGTCCCACTTTCACATGCAGGGGTGGCATTTTGCACTGATCATATAACTACAAAATGTGTTTTAAATTTGTGCTGTGGAAATGTTAAATTATTAATGTAATGTTTTAAGTAATGCTGCGTGACTTTGGCCTGTTTTAATGAGTGTGCGTTGAACATTCGAGTCATGGGGAGGCAGCAACAACTGACAAGCATCTCCATCTCTCACTGCTTTCAGGTGAGTTTAGTCCCTAAAATCACACAAATATTACATACAACTGTCCGTGACACTTCTCTTACTTGTGTTTGACTCGTTACTGGTGATTATTTACTTTATAGAAATGGTTTAGTGTCTCTAGACAAAAGTCGGCTGAAATAAATGTTCAAAAGATGTTTAGATCTTTCATGGTAAACAAATATTGATAAAAAATATTCTGTGATTTAAGAAGCAACAGAGAACCCTCTACAACAGAGGAGAAGCTTCAAGCTTTCAATATTTCTGAAGGGAGCTGCTGACAGAAGAAGGAATCATTTGTCTGTGACAGATGGCTTATGTTCCTAGATTCTTCCATGCGTTGGAGTCCTGTCAGACAACATCTCCAAGATGCTATGAACCATTGGACTAGTAAGTCAAATCTTACACTACTAAATTTGGGTTATGATTTTTTATGTTTTGGAAAGAAGTATATTCTACTCATCTCTGCTGCACTTATTTGATTAAAATAAAACGGTAATATTGTGAAATATTATTACAATTTAAAATAGCTGTTTACTGGGTGAATATATGTTAAACAGTAATTTATTTCTGTGATCAAAGCTGAATTTTCAGCACCATTACTCCAGTCTTCAGTGTCACATGATACTTCAGAAATCATTCTAATATGATACCACGACACATTTTATATTTCAGGATTCACAAGATGAATGGAAAGTTCAAACGAACAGCATTTATTTGAATCAAATCTTTACTCTTAAAACTCTTAGAATTTCTTTAAAAAATCTCACAGACTGCAAACCTTTGAACAGTAGTGTACACGACCATTCAAAGGTCTGGAGTCTATTTACAGTAGAAACAAATCCTAAAAAATAAAAGATCAGCTAATAGTTAGAGATGTTTCTTGAGCAACAAATCAGCATATTACAATGATTTCTGAAGGATCATGTGACATTGAAAGCTGGAGTAATGATGAACAGAACAGAACAGAACATAGAAAACAGATCTTTTAAATTGTTTTCACAATATTACTGTTTTTACTGTATTTTCCCAGTCCTGAGGGTCGACTGAACAACAATGGAGAAGTTAATATTGCTTGTCTCCAAATATTTATGTTTTTACCAGATGGAATTACCGGATGTAATATTGGTATGAAAAATAATGCTTGGAGAAATGTTTCATTCGCAATGCGTCTGCCATATTACTTCAGCAGATATTCCATATTATAGCAACCACAGTGTCTCAACTATAAAAAAAATGCGCTGCCCTCTCAAGCGCTCACAGCTGGGTGTTTTCAGCTGGCTTTGGTGGACACATGGAATGATTGTAGTTACTTGCAGCTACACATACAGCCTGTGTTATTATTATTATTTTTTTAATCAAGTACTTTTTTTTTATTTAAAAGTTAAATAAAAACTGTAAGTTACTGTACTTAAATGTTAAGTACGATACATTTTCATTTAATCTGTAAGTACAGTTTTTTAACATTGAAGTACAGTACAGTTTTTATTTAACTTTTAGGTACAATATATATTAATTTAATAATTATGTTTTTTTATTTACCTGGAAGTAAGCACGGTGCAGTGTCAATGTTCAAACTGTGTATTTACAATGTTTCAATTGGCTGACAATAATAAATATTCTTACTAGGAATAAAATTGACTTGTTTTTGTTTGTTTTTTTATTTTTAACTGTGCATAGTGCTATACTGTATTTTAATGTTGGCCATGATGGTGGTACTTGGAAAGCCAAATATTTTCTGAGGTGGTACTTGGTGTAAAAAGTTTGAGAAGCACTGGATTAGATGATTCTGGTTGGTTGAAACCCATATCTCCCACATGGACATAAAGTTCAAAGCATATCTCTGAAGATTATAAAATGACAACAAGGATTGGATTTTAGGCGTTAAGTGGCCCACCAAGGATGTATATCAGCACATTTAGCGGCAGGTCTTCTGAAGATGTCCATTCCGTCTGGGGAGAGTTGTCAGAGAAGCCTAGTTCTGTAAACACAGATACCCACATACAGAATATTCTTCACGGTTGAGTGCTCAGGCTCGTAGTCTTATCAGGTACTTCCCAAAACATCCAGAGAGAAATCAAGACAATATTTCACTTTATTCTTTGATATGCAGTGATAGAGAACAAAGTAAATGTTCTAATGATGAGTTTATCACGTAGCTGAGGAGCTGTCAAAAAAATGCCTGAGTAAATATATGTTTAGCATTTGGAGAGAATTCTCTGGAAAACAAGAATGTTTTTCAGACTAAATATGTACAATTAACTGAGAAAACAACCCCTAAATCATTGTGTAATGTATTTGTGTATGTTTTGTATATACACTATATTGCCGTATTGGGTCACCCCCTTCTAATGAACAGGTTTGAGTACTTTAGTAATTTCCATGAGTACAAATCTTAATGTTTAAGCATATAATGATATTGTAGGGAATTGTGTGCTTCTAATTTTAAAGCAACAGTTTGGACAGGACTCTTTTCTATTCTAACATGACAATGCCTCTGTGTATAAGGCAAGGTTCAAAAAGGAAATGATTGATTGAGTCAGTGTGGAAGAACTTGACTGGTCTGCAGAAAGCCAAGTCCTAATCCAAGCTCTGGTGTGACTTTAAATGTAGATCTTGAGCCAAAAACTCATCACCAAACACCAATAATGTGACTTCACGCTGATTGGACTATACATCCAGAGGCAGAACAAACAGTCTAGAACAGTGACAGCTGTGGTTGAATGTGATAGAAAATAAAAATTCCTCCCTTTTGCACTTTGGTGATATATCGTTTCATCACCCTACTGAAGAAACTGCCCAGCTCAGAGGTAGCATCATTTACAAATGAAATGAGAATTAATGTTTTAAAAATAATATTTTGAATGCAGAAATGTTAAGTAAATGTAAATGACAGCGTGCTTTACAATTACATAAATATCCTGATACAATGAATCAATGGTATAAATCGAAAGGATTTGTAAAAAAGTCTCTGGTGTATGTGTGTGTGCAGTAGATGTATGTTTCATCCTCAGCTCTGTGTCTGAACATGTTTGTTCAGTGCTGTTGGTCCTCCTCTAACAGCTAACCAGAAGAACAGGTAACAAACTGCAGGAGCCACAAACTGAAAGTAAGCTGCGTCTAAATGCTACTTTTGTCTTTTGACCAACTCATGCTTCATTTAAAGAGTGTGAATTTGTTAATGTTTTGTGCTTTATTTGTTTTCTAAGAAGCGTTATTCTTGTGATCTGTCTGGATTGACTTTCACTAAAAATGGCGGAGGGATTTTCTGCAGCTACAGGTATGAAATACCTTCACCCTGACTCTATATATGTTGTTGTTGCCAAATTGATTTTATTCTATGATTGTCTGAAATTATTTAGTTTGCTCTATGTTTAGGCTAAATATTTATGGAAAAGTTTCTGTTATCGGAGTCATCCAGCCTTCAAACTTTTATGTATTTTTAGTTTTAAAGCTCTTTCACACTGAACATGACTAGAAATATAGAGAAATAAATCGAATACGAACAAATATGAATTCACAAAGCCAAAGTTCAGTAGTAGTTCCCTTGCTGGCTATAAAGGCTCAGAAAGCTTTCGGATTTGATCAAAAATATGTTAATTTGTGTTCCGAAGATGAACGATGAACGGGGGTGAACTAACCCTTTAAGATCATTTTTGAATGCTCAGGCTTTTCCTTTGCAAGTTAAAAATATTTTGGATGTTTAATATTTTGAAAATGGAGACTGGAAGGTGAATATGAGTTATCGAATGTTTCATAATGAAATTGTATATGAAATATTTTCATTTAGAATATTCCCAGCTTAAATATACAACCATGCTGAATGTCAGCTCCAAACGTTTAGAAGTGTAATTATCAGAAAGAAAACATTTTTAAAAAGTAGCATTTTGTTTGATATGAAAATAAGATAACAGCCCTCACATTATTCAGAGGTGTGTTTTAAATGTTTGGTAAATAAAATATATTTATTAATAATTCAATGAGAGAATAAAGAGAACAAAGAGGGCTGTTTTTAACTAGTCAGAGAAGAAAAGTTATTTTAGGATTAGTTTGGAAAATGCATGATATTTTAGGGTATCGATCCATGGAAGCATGTTATGATTGCTGTGTATTTAATGTTTGTGGAACAATGCAATAAAGTTGCACACTAACATTTCACAATAGTTAACACTATTAAAACATTTTTATTAAATCCTGGTTATTGCAAACTAACATGATCTAACAATGGACAAAGGTAGGCCAACAAATCAGCATACAACCAGCATACATGTATACATGTATACAACCTTGTTTCATAATCCCATTATATAATCTTTTCAATATAATCATTTAAATAATAATCCTGTGCACTTAAAAAAAATACAGAATCAAATTGAATCTCATTGTGAATCGCTTCGCATCATTCTGAATTAACAAAAATCATCCCTAAATCAAACTGAAAACCTACGAAACCACAAATTAAAACGATTCACTGCCTAAAGATTCACACTTTTATCTCAGAGACAAGTTCAAATAGTCTTGCTATCATTTACAGCTTAGCAAAGAAATATTTTCACTTTGTTTGTGACACATAGACAAACTATGTGATCTTTTCATACTCTTGACCTACAATAAGAAGAGTAACATCTTCACCTGATGTCTTAGATCATATTTTTATTTCATTTATGTCAGAGATCAGCTCCAGTCCAGATGATCCAGTGATCCAGATTCTTCTGATGGGCAGAAAGGCTTCTGGGAAAAGCTCATCTGGAAACACTTTACTGGGAGAAAGAAAGTTTACAATCCAAAACCAGAAAAATAAACATGAAGCTGGAGATGAGTCTGAAGTGTGTGAGGGTCAAACACAGATTGGTGGGAAGCAGTTTGCTGTGATTGATTGTCCAGATCTACTAGATCCAGATCTGTCTGAAGAGCAGTTGGAGATGATGAAAGAGCAGCTGGTCTCTCGATGTTCAGCAGGTCTCAGTTCAGTTCTGCTCACCGTTCCTCTAGAGCAACCTGTGCAAAACGAGGAAGAGATCCTGGATTATATCAAGTGTTTATTTGGTCCTGAGGTTCAGAAATACTTCATGATTCTGTTCACACACAAAGATGATCTGGAGGATCTGGATCAGACCATACATGAATATCTGAAACACAAAGATCATGCGGATCTCCAGCGACTGGTGACTGAATGTGGAGGAAAGTTTCACTGTTTTAATAACAAGAGAAAATCAGAAGATCAGGTACAAGAACTACTGCAGAAGATTGAAGGAATGATGATGGAAAGCGGTGGGAAATTTATGATGGAACAAATGAAGAGGAATGGCAGCAAAGACGCTCCTCGTGTTGATTGTAAGTTGTCTTGTATATTTTTGCCATTATAAATTACATTAATAATAAAAACATGACAGATTGACTGTTTAAGTCTAAGTCACTCATATGTTACACTGAAAAATGATTTGATATTTCTGTTGTAGTTTCAGAGAGGAAAGACCAGATCAGGCTGGTTCTGTTGGGAAAAACTGGATCTGGGAAAAGTGCCACTGCAAACACCATCGTCGGCAGAAACATGTTTAAATCATTGACACAGTGTCAGTCAGAAACTAGTGAGAGAAACAACAGAAAGATTTCAGTGATCAACTGTTCATTTGGTTGTGAGTTAAAACTAAACGTGGTTATGTAAAAAAAAAATCACTAAGTTACAACTACTACACACTACTAAATATTGGATCATTTCACTGTTGAACTAAGTTGAATTTTAAGTCTACATATAAGCTAAATATTTACAGATGCCTGCGATGAGAAATAACGGAGCATATTGACTGAATCACATCAGTAAGCTCATGTTTTACCTGACAGGCTTCAGTCTTTAGACAGATATGATGATGTTTGACATTTACACAGATTACACGAATCTCCGTTTGCATCGCTGCATGCTGCGTATACCAAAAAATATCAAAAGGCTTGGTTTGTGTGTCAGTATTTGCTTTTTGCACTCAACACTAATTAATTGTCAATTGTACTAGATTTTTAAAAAAGTGGCCTGTTACTGTTGACTTTGTGGTCTATTATGGCAAACATTGTTAAATAAATGCTAAATTACAGTTTAGATTTTTTTCGCTTCAATGTCTTTGTCAATGTCTTCAATTTCAATTTATTTCCCTCAATTTCTTTGGATATATCTCCCATATCAGTTTTTTATTAATAAATTTAAAAGGCTATAACACACGTCCCCTGCACTGTTAGAAACAGGTGATTCTGTCCCCCGCACTTTTTTTGACCCACCGCCAATATCTCCACGCACGTTCTCTGATTTGTTACTTAGATTTGAGTGAACTAACATTCAGCCAATCACAAAGCGAGTCATCTCTTGGGCGTGTCTGCCATGAGCTTTAAATCTCCTGCTGCTCTCGCGGTTTCATTCATTCACTTCTTTGCTCTTTGGTGGTCTGGGGTAAAAAATGCACCCCGGAAAAAAGCAGTTTTTTCAAACAAACACACTATAAGTATGTTTTATATCGTGATGACACGATTCACACGATCAAATTCCCATGTTATGATTTAACCTACTGTAACGCCATCAGGGCTCTATAGCGCGACCATTAAACTACTGTGTGCTACTATGAAAAATATTTAAGCACCTGTGCGACTGACCCGATCAGCATATTTGTGTTTGCACTGAGGGAGCTTCAAAGGTTTCTAATAGAGATGCACCGATTGATCGGCCGATTTTTCGCATTACCGGCCCGGATCGGTGACCGGCCGGTCAGTCTCACTTCTTGCTGATTCCGAGCTGATCCTTTTTTTAGGTGCGTTCGACTTGAAGCACGGCTACAGACGGCGATCAACGAGAGTAGCCTTGCAGTCAGGGGTGGAGTTGAAAACGGACATATACAAGCTGGACACTTTCTGCTCCCGTTAGGCCGGGCACTGTGCGATGTATGATTTTGAGCTGAATTCTGACTCGTGCGACTCTGTTTTGGGTCGGGCCGAATTTCAGCTTTGTCGTGCGTCGTTTGTCGTGCAGTGTTTGTTCAGTGTACAGGGGGAAACGAGAAGCGATTAGCCTCTCCCGACAGGCAATCGGACGGTCGGATGAATTTCTGACATGTCAGAAATTTTGGTCGCTCCTCGTGAGGGTCTCGCGCAATTGAAGCAAAGCTACAAACCGACTGCCTTAAACGCAGTGCTTTTTCCCTCACTGCGCCTGCGCGGAAACAGTACTTTAACTATTTAAACTTTAATGCACCAAGAAAGAAAACGAAAAGAGGGAGATCTTTAGATAAAATAATGTTATTATCACGGGAAATGTGAATCATTGTCCATCATTTTGCAATCAGTGATAAAGACAAACACGTCGCAAAATTATAAATATTTCAGTTTTAAACCATGAAGGTGAGCCAGTGCATACCACACAAACAATTTGCAAACTGCATGAGCGTATATAACATTAATTCTGCACTGGATATTAAAATACAAAATATAGTGAAAACACTATTAATAAGCACTGTAACAAGATCGGCAGATTACGACATTAACTTGTAAGCACAAAACACAAGATACTTCTCTTTTCAATATAAATACGACTTTATTTAATAAATCTAAGACATGAACACACGCATTCACACGTTGCAGGAAGAGGGAAAGTGAGAAAAGGATGAGTTTAAGAGAATGAAAATGTGAAATCCCACGTTTACAGCAATATGTGCTATTGCATAGACCTGAACAACCATCATTCACTTATTTAACCCTCGCATTGAGTTTCTCAATGAGGCTAAAATTTATATTAAATGCACCTGTTCAGCCTGGAAGTTTGTACTTGCGTTGCCTTTGTGTCAGGATTCCCTTCTGTCCTTGTCTTTGCAAAAAGGGGGTTTCCCAAGTTGCTGATTGGCTGGAAGTTCAGTAGTCGTTGAAGAGATGTCTTGGGCGTTGGCTGAGGATGCGGAGTTGGTCTGGTTGAAGTTTTGAGGCGGTCAAATGACAAAAAAAACGGCTAAAACTTAGAAGAGAAGAGCGAATTTGATGGTGTCCTGAGTTTTAAACTCGGCTTTTGAACCCCTCCCAACAGGTGTATTGACCAATTAGACCTTATCTTAGCTAGGGGTGTTGCTCTGTTTCTCCCAACACATAATGATCTCTTTAACAAGACTGATACATTTCACAAAGAATTGATTGGAAGAAACGTTTAAAGCATGATTTTTCAAACTCATTCATACCAAACACGAATATAAATCCTCATAAGTCGTTCAATAGTTATTAACAAGACATACATAATATGTGATTAAAACATGATAGTCTAACGTGTGGGTTACATACATAATATGGGGTTATGCATATAAATCATTACTTGCATATGAAAAAGAAAGTCTCTGTGTAGTTCTGTGGAGACCGAAAGACATGTTCTTTGGACAAAGGAATTTCAGTCTGGTTCTTTGTCTTCTATGTGTGGGGGAAAAGTTAATCTAAAGAAGCTTGTGATTTCTATCACAGATCTACATGTGCTGCTCATGCGGTGCATCTCTTTCATCCATTAATCTTGATTACTTGCCCCAAATTTGACGATCTCCTTCCTGCATTGGACTTATCAATAAGTGTTCCTTTTGTTTTAATGTTGCAAGCTGTTCTGAAAGAGGCTTGTTGGTTAGGCCTTCTTCAGACGGGCTGGAGCTAGGGATCTAATTTACGACGTCCTGTTGCTTTGGGGCCTCTCTGGAATTTCGGCTCCTCATGTTTCGAAGTTCTGATCAAATCTTAAATTTGTCTGATTCATTCTGATCCTACAAATAATAATAGTAATAATTTAATATATTAACTGGAAATGCCAAATCCTTACGATATAACCGATAGTTTTTTTTTTTTTAGTTTTTAAGTTATCTCTGGCGATCGTCCATTGGCTATACGGTGTCATCGTCTGCACAAGCGCAACCCGAGTATTTCACACGCATAGTGTGAGCACATAAATCGCACTCGACAATCTGACCGTATAGTGTGAGCACATAAATCGTGAGCTTTGGCTTTACATCACATGCGATTTTCTCTTACAGTGTGAGTTGATACCTTCCTGAAATCGCACAGAAATCGCACAGTGTATGCCCGGCTTAACGGGAGCAGAAAGTGTCCGGTTTGACACATCCGTTTTCAACTCTGCCCTGACTGCAAGCTTCTACTCTCGTTGATCACCGTCTGTAGCCATGCTTCAAGTCGAATGCACCTAATGATTCAGTGGCCCATTCATAAGGACAGTCACTTGCCTCGTTTCTGAATGAATCAGCCATTTGAATGAATCGGTTGACTGAATGACTAAATGACCTACTCATTAAAACAGACACTTGCCACCACCTACTGGTGGTTTAGTCATATTTAAAAGTATCATTGCATTTTTTCAACATTTATTTGTAAGTTTAAAAAAATATGTAAAACATTAATCTTATAAAATTATTTATTAATTTGAAATTGCAGTGTAAATGCATTTATGGCACCTCAGCTTCATCAAACTGTCTGTGTAAATGCATCTAATGCCACTTCAGATGCAGCTTCTGTTTGCCCTGAAGTTGCAGAGGATCCAGAGCAGCCAGAGCAGCATCCATGCACTTGGTGAAAGTGCAGGGTGAGAGTGCTAAGCCGAAAGGAAGAATATTGTTATGCTTCGCCCCGAAAGCAAACCTCAGGAACTTTCTGTATTGAGGAAGGATAAAAATATGGAAGTATGCATCCTTTAGATCTATCGTGAAAAACCAGTCCTCTGACCTAATTTGAGACACAATCTGTTTGAGTGTCAGCATTTTGAACCAGAATCTCTTGACTGAGCGTTCAACTGATGAAGATCTAAAATGGGACACAACCCCCCAACCTTCTTCGGAAAGATGAAGTAACGACTGTAGAACTGAAACTCTGTCTCAAGAGAAGGAACATGTTCTATGGCCTCCTTCCTCAAGAGAGTGTCTACTTCCTGTTCCATTACCAGAGCCTGCTCGGGGCCCACCAGAGCAGGAACGACCCAGTTGAATCAAGGCAGGCAAGAACCAAACTCTTAACTGTCACCCATCCCCTCTGTGGGACGCCTAAGTTAACGTCACTATTTTACAATTAAATCCTAATCTAATCATGACAAACAATATACCGTTGGAAAGGTCTAAGACTCCTAAATAGACATTTTACCACTTTTGTTAAAAAAAAAATTCATCCTTTGAAACCCTTTTTAAAATCAGACATTGCATTACCATCGAAATGGTACATCAAAATAATGTTACAAACTGTTTTCATTCATGAATTATAAAAATTTAAGTTTGGATAGTGCACTTTAATGTCTATGTTCAAAACTGTGAGTGACAGTTAAGGGGTTAATATTTGGCAACATTATCGATTGCACAGACACTATTGGATGAGAACTGAACTGAGCTGGATGTCGACATCATTGTTTTCTACAGAGCTGCTTTATACAAGAATTAAACTCATTGCATAATTGATGAACTTTACACTGTTATTAAACTGAACTGAATAAACAATGAACTGACCTTAGATGAACTTTGACAAACAATGTCAAACAAAGTCAAATCTGTCGTATCTCATAAGCATCTGAGTTCATATTTATAAAACAGGTCACAGAAGACTTCTCCGTGGTCTGTTCTGGCTTAGCTATAAATCAATGCCAGGGAGGCAGACTTGTGTTATATAAATACAAGTCAGTTTATTATTATAATTAGTAAGTAAGCAGTACACATATTCTACAACTACTGTATATAAGTATTAATGAAATATAAATATGAAAAAGTTGTTTGCTCAAGGCAATATCAGCGATGGTTCTGGTGCTGGAGAGGCTCTTCAGGTGGTCTCGAAGCAGCATCTGATTTCATCATCACACTTCAGTCTTTTATAGACAGCAGGTGGATCCCAATGTATTGTGATTTCATAATCCCCTCAGAAGTTGTTTATAAAAGGCCTCACATTTTTGCATTTTTCTTCTATGTGATTCTTTGCTCTGCTGTCTTCTACGCTTCATCTGAAACACACCAGCTAAGGTAATGCCCAGCTTCTTTTTCTTTAAAGCTGTTTAAATCTCTAACTATGCTCTTGCTAATACATGTTATAAACATTTTCTTAATAAACCACTTTCTCAATAAAACAAATATAAATCAAATACAATCATGTGTGGTGTCTTTCTTAATGAACCACTTTCTCAGCTAAAAAAAACAAAAACAAAAAAACTATTACGTGTGGACAACTTTTTTCATAAAAAAAAAAAAAAAACGCTTTCTCAATAAAAAAAACAATATCATGTGTGGTGTCTTCCTTAATAAACTACTTTCTAAATAAAACAAAAACAATATCATATGTGCTGTCTTCCTTAATAAACTACTTTCTCAATAAAACAATATCATGTGTGGTGTATTTCGTAATAAACTACTTTCTCAATAAAACAGTTACAACGTGTGGCGTCTTCCTTAATAAACCATATTTGACCCTGGACCACAAAATCAATCTTAAGGGTCAATTTTTTGAAATTGAGATTTATACATGATTTATACAGCTGAATAAATAAGCTTTCCATTGATGTATGGTTTGTTAGGATCGGACAATATTTGGCTGAGATATAACTATTTTAAAATCTGGAATCTGAGGGTGCAAAAAAAAATCAAAATATTGAGAAAATCACCTTTAAAGTTGTCCAAATGAAGTTCTTAGCAATGCATATTATATATAAAAAATGAAGTTTTGATATATTTACAGTAGGAAATTTACAAAATATCTTCAAAGAACATGATCTTTACTTAATATCCTAATGATTTTTGGCATAAAAGAAAAATGGATCATTTTGACCCATACAATGTATTTTTGGCTATTGCTACAAATATACCCCAATAAAACAAATACAATAACATGAAGCAGTTACATAATTGCCCATATGAGGCTTTTCCAGGAAATAAACAAAATAATAGACTATTATACATATTATATTAACTAAATACATAAAACAATGAGGCAGAGTAATTGTATTCTTATGCATATTACACAACAATATATACTTTGCTAATTAAGTTGATTATCTAAAGTTCCACCTGTGCTGAACTGGTTGATTATCTGAAAATGCTCCTCCCGAACTTTGTTAATAAAACATAATTTAAAAGAGACTTTTTAAATATTAAAGAATCAAGGTTAAGGTTTACTATTGAAATTTCCCTCTCACTTTTTGTTGTATGTGAACAGGTGTGTTTGGCACAAGTTTTTGTGGGTAAGCTGTTATTTCAAGAGTAGTGCAGTATATACTCTTGATCTTTTTGAATGTTTATTAAAGACAAAGTTCACATAAGGGGTATCAGCATTGTGTAAGCTCATGTATTGATTTTGATTTTTACAATAACGTCCATTCTCATGCAGTTACTCCTTGGCTCAGGGGCTGCACTGAACTCATGTCATGTGAGTGATTATAAGTTATAAGGTTTTAGACAGTTTGGGGGACTGAATGAATATAATGACATGTACAATTGTGATTTGTGATCTACCACCAATATTAGCTAGCACATACAAAAATGATCCCTCTCTTGATCTGCATATTGATGACCCAGCCACTGCTTCTGAACGCTTCTAAAGTTACTTTACAAACAAGAATACGTGACATTAGACCTAAACTGTGGTCCTGTCACAGATTGGCCAGGCTCATTCACCACCCAATCACAGCGCACTCCGTCGCCAGAGTATTAACTACACACACCTGATTGAAATCATCACCCTCATCAAGGACCAGTTCATAAGCACACACCTCACTTCACTCTGCGTCTGATCTCGTTCATGTGAAGTGGACTCTCTCCATGATATCCAAATGATACACTGAGAAACCTACCTTTTGTGTCTCCTCCAGAGATACCTTCTGCTCCTCGCTCCAACGTCTCTTCCAGTCATCATCTCCTTGTGGACTGTCTCAATAATCATCATCAGAGGTGTATGCTCTCTCCCGTCTCCGTCCCACGATCTCCTGCGAAACAAGGTTATATACTCCATCAACCCAAGAACTGTTCTATTACCCAAGATACTAACCTGCCATTTCTATCTGCAGCCTTTGCTGTTAATAAACTTACCTGTTAATCCTCTGTCTGAGTCTCCTTCCGTAACCGATCCCTCCTCCCTTAAGATTTGAACTTAATTTTTTTTTAATGCCTCTTGAAACTAAATCTCTATGGACTCTTCACTGGTTATGAAGTTAAAACTAACCACATCTGTAACTGACATTATTTCAGCGGGCATACTTGTTCAGGTCTTTGCTATCATTGGGCCCAGTATCCTATCAGTAATAAGAGTCTTTCTGTAGGATTTATTCCAGAATATTTAAAGCATGCTACTGTTAAACCGCTACTGAAAAAAAATCTAACCTTGATGCGACAGTTTTCTCGAATTTTAAGGATAATTTCAAATATCCTTGAAAAGGTAGTTTGTGTCAAATTATTAAATTTCTTTGAGTCAAATGGAGTGTTTGAATCTTTTCAGTCTGGTTTTAGTAAACATCACAGTAGAGGATCTGTTCTTTTAAGTGATATCATCTGTTGATTCTGGGAACTCTGTAATACTTCTGCTGTTGGATTTCAGTGCAGCCTTTGATACGGTCGATCATGATATTCTTATATCTTGTCTTGAACATTGTGCGGGTATTAAAGGTCGGGCACTGAACAATTTCAAATCCTAAACTTTTTCTGTTCATATAAATGGATGTTTATCCACCAAAGCACATTTGACATGCGGGGTTCCCCAAGGATCTATTCTTGCCCCCATTTTATTTTCTTTATATATGCTCCCTTTGGGTTCAATAGAAAATACACAGTATTATTTTTATGCAGATGACACTCAAATATATGTGCCCATCAAGCATAATGACAATGCTGGACTGTGTGCTTTAATTGCCTGTTTATCAGACATTAATTAGATGTCTAAAAATGAGAGTAAGACTGTGGCAATTGGGTTTGGACCATTTCCTTTCTCTGGCAGCTTAAATCAAGTGTTGGGCTGCTTATGTAAAGCCATCTGCTAAAAACTCTTCCTTGTTATTTGATAAGGAGGTGAATGCAGTAGTCAAAGTTTTTTTTTTTTTTTGACTAAAGTTAAAAACTTTGTATCCCCAGCTGAGTTTGAGAGAGTAATATATGCATTTATGTCGTCTTGTCTAGACTACTGCAATTCAATCTATATAGGTATTGGTCAATCATATATGAAATGCAGCTGCTAGACTTCTTCCTGGCACATGTAAATATGAGCACATTCCCCTTATCTTACTCTCTCTGAACTGGTTATCTACTCATTGGTATGATGTAGAATAGAATTAAAGGTTGGTGCCAATAGCCTTGTGGGCAGCGTGTCGACATTAAGCGCTGTTGTGCTACAGGTGTCCCAAGTTTGAATCCCGGCTCGAGGTTCGCAGATCATAGTTAAAAAGAAAGGGAGACGGGGCTTTTGCCATTGTCAGCCCCAAATTGTGGACAATCTCTGCAGAATCTCTGTTTAAAGCAAAACTTAAAACCCACCTTTTAGAGAAGGCTTATAATATGTGAGTTGTCCTGAGCTTGTTTTTCTCTGTATGTACTAATTATATGCTGTTTTATTGTCTTGATTGGTGGTTTTTATTTTGGTTTTACAATTTTTGTACAGCACAATAGTCAGTGGCTGTTGTTTTATTGTGTTATACAAATAAACTAAACTAAACTTAACTAAGCTAAACTAAATATATATTGAATTGAAATATATATTGAATAAATATATATTGAAAGTTTTAGGAAAGTTTAAAGCATTTTCTAGCATACTAGCACAGACATTTTGAGGTGCAGTGGCCCAAACCCAAAAAAAAGGGGGCACTAAGGGGGTGAGTGCTTGTTAACAAATTATCCAGTTGTTACAAATATACACTACCTGTCACGGATCCACCCACAACTTCTTCCACACCAACCACCTGCACCCGCTCACAATCGCCAGAGTATTAACTACACACACCTGATTGAAATCATCACCCTCATCAAGGACCAGTTCATAAGCACACACCTCACTTCACTCTGTGTCTGATCTCGTTCATGTGAAGTGGACTCTCCATGATATCCAAATGATACACTGAGAAACCTACCTTTGTGTCTCCTCCAGAGATACCTTCTGCTCCTCGCTCCAACGTCTCTTCCAGTCATCATCTCCTTGTGGACTGTCTCAATAATCATCATCAGAGGTGTATGCTCTCTCCCGTCTCCGTCCCACGATCTCCTGCGAAACAAGGTTATATACTCCATCAACCCAAGAACTGTTCTATTACCCAAGATACTAACCTGCCATTTCTATCTGCAGCCTTTGCTGTTAATAAACTTACCTGTTAATCCTCTGTCTGAGTCTCCTTCCGTAACCGATCCCTCCTCTCTTAAGATTTGAACTTAATTTTTTTTTAATGCCTCTTGAAACTAAACCTCTATAGAAACTAAATCTCTATGGACTCTTCACTGGTTATGAAGTTAAAACTAACCACATCTGTAACTGACATTATTTCAGCGGGCATGCTTGTTCAGGTCTTTGCTATCATTGGGCCCTGTATCCTATCAGTAATAAGAGTCTTTCTGTAGGATTTATTCCAGAATATTTAAAGCATGCTACTGTTAAACCGCTACTGAAAAAAAATCTAACCTTGATGCGACAGTTTTCTCGAATTTTAAGGATAATTTCAAATATCCTTGAAAAGGTAGTTTGTGTCAAATTATTAAATTTCTTTGAGTCAAATGGAGTGTTTGAATCTTTTCAGTCTGGTTTTAGTAAACATCACAGTAGAGGATCTGTTCTTTTAAGTGATATCATCTGTTGATTCTGGGAACTCTGTAATACTTCTGCTGTTGGATTTCAGTGCAGCCTTTGATACGGTCGATCATGATATTCTTATATCTTGTCTTGAACATTGTGCGGGTATTAAAGGTCGGGCACTGAACAATTTCAAATCCTAAACTTTTTCTGTTCATATAAATGGATGTTTATCCACCAAAGCACATTTGACATGCGGGTTCCCCAAGGATCTATTCTTGCCCCCATTTTATTTTCTTTATATATGCTGTTTTATTGTCTTGATTGGTGGTTTTATTTTGGTTTTACAATTTTGTACAGCACAATAGTCAGTGGCTGTTGTTTTATTGTGTTATACAAATAAACTAAACTAAACTTAACTAAGCTAAACTAAATATATATTGAATAAATATATATTGAAAGTTTTAGGAAAGTTTAAAGCATTTTCTAGCATACTAGCACAGACATTTTGAGGTGCAGTGGCCCAAACCCAAAAAGGGGGCACTAAGGGGTGAGTGCTTGTTAACAAATTATCCAGTTGTTACAAATATACACTACCTGTCACGGATCCACCCACAACTTCTTCCACACCAACCACCTGCACCCGCTCACAATCACCAGAATACTAATTACCACCTGTCATCACTTACCAGCCACTATATCAGTCACTCACCACATTCCCTCGTTGGCTGGTCTCGAGGTCGCAAGCTACTTACCTTCTACTCACCTCATGGCATTCCAGGACCTCCTGTGCCGTACGCCTTCATGACCGACCTGTCTCCTAGGAAGAGGAAAAGCCTGGGTGTTGGACTCACAGTCTATGTTTACCGATCTCTTAGATCGTCGTTTATGTTTTGTTTGAAATCCTTTGAGTTTGAGTTAAGTTTGTGGAAAGGAAATAAATTAAGAAAAGTACTTCCACTAACCTTGTGTCTGCCTCTCCGTCCACACCTGACAGAAGACCAGCCCAGCAAAGAAAGTCGGGAAATGGAAGACCAAGCTCTCCGACGCCAGACCCATTCTCCGAACTAGTGCGTGCCTTCGCGAAGCCCTACAACCACCTCCGAGCCCTCCACTTCCTTCCGGATGCCCTATGGCCAAACCCACTCTACTCCGGCGACGCTGCCACCTGTGGTGGCTTTCTGCTTCAGTGCTCACTATATTTTGAGTTTCAACCTCACCAATTCCTGAACGATCGAACAAAGATAGCTTTCATCATGTCCCTGCTGTCTGGAAGAGCCCTGCAATGGGCTGAGGCGATCTGGAACTCACACAGCCCCATCGTGCGATTCCCTGGATGCATTCACCGACCATTTCCGCGAGGTGTTCAGCCATCCCGCCTCCTCCTCTCGGTGCATGAAGAACTCTTCCAGTTACGACAAGCCAACATGTCCATCCATGACTACACTGTGCGCTGTACTCTGGCCGCTAGCAGTGGGTGGAATGAGACAGCGCCTCGCCGCCATCGACGAGGTCTCGAACCTCTATAAAACAGCAGATGTCGGTAATCGAGGACTCCGTAGGTTTGGAAGGCTTCCTACAAAAATCCCTACACATCTCCCAACAGCTGAATGCGTGTCATGTAGAGATGTCCCCAGTACCCACCTTATCAGGATCCGTTCCGTCTGTCCCAGAGCCCATGCAAGTGGATCGGTATCACCTGTCCCCGGAGGAACGGGCTCGCCGCAAGGACCAAAACCTGGGCATGTACTGTGGTTCGGGAAGTCACACCGTCGTTTCCTGTCCCGTTCGCCCTGCGAATTCCTCGGTGAGTACGGTCCATCTCCACCCTGACGTTTCCCAGATTCCACATAATCACGCTTTAATTCCAATGCACACTCTTACTACTCCGACACAAGTACTGGTGGCCCAACATGAACCAAGACGTGGTCCGTTACGTCAAGGGCTGTGCCGTCTGTGCCGTTGTCTCTACCCCCCGTCACTTACCCGAAGGAAAACTCGTTCCCTTACCTATCCCACGCCGACCTTGGTCTCATATCGGGATTGACTTTGCCACTGACCTACCACCATCCAACGGATCCACCACCATACTCGTTGTCGTGGATCGGTTTTCAAAAGCCTGCAAGCTAATCCCTTTACGAGGCTTACCCACTGCTCTTGAAACAGCCGAAACTCTATTCCAACATGTATTCCGCAACTTTGGCTTACCCGAGGATATCGTCTCCGACCGAGGACCTCAATTCATCTCCAGAGTTTGGCGTAGTTTCTTCCGACTGCTTGGAGTCTCAGTTAGTCTATCCTCCGGGTACCACCCACAAACCAACGGCCAAACTGAACGCAAAATACAGGAGATTGGACGCTACCTGCGTGCCTACTGCCACCGCCACCAGGACCAATGGAGCAGATATTTGCCCTGGGCCGAGTACGCCCAAAACTCCTTGCGGCAGGAAACGACCGGACTCACCCCATTTCAATGCATGTTTGGATTTCAGCCACCGCTCTTCCCCTGGACTGGAGAGCCCTCCGAAGTCCCCGCTGTGGATTCATGGTTTCGAGAGAGCGAAAGAGTATGGGACACGGCACACGTACATCTCCAACGGGCAGTACGGAGGCACAAAGAACAGGCAGATATCCGCCGCGCCGCCACGCCCCGTTACCAACCCGGTGACCAAGTCTGGCTCTCAACGCGAGATATTCGCTTCTGTCTGCCCTGCAAAAAACTGAGCCCTCGCTATGTCGGTCCCTTCCCTGTAATCAGACAAATCAACGAAGTCACCTACGAGCTCCGGCTCCCAAACACTTACCGCATCTCACCTACCTTCCATGTGTCCCTGCTAAAACCATACACTAATCCCATTCTTCCCCCTTCCACAGAGCCCGAAGTACCTCCTCCTCCTGAGGCTGACCCCAGTGGGACCATCTACCAAGTCGAGGAAATCCTAGACTCTCGGCGACGGGGCGGCCGACTCCAATACCTAGTGGACTGGGAGGGATTCGGCCCCGAAGAAAGATCTTGGGTTAACCGAGAGGATGTACTGGACCCCTCACTTCTTTCTAACTTCCACCAGTCACACCCCGACCGCCCTGCCCCAAGAGGACGTGGTCGCCCTCGCCGTCGGCCTCGTGCACCAGGAGACACCCGTGGGGGGGTACTGTCACGGATCCACCCACAACTTCTTCCACACCAACCACCTGCACCCGCTCACAATCACCAGAATACTAATTACCACCTGTCATCACTTACCAGCCACTATATCAGTCACTCACCACATTCCCTCGTTGGCTGGTCTCGAGGTCGCAAGCTACTTACCTTCTACTCACCTCATGGCATTCCAGGACCTCCTGTGCCGTACGCCTTCATGACCGACCTGTCTCTAGGAAGAGGAAAAGCCTGGGTGTTGGACTCACAGTCTATGTTTACCGATCTCTTAGATCGTCGTTTATGTTTTGTTTGAAATCCTTTGAGTTTGAGTTAAGTTTGTGGAAAGGAAATAAATTAAGAAAAGTACTTCCACTAACCTTGTGTCTGCCTCTCCGTCCACACCTGACACTACCAGCCTAAACTAAAGGTTTTTGAAGATTTTTTTAATATTTTTACCATTTCAAATAACTGATTTCTATTTGAATACATTTTAAAATGTATTTTATTCCGGTGATCAAAGCTAAATTTTCAGCATCACTACTCTTCAGTGTCACATGATCCTTCAGAAATCATTCTAATATTCTGATTTCCTGCTCAAGAAACATTTATTATTATCTATTTAAAACAGCCGAGTAGATTTTTTTTTCAGGATTATTTGATGAACATTCAAAAGCTTGGAGTCAGTGTATATATATATATATATATATATATATGAAATTATAGAATTTAGGCCTAATACTATTATTTAGCAAGGATGCTTTAAATTGATCAAATTATGGTAAAAACTTTATAATGAATGAAGAGTTACAAAATGCTACAAAAGATTTCTATTTCAGATAAATGCTGTTCATCTGAACTTTCTATTCATCAAAGAAACCTGAAAACAATTTTACTCAGCTGTTTTCAACATAATACTAATAATAAATGTTTCTGAGCAGCAAATCAGAATATTAGAATGATTTCTGAAGGATCATGTGACTGGAGTAATGATGCTAAAAATTCAGCTTGAAATCACAGGAATAAATTACATTTTAAAATACATTCAAATAGAATTAAATAGTAAAACTATTTCAGAATGTTACTGTTTTTGCTGTACTTTGGATCAAATAAATCCAGGCTTGGTGAGCAGAAGAGACTTCTTTAAAAAAACATAAATCTTATTGTTCAAAAGCCTTTGACTGGCAGAGTACAATTAACAGTGGGCTCTCCCTCACTCTCGGAGCCTGCTTCTGCCTCACCTTCAAAGGAAGTATAAGTATTAGACATTTAATTCAATATTATACAGCATAAATCTATATTATATACGAATAAACAGCTCATTTAGAACATTTATATTGCCTTTTTAACTATTATAGGCCTATTAATATGGTTTTAATCAAAATATTATAAATGTGTTAATTACTAGTAACTAAGACAAGTGATTATAATGGGAAATAAACTTAACAGCAAGAATTAAAGTGTAAAGAATTAAAAAAAAATTTCTACAAAGTGTGCCAACAACAGCAAATTTGGTGTTATTTACAGGTGCTGGTCATATAATTAGAATATCATCAAAAAGTTGATTTATTTCACTAATTCCATTCAAAAAGTGAAACTTGTATATTATATTCATTCATTACACACAGACTGATATATTTCAAATGTTTATTTCTTTTAATTTTGATGATTAGAGCTTACAGCTCATGAAAGTCAAAAATCAGTATCTCAAAATATTAGAATATTACTTAAGACCAATACAAAGAAAGGATTTTCAGAAATCTTGGCCAACTGAAAAGTATGAGCATGTACAGCACTCAATACTTAGTTGGGGCTCCTTTTGCCTGAATTACTGCAGCAATGCGGCGTGGCATGGAGTCGATCAGTCTGTGGCACTGCTCAGGTGTTATGAGAGCCCAGGTTGCTCTGATAGTGGCCTTCAGCTCATCTGCATTGTTGGGTCTGGTGTCTCTCATCTTCCTCTTGACAATACCCCATAGATTCTCTATGGGGTTCAGGTCAGGCGAGTTTGCTGGCCAATCAAGCACAGTAACACTATGGTCATTGAACCAGCTTTTGGTACCTTTGGCAGTGTGGGCAGGTGCCAAGTCCTGCTGGAAAATGAAATCAGCATCTCCATAAAGCTTGTCAACAGAAGGAAGCATGAAGTGCTCTAAAATTTCCTGGTAGATGGCTGCGTTGACTGTGGACTTCAGAAAACACAGTGGACCAACACCAGCAGATGACATGGCAGCCCAAATCATCACTGACTGTGGAAACTTCACACTGGACTTCAAGCAACATGGATTCTGTGCCTCTCCACTCTTCCTTCAGACTCTGGGACCTTGATTTCCAAATGAAATGTAAAATTTACTTTCATCTGAAAAGAGGACTTTGGACCACTGAGCAACAGTCCAGTTCTTTTTCTCCACAGCCCAGGTAAGATGCTTCTGACGTTGTCTCTGGTTCAGAAGTGGCTTGGTAGCCCTTTTCCTGAAGACGCCTGAGCGTGGTGACTCTTGATGCACTGACTCCAGCTTCAGTTCTCTCCTTGTGAAGCTCTCCCAAGTGTTTGAATCGGCTTTGCTTGACTGTATTCTCAAGCTTGCGGTCATCCCTGTTGCTTGTGCACCTTTTCCTACCCAAATTCTTCCTTCCAGTCAACTTTGCATTTAATATGCTTTGATACAGCACTCTGTAAACAGCCACACCTTTCAGTAATGACCTCTGTGACTTACCCTCTTTGTGGAGGGTGTCAATGTTCGTCTTCTGGATCATTGCCAAGTCAGCAGTCTTCCCATTATTGTGGTTTCAAAGAACAAGAGATACCCAAAATTTATACTGTAGGGATGGTCATTTATTCAAACTCAAATGTAAATATTCTAATATTTTGAGATACTGATTTTTCACTTTCTGTAAGCACTAATCATCAAAATTAAAAGAAATAAACATTTGAAATATATCAGTCTGTGTGTAATGAATGAATATAATATACAAGTTTCACTTTTTGAATGGAATTAGTGAAATAAATCAACTTTTGATGATATTCTAATTATATGACCAGCACCTTTATATTAGATCTGATCGGGTACAATAATTTGATTAGACATTCTAAGAATGTGGATATTCTGTACAAGTTGTTACGACTTTTAGAGCAAATCATTACAGTAATACAAAAACAAACTACCAAATCACTAATTCAGCGAATCATCCACTGACTGTAATGTGGATTGTAATGATCTACCTGTAAATGCATCAACCTTTGGGAAGAACTGTCTTCTCCAGAGAGCGGGATTGTGAGTGTTGCCGCGGAGGGGATTCGCGGAATCAGTGGATCTTTAGCGGAGCAGTAACTGAACTCTTTGAGCTGGGGTGATAGCAGGGGAGGGTTTGGTGAGAAGAGGGGCAGATGAGGGCAGAGGGGCAGTGGCCCTAGCCACCGGGCCACCCCCCTGTGTGCACGGCCCTGGAAAAGGGCACAGTCAGTAAGAGCGGTTAATAAGGAAATACATTTTCTTCCTTACTGACCACACAGTTACAGAAAGGATTATGAAATCCTGTGACGCTGACATTAGTCATGTGTGTTAAAGTGTATAAATATATTGACAGAGGCTGTGTATAAGTTTTAGTACATACATACAAAATCTGCAAAAAGGTAATACAACGATTCTCTACTTATTTTATTTTATTTTTTTAATTTACAATATTTATGTAATTGTGTAATATGTCATATTTTGTAAATTAATGTCCAGTTAAAGACTAACAAATTTAACTGCTGAAAAATTGTTTTAAAATAATTCAAAATTTAGGGCAAGTAACCACAGGCAAATGTTGTTTTTCATTTTACAGATTTATTCCTATCTAAATGCTGAAGTTTTTTATAGGTTTGTTGTTTGGTTTTATACATTTTGTTCCTGAAAATGTGGTAAATGTCCTTTTTTAATAGCTGTTGACATTATTATTTTTTTATTTATGGGGTAACACTTTACAATAAGGTGTCATTTGTTAACATTAGTTAATGTACTAACATGAACGATCAATGAACAACACATTTATTATAGTATTTATTAATCTTTAATGTTAGTTAATGAAAATACAGTTGGTCATTGTTTATTCATGTTAGTTCACAATGCATTAACTAATGTTAACAAACACAACCTGTGATTTTAATAATGCATTAGTAAATGCTGAAATTAACATTAACTAAGATTAATAAATGCTATAGAAGTATTGTTCATTCTTAGTTCATGTTAACTAATTTTGAACCTTAGGTAACACTTTACTTAAAAGGGTGTGCGTAAGACTGACGTGACACCTTCATAATCATGACATGACACATGTCATGAATATGAAGGAGGTTTTTATGACAACTGTCATTGTGTCATTCGCTCAGTTATGTCATTTTTAATGCAAAGATGACATTATTTGACCTAACCCTAACCCTACCCTACCCCACCTTTACCCCTAACCCTAGCCCATAACAAAGACATCTCAAACAATGTCATCTTTGCATTAACTGAGTGAATGATACTTAATGACAGTTGTCATAAACATGCATAAAAACCCTTCATATTCATGACATGTGTCATATCATGATTATGAAGGTGTCATGTCAGTCTTATGCACACCCCTTCAAGTAAAGTGTAACCGAACCTTATTGTAACGCGTTACAGACTCATGGAATAAAAAGACAGAAAAAAACTTCTTCTGGAACGTCTGGAAACGTATGCAAGTTAGTGCATTTTGATTAGATAATGCCTCATTGCATATTGAAACATGACATTTTTTAAAACTGCTATTTATTTTTACCCTAATGACTTGGGGTGTTTTGCCATAATAATGTTTAGTGTAATGTTTCGTCAAATGCCTACAGATTTTCTTGACTGGTCAGGGATTGAATTGTCAAACAATTGTTTTTCCACAGCACCTCTTCTTGTGGACAGTCATGGTTTCACTGGTTGCAGTGGCTGTATTTCTCCTCTGTGGGACCCTGTTTCAATCACCCCAGGTAGCAGCATTCAAACCCCTCTTTCAGGGCGGCTCCCTCACCCATCGAGAAATCACTCAGTTGGCCATCCTCCGCAAGACAGCAGAAGTGTGTCGTGACATAGCCACTGCCCAGGGGCGCAACTTCACACTGCCTGTAAGAAAAAGAACCAACTGAATTTGTAAAAACCAGTAAATAGAATTAACATGAATGAGTTATTATGAGTAACAAAAGGTCTGTGATTAACATTCCGTGAAGAGAATTCACATTTTATGTAAATTTTGAAACTGCTAATTGTTTTTTGTTTTTTTTAAAGTTGCTAAGTCTTAAGTTATGCTACACACATAATTTGAATTGAAACCTGAACTGAAAAACAAAGTGAAATCAAATTTCTTGTTTTGAATAAAAATAATACTAATGATATTCTTCTTTTCAGATAAACAACAGTCTGACTCCATCTGCTGTCCAAGAAGCCTGCTCAGCATCTGCTGCTTCATCATCTGCTGCCTCTTCCCACGTTTTTTATTTAGTTATAACACAAATTTTTCTAAGTAATGCAGTCATAGATCAACTTTTTGCACTGAGTGAGGCACATCACGTAGATAATGAGGCTTTCAGTGAGGGCCGGCATCTCATTACCCAAGGTGTAGCTGCAGTAAAGGCCAGCGTGCTGCAGGGGAGTTATTTCTCTGCCCGTAACACACTGGGGGCTCTATGTCACACTCTACAGGTACGTTACAAATCGAGATTGGAGTAGAGTTATCTGTTATAATCTTTCTATATTTTATTATTATTATTCATCTTTTTTTCCTTTTTTTTTTACTTTCAAGCTGGGCCCATATCAGCAGTTATATGTGACCCTGGACCACAAAACCAGTCTTAAGTAGCACAGGTTTGTAGCAATAGCCAAAAGTACATTATATGGGTCAAAACTATCGTTTTTTCCTTTATGCCAAAAATCATTAGGATATTAAGTAAAGATACCTACCGTAAATATAGCAAAACTTCATTTTTGATTAGTAATATGCATTGCTCAGAACTTAATTTGGATAACTTTAAAGGCGATTTTCTCAATATTTTGATTTTTTTGCACCCTCAAATTCCAGCTTTTCATTTTGTATCTCAACCAAATATTGTCCGATCCTAACAAACCATAAATCAATGGAAAGCTTATTTATTCAGCTTTCAGATGATGTATAAATCTCAATTTAAAAAAACTGACCCTTATGACTGGTTTTGTGGACCAGGGTCACATATTTGTATTTTATATTACATGCATTCATTTGGTAGACACTTTTATCCAAAGCAATTCATGTTTTTTAAAGAATTCTCTAATGCTCATCAAGTCTATTTACTTGATCAAAAATACTGGGAAAAAAAAAAAAACACTGTAATATTGTGAAGTGTTCTTACAATGCAAAATAATGGTTTTCTATTTTAATGTTTTAAAATAATTTTTTCCTGTGATGCAAAGTTAAATTTCCATCAGCAATTACTCCAGTCTTCAGTGTCAAAAGATCCTTCAGAAATCATTCTAATATGCTGATTTATTTTTTTATTATCATTGTTGGAAACAGTTGTGCTGCATAATATATATTTCACAAGTTCACACTTACATATAATAAACTGAGTAAAGGTTATGCGTATTTGGCGTGCTGTCCAGGGAGAGGGCTCCGAGCTTGGCAATTACTCCCGAGCCCAGGGTACTCCCCCTGTCCGGGGAGAGGGGTCCGAGCTCGGCCTTTAGCCTGGATGCAATAAGCACGGGACAGCAGCCAGAGAGGTGCGTTGATAACCCACCAAAATTTGCAGAGCTTAAGGTTGGTGGGGTGCTGGACGTCGTTTGGAGTAACGGCACTGCTGTGGCCTTAGAGAAGAGAGTTTGGCTCCTGTGGGAGCGGACACCGCTGTGGCGGTGGGAACGAGAGAGATAAAGGCGGAAGTGAGCACTGCTGCGGCATCTGAAAAGAAAGTGGCTTTTGTGGAAGTGAGCACTGCTGCGGCATCTGAAAGAAAATGTGACTTCTGTGGAAGCGGGAACTGCTGCGGCAGCTGAAAAGTAGAGATGAGAGGGAAATACAAATAAGGCTCCTGCGGGAGTAGTCATTGCTGCGGCAGTGGAGGAATATAGAAAAGGCTCCTGCGGGAGTGGGCACTGCTGGGGCAGTGGGAAGTAGAGATAGAGCTCATGCGGAAGCGGACACTGTGGCGGCATCTGAAAAGAAAAAATGTCTTCTGCGGAAGTGGGAAGTGCTGCAGCTGTGGGAAGCAAAGATATGGGCTTCTGCGGAAGACAGTACTGCTGCGGCAGTGGGGAAATACAGAAAAAGTTCCTGCAGGAGCAGACACTGCTGCGGCAGTGGGGAAATAATGTCTGCTATGGAAGCTGAAGGTAACTGAAAAGGAAAAGGGGTTATTAGAAGCAGCAGGAAAAGACTGAGATGTGTGGGCCTGTGCTTCAAGCGGAAGCGTCCTCACGCTAGAGTTAGACAGTGGGGCTGCGGGGCCATGGGTAGGGGAGGGGGTTGGGAGTGGGGTAAGGAAAAGACTGTGGATGGGTCTGCACTACTAGCGGAGGCATCCTAATGCTAGAGTCTGCTATGGTAGCTGGAGGTCACTGGAAAGCAAGAGGGGTTAGAAGTAACAGGAGGAAAAGTCATGTGAGGGCCTGTGTTGCAAGCGGAGACAGCTTTGCGTTACTTCAGCTGCTGTAGCTGCAGGCCACGGAGTTTGTGGCATTCGGGGAGAAAAGCTGTAGAGCTTGTGCAGCCTGCAATGCTAGCAGAGGCGGCCTCGCGTTAGTGTCTGCTACAGGAGCTGGAGACCACTGAAAAGGAAAGGGGTTAGGGGAAGTAGAAGGAAAGTCTGAGTTGCAAGCGGAGGCAGCCACATGCTTGCTTCTGCTGCTGTAGCTGTAGGCTGCGGAAAAAAGGGGAGTGGTTTGTGACTTTGGGGGGACATGCTGAAATGTCCGGGTAGCCTGCAGTGTTGCCAACTTAGCAATTTTGTTGCTGGATTTAACAATTTCTCAGACTACCCTAGCAACTTGTTTTCAAAGCAACTAGCAACAAATGTAGCCATTTTAAAAAATTATTTGGAAACCTTTAAAAAGTGATAAAATGATAAAAGGCATGCGTTTTTCTCTTAACCACACGAAAGGAAAACGTATTGAAACAGCTAGCCAGCTAAGCAGCACATCGGCTGGTAACGTTAGACACTTTGAGGGAGGTGCCTAGCTGTACGCACTTCATATATGAATTAAGTTGCAGGTTGCACTTGTTCAATAATTGTTTATTTATGATACGCCTTAATTTTTCAATTTGTACTTAAGATTGTTAATCATTACTGTTGGTCCACTGTGAGATTAATTTTTGTTTTCTGGTTTAGATCAACAGTGGAAGAGAAGTTTCACTGTTGATTATCTGACTTACCTATCCATTTATCAAAATGAAATGAGTAAATTAAATACGGGTTAATTAACATCCGATGATGTCTCGACGTCATTTAACAACTTTTAGCAAAAAATTATCTGCTTTTAGCGATTTTTTTTACCTGAAAATTGTTTGGCAAGACTGGTGGCCTGTGCCGCTAGCGGAGGCAGCCTCGCGCTAGCATCTGGAAACAGAAGTTAGGGGCCCGGCTGCATGCGGTGCTGCGGCCGGAAGAGCCGAGGTAAAGGCTGAGCTGAAGCGGGAAGCGAGTGAGGCTTTGCTGTGGTAAGAACTGGGTGCGGCCCAGGCTCGTTGTCATTGAGAAGCCGCAGCTACAGACTGACATCCAACAACAGCGGCAATGGATACCGAAGTTGCGTGTTTTGTACTGGCTGTGTTGTCCTCAGAAAAGCGCAAAAAAAAGAAAGAAAACTCGACAGTGGACACGTTCCTGGCTTGCTCGAAGAGGACAATATGGGCTGTCGATCCTCCAAAGAGAACTCGAGGTAAAATCGTTTATAGTTTTATTTTTAGCCAGACAAAAACAGACTGTTAAAAAATCGAGCTAAAGCTTAAATTAAGCAGTATGCAGCTCCAATGTTTTTCATTGATCACCAATGTAATTTTACACTTCACAAGTACAATTTGTTTTATGTCACATGGGGTGTAAACAGAGCCTTTTTTAAAAAAATGTTTATCTCCAGTTGATGATACATGGGGCAATGTCAGATTGGTCGTGGGCCCTGTGTCTGACATTGTTGTCCGTTGACAGCAACATTGTTGCCTGGCAACATTGCTCAAAAAGTTGACCCGTGTATCAGAATCCTTTGATAGATACATTACTCCACCAAACGATGTCACATAAGTTAAATGCGCACACGAAAACGGCAGTGCCGTTTCCTTGGTATCATTTTTTTATTTATTTTTTTCAGTTCTGCATTGTCCATTTTTTGTTTTTAAGTGAACAATAAAACAGTTAACTATTGCTTTGGATTGTAACCAGACTGTTTGACTTTCCAAACTGTTTCTTTCAATTTGCACTGAAGAATAGTGACAGGAAGGGTTTCCGTGATCTGCTTAGGATGGATGTGGAGGATTTCAGCTACTTGCTTGAAAAAGTTACACCACTCATCCAAAGAAGTTACACCACTCATCCCAAATTTAGAAGAGCCATCAGTGCAAGAATGCGCCTGTCTCTAACGCTACGATTCCTTGCTACAGGCAAGTCAGTTTAAAAAAAAGTGCCCCACATCTGTTTGGTTACAAATGTTCTTCAAAATATCTTCCTTTGTTTTCAGCACAACAAAGAAATTTATACAGGTTTGACATAACCTGAAGGTGACTAAATAATGACAACTTTTAATTTTGGGCGAACTATTTCTCTAATTTTCCTGTAATTTAAATACTGCATAGACTATAGAACAGTTCAATATATAATAATAATGGATGTAACATCAAAAAATGTAATGTCTAATGTTAAAATGTATGCTTTCATTGTAACCTCCCTTTAAATACTTTGGTTAGTTCAAGAATATTTTGTATTGTTCAACTTTGAGGTTGATATGGGAATATCAACCTCAAAGTTCAACAATACAAAATATTCTTGAACTAACCAAAGTATTTAAAGGAGGTTACAATGAAAGCATACATTTTAACATTAGACATTAAATTGTTTGATGTTACATCCATTATTATTATATATTGAACTGTTCTATAGTCTATGCAGTATTTAAATTACAGGAAAATTAGAGAAATAGTTCGCCCCAAAAATAAAAGTTCTATCATTATTTAGCCACCTTCAGGTTATGTCAAACCTGTATAAATTATGTAATTAAAGTGTAATTAAAAGTAGCAGTATGTGTAATGGTCAAAATTAACATGATTTGTGTTTTAAAAAATGCACAAGATTCATTTTCTTAGTAAAACCTTTATTTAATAAGTTAAATTACACTTTCTTTCCTTGAATCTTTACAGAAGTCTTTGGTAAATTTTATACAAAGGGGAATATAATTCGTAAACATAACTGTTCTTTCAAAATGTGCAAATAATACAAAACAGCATCTTAAACAGCCTGAAAAGTACCAAAACAAACAAACAGTGTAGCACCATTACGTTAAAAAGAACAAAATATAAAAGCGATAGTTTATTTAAAATGAAAATTCTGTCAACATTTACTCACCCTGAAGTAGTTCCAAACCTGTATGAGTTTCACTCTGCTGTTGAGCACACAAGATGATATTTTGAAGAATGCTGGTAACAGAACAGCTGACTGTAACCATTTACTTCCACAGTATTTTTATTTTTTCATACCATGGAAGTAAATGGTTTCAGTCAATTGTTCAGTTACCAGCATTCTTCAAAATATCTTCCTTTGTTTTCAGCACAACAAAGAAATTTATACAGGTTTGACATAACCTGAAGGTGACTAAATAATGACAACTTTTAATTTTGGGCGAACTATTTCTCTAATTTTCCTGTAATTTAAATACTGCATAGACTATAGAACAGTTCAATATATAATAATAATGGATGTAACATCAAAAATGTAATGTCTAATGTTAAAATGTATGCTTTCATTGTAACCTCCTTTAAATACTTTGGTTAGTTCAAGAATATTTTACAATTAAAAGCACTGTTTTGTGTCTGTCCTTGTATTGTTCAACTTTGAGGTTGATATGGGAATATCAACCTCAAAGTTGAACAATACAAAATATTCTTGAACTAACCAAAGTATTTAAAGGGAGGTTACAATGAAAGCATACATTTTAACATTAGACATTAAATTGTTTGATGTTACATCCATTATTATTGGATGTAAAATATGCAAAACGGTCATATGCTCAAAAAATCAACAATCACTTCACAGACAGCAGTGACACACGGAGCCTGTGGCAAGCCATTCAGACCATCACAGACTACAAGCCCCCGCCACAGGCCTGTGATGACGACACATCCCTCCCAGATGCACTCAACCACTTTTACTCACGGTTTGAAATGCAGAATGACACACCTGCACAAAAACTGCCCACACCTCCCAATGACCAGGCGCTCTGTCTGTCTCCAGCCGACGTAAGGAAGTCCCTATCTAGGATCAACCCACGCAAGGCTGCGGGTCCCGACAACATACCTGGCCGTGTACTGAAAGACTGTGCTGCACAGCTGACAGATGTCCTAACAGATATCTTCAACACCTCGCTGAGCCAGGCAGTCGTCCCCACATGTCTCAAATCCACAACAATCATACCGGTACCAAAGAAATCACCTGTGTCCTGTCTAAATGGCTACCGTCCCATAGCACTGACTCAATCATAATGAAGTGCTTTGAGAGGTTAGTCATGCACAACATCAAAACCAGCCTCCCCAACACACTCGATCCGCTCCAGTTTGCATACCGTCCGAACCGCTCTACGGACGATGCAATTTCCTCCATTCTCCACCTGGCTCTTACCCATCTAGAAAACAAAGACTCCTACGTTAGAATGCTGTTCATTGACTTCAGCTCAGCATTCAACACAATAATCCCACAACAGCTCATAAATAAACTCAACCTGCTGGGCCTTAACAATTCCCTCTGCAATTGGATCCTGGACTTTCTAACCGGAAGACCTCAGTCAGTCCGTGTCGGCCACAACACCTCGAGCACTACCACACTGAACACAGGTGCCCCACAAGGCTGTGTGCTCAGCCCGCTGCTCTTCACGCTGCTGACCCACGACTGCACTGCCAAGTCCAGCTCCAACCACATCATCAAGTTTGCTGATGACACAACAGTGGTAGGTCTCATCAGCAACAACGATGAAACGCACTACAGAGAGGAAGTGGCACAGCTGGCGAAATGGTGTGGTGCTAACAACCTGTCCCTCAATGTGAGTAAGACAAAGGAGGTTGTGACTTCAGGAGAAACTCCGTTGATCACCCCCCACTGACCATCGACAGCTCGACTGTGGAGAGAGTCAGCAGCACTAAATTCCTGGGGGTGCACATCACAGAGGATCTCACCTGGACCGCCAACACCATGTCACTCTCCAAGAAGGCACAACAGCGCCTACACTTCCTCCGCCGGCTGAAAAGAGCAAGTCTCCCTCCACCCATCCTCACCACTTTCTACAGGGGCACCATTGAGAGTGTGCTGACCAGCTGCATCACTGTCTGGTACGGGAACTGTACCGCAGCAGACCGCAAGACCCTCCAGCGGACAGTGAACACAGCTGCAAGGATCATCGGTGCCCCTCTCCCCTCCATCCTGGATATTTTCCTCACACGATGCTCCAGCAAAGCCAACAGTATCGTGAAGGACTCCACACACCCCTCCCACAGTCTCTTCCAGCTCCTACCATCAGGAAGACGGTACAGGAGCATCAGAGCCCGCTCTGCCAGACTGCTCAACAGCTTTTTCCCCCAGGCTGTGAGAGCCCTGAACTCAAATCACCCCGCCTCTCTGAACCCCATACAAACCCCTACCTCCTGTAACATGTAACGTGCAATTCGAAGTGTGCTACACACAGGTGAGTGGGCCTGTACAAACCACCTGTAGTAGCACACTCTCCTCCTCTATGCGCACTAGTCACTTTTCACACACACTGCTGTGTGTACACAAATCCCACAAAAAGAACTCAGTAATATATGTATGTTTACATGCTCATGCACTACAAATCATCCTGCACTGTTCCCCAGCCAGCTGCTTGAACTCAATGTTTCTCCTTGCACATGTACAGTATTTATCTGAAGCATTCGTATAGTTTGTATAGTTTGTATAGTTTGTATTTTTAGTTTGTATAGGTACTTTTTATAGATAGTATATTTATAGTCAAATCTATCAGTAGGATAGTTGTGTATAGGTTTATATTGTCTTACTCCATTGTTGTATGCCTGTATTTATGTAGCACCGTGGTCCTGTGAGGCATGACATTTTGTTCCACTGTATGCCCCCGCATGTAGCGCAATGACAATAAAGCTCAACTTGACTTGACTTGACTTATTATTATATATTGAACTGTTCTGTAGTCTATGCAGTATTTAAATTACAGGAAAATTAGAGAAATAGTTCGCCCAAAAATAAAAGTTCTATCATTATTTAGTCACCTTCAGGTTATGTCAAACCTGTATAAATTATGTAATTAAAGTGTAATTAAAAGTAGCAGTATGTGTAATGGTCAAAATTAACATGATTTGTGTTTTAAAAAAATGCACAAGATTCATTTTCTTAGTAAAAACCTTTATTTAATAAGTTAAATTACACTTTCTTTCCTTGAATCTTTACAGAAGTCTTTGGTAAATTTTATACAAAGGGGAATATAATTCGTAAACATAACTGTTCTTTCAAAATGTGCAAATAATACAAAACAGCATCTTAAACAGACTGAAAAGTACCAAAAACAAACAAACAGTGTAGCACCATTACGTTAAAAAAAAGAACAAAAAAAACATAAAAGCGATAGTTTACCCAAAAATGAAAATTCTGTCAACATTTACTCACCCTGAAGTAGTTCCAAACCTGTATGAGTTTCACTCTGCTGTTGAGCACACAAGATGATATTTTGAAGAATGCTGGTAACAGAACAGCTGACTGTAACCATTTACTTCCACAGTATTTTTTATTTTTTTCATACCATGGAAGTAAATGGTTTCAGTCAATTGTTCAGTTACCAGCATTCTTCAAAATATCATCTTTTGTGCTCAACAGCAGAGAGAAACTCATACAGGTTTGGAACTACTTCAGGGTGAGTAAATGTTGACAGAATTTTCATTTTTGAGTGAACTATCCCTTTAAGAATTGAACCTACACCCTCTCTCTTTCACGTTCATATGCCTCTTCTACTGCCCTGAAGTAGCTCATTGGAGGTGTTACAGGAGGGACATGAATTGATGCATTTTGGGTGTGCTGATTATAATTTGTGTGTCCCTGCCAGGGTGTTTGTATTGCTAATCTAGCCTCGTTTTCCTATGCATCATACAACATCATAAGGATGTTACGACACAGCCTCATCTTGGTTAGTGGGTCTTTGATTAGCTTAATCTCAGATACTACCTGTTTGCCAAATGTTTGATCAACATCCTTGCTGGCATCTACCAATGTTTCAGACACATTTTTTAAAATGGTCACTTTCTCCAATCTTCATCTGCTGATTTATCTCTTTTGTTTGGACCTGTAATGTGCTTTTTCAGAATTATTGCTTGTGACCTGATGACGCTGGTGAGATGATGAGGAATCAAGTGAGGTAAGAGGAGTTGATGAACTGAATGCTTGATAGGAGGTGGATGACTCAGACAAATCCTCCTCTGTTTCCAGGTCTTCTCCTCCCTCATCAGCGATGCTGTTTTCCAAGTCATCCAACTAAGATAAAAACAAGTCGTATAAAAAAAAAAACTAGTTTGAAGTCGTCTCAAAATTTGAAAGCAGATAGATAGATAAATAGATAGAAATTGTCAGATAGATAGATAGAATGGAGAGCTCACAAATTTAACAATTGGGAAGAACTGTAACAACCAATTTACATTCAGTGTAGACTGCCCCCTGATAGCACACGTACATCTAGGAGACATCTATTTGACATCTGCATTTACATCTGCAAGATGTATTTTTTAGGGTGTTTGCTCATCTGCAATACGTCTATTGGACGTCTCCTTTTAGTTGTCAAATAGACGTCTATTAGATGTCTTTAAGATGTTTATGATTTAGAATGTATGTAAAACTGACATCTGAAAGACGTCTGTCAGACGTTTGTAGACTGCAGATGCTTTCCAGATCAAGAGATCTTTAACAGACATCTCGCAGACGTACGTGTGCTATCTGGATACCCGTTGTACAACAAAAGGTTGTAGAAATTGGAGGTTCTTTAAAATCCACCTCTGTCTGGGAGTTAAGTCTTTGTCGCTGCTGCTGCCACTTGGTTTTGGACGGAGTAGTTTCCCATATTGTGTTCGGAGGGAAGTAGCTTTTGTTTGGACCTCACTGACTAGGGAAGAGATAAGTCAATTACAAAACTAGCACATCCGAATGTTAAATGTCTCTGTAATTGTAATGTGTGTGTGTGTGTGTTTTCTGAACGAAAACAGTAGATGTGTAAGTTAATTAGATAGGAAGTAGATTCATTCTGCAAGAGGCACTTTTGGAGCTGCAGAAATAGCGGTTTCTGGGCAACAGCTGTAAACAAAGCAGCCCTGAGCTCATAAATGCTACTTAAAATTAAAATGACAATGAAACTTTCTGAAGACAATCGGTTTCCTTCAAAGATACATTCATATAAAAACTCCCGCCCCGCCACAAATAAATCAATTAAACACTGTGTCGCTATTGTGAATGAGAACATAATGAGTGATTTGCTAGGTTACATGCCTATTTTAGTACTCACCAGGTTCTCTCTTTCGTTTTGCCATGTTTAAAAGCTGTGTACAGAAGAGATTCATGTGCTCCTATTGGTCAGCGTCACCCAAGTGACAGAACTCGTCGTGGACGACAAAAAATAAATTAAACATGCTAGACTTTCTGTGTTGAGTCGTGAAGCGTCGCAGACATGGCATCGGTTGTCGTGCACTATGACACACTACACGAGATGAAATGATTGAATCTTGCATCCCGACACCCATTGTCGTTTACGTATTCCCACGACAACCTACGTCAAGCAAATCGTGGCAAAATCATGTAGTCTGAACGGGGCTTTAAATACTTACCACTTTCCGATCAGAGGAATTGTTGGCGCAGCTGAATGATACGAGGATGCCGGGAAGTTGAAAGTTTCGGCAGTGGAGGCGAGGTTAAGCCTCGGTGTCGGGGAAATCTTGTGGCTGGTCAAGCAGAGCGGAGGCGATGACTGGCGGAGGAGTAGATGATGTGATTACTGATGATGAATTGGCTGTGTTAATTATCTGCGCGTGCTCCTCCTGAAATTTGTTAATAAAACATCACGTGTGTGCGTGTGTATCAGTTTTTTTTTTTTTAATGTGTGAATCTTTTTTCAGGATTCTTTGATTAAAAAGTTTAAAAGAAGATAATTTATTCAAAATAGAAATAATTTGTAATATAAGTCTTTGCTATCACTTTTTATCAGTTTAACACAACTTTGCTGAATAAAACTGACCGCAAACTTTTAAATGGTAGTTTATATTGTTACAAAAGATTTCTATTTTTAATAAATGCTGTTCTTTTTTACTTTTTATTTATTAAAGAATCCTGAAAAAAAGTATCACAGGTTCCAACAAAATATTAAGCAGAAACTGTTTCCAACATTGATAATAAACCAGCATATTAGAATGATTTCTAAAGGATCACGTGACACTGAATACTGGAGTAATGATGCTGAAAATTCAACTTTGCATCATAGGAATAAATTACATTTAAAAATATATTCACATAGAAAACAGTTATTTTAAATAATATTTCACAATAATATTCACAATTTCTTTCTGGATTTTTGATCAAATAAATGCAGCCTTGATGAACATAAGAAACTTCTTTAAAAAAAAACAAAAAAACATTACAAATCTTACTGATCCCAAACTTTTGAATGGCAGTGTATATAGAGTCAATGGCTACCAGCAACTGTTTGGTTTCCAACATTCTTTAAAACATCATCTTTTGTGTTCAAAAGAAGAAAGAAACTCTCTCCAAAAGGTTTGGAACAACTTAATGAGTAAATGATGACACAATTTTCATTTTGGGTTGAACTATCCCTTTAAATACATTCAAGATATATACAATGAAAAAATGTACATATATATATATATATATATTATGTCAATAATACACCCACAACAATAGGTGGCGCCAAAAACGCATAAAACGAGTGTGCCATGAAATATGCAATGTAATGTGTGTTGTAAAGATCGCGAGTGAAAACAAAAGAAAAAGAAAAGCTTACAGCGGCATGTTAGCCTGATGGGACTGAACTTCCTCTGTAAGTGATTTTAAAACATAAGACAGTACCCAGATTTGAAGATTACAATAAGATTTCACTTCTACTGATAATAACATTTTGGTAGGCTACTATGAGATGGATAGCCTAAATGTTATATAATTCAGATGAGCTACCTGTTATTTCAGTGGTATATCAAAAAGTGTATATTTTTCAATGTCATTGTTGGTACATTTTACCAGTATTTACCATACTTTCAAAACAAAAATTAAAATAGGAAAAATATGCAATATGAAAATAATTTAAGAAAAAAATGTGTTTTACAGAGAGATTTGTTTTTCAAAAAGCCTTTTTCCAAAAGGTACATCTGGAAAAAGGGGTCGTCTTATAATCAGGGTCATCTTATATTCGGGACAATACGGTATATATAATGAAAAAAATGTACATTTACAACCTAGAAAATACATTTGTTTTTTTGTGTTTAGGACTTCTATAGCCACAGTAACTGGGTGGAACTGGGAAGCACTGCTCCTTTCGGCACGCTGATCAAACCTGAGCTTCCTCTCAACAACCTAGCAGGTATAACACAATGCAGTTACCCCCATTACACAATTTCTGAACCACCATGTACCATATGCATATCCACAATATGAATATGGTATAAACTTGCACATTCTTTTACTTCTTATCTGCTTACCCAGGCCCCAGCACACCGACATGCAGGAGCTGCACTGGGTCAGACTGCAGAGATAACATTCTCCCAGAAATACTGCTGCGCAAGAAACTAACCTCAGGATATTTCAGTGTTTACTCCTCCAGAAAACCTGCAGGTAGGAGAGCATCATCACCCATGTGTAGTGTTGCTCTGCCTTTTAGTTATAACTTCTCTGTACATCATCACAGACCACAGGATGGCTGAATAGGCACCACAGATTTATACACTGACATAAGTTTCTTTCAGGCAAGTGTAGCCATGGTGGCTTTCTTGACAGGACCAGTTTAAGAGAACCCACTGGAGGCATCAATAAGGATGACATTAGGTCAGATCACGGCTTCCTTCACCTCCGTGCTGCTGACATGGCCATCAACGCTACTGTGGAAGTGCTGCAAGACATCCGACTGGCCACAGGCGACCAAGCCTTTCTTCAGTATGAGACCTTCCTTTTACACACAACACATTTTGGACTACGTCATAAAAGAAATGCTTAAGGTTTTGTAAATTTATTTCATTCATTTCAAATTTATTATCAATACAGACTCTGCATCCATTCCATCTAACATATTTTCTCACTGACACACCCCCAACTCAGAAACTCAGGTCTTAAAGAAAGAAACTTTTTAGAGACACTCATGTACATTTAACTCAAAAGTACAACCTTTATGACAAGATTTAAGCACATATTATATAGAATGCAGTATTGCAATTAGAAAAATGGAGAAAAAAAAATTCTTTAATTATAGCAATCCCTACCCTAGAATCAGAAATTGATATGGTTTTCCAGGTTTAGCTAATTTTGTTTGTTTCTTTCCCTCTCTCAGATTGGTAGGCCTCAGTCAGACCTCAGTTCTGGCTATTGTGATTGACACCACGGGCAGCATGTCTGATGAGATTGAAGGTGCAAAGAGAGTCTCCTTCAGTATTATAGACAGCAGGAGAGGAACACCAGGGGAACCTTCAGAATACATTCTAGTCCCATTTAATGATCCAGGTAGTCATATGGCATATTTAGTCATGCGTATTTATATATATACTGTATATCAGTTTTTCCCACAGACTTTAACTCTATTTGTGGTGGCACTTCCCCCGGGGGAATTTACTGGAATTTATAACTTTGTTGAGATAAAAAAAAAAAATCTATATTCAATACCATTTTTGATACCATGGGGAAAAACTGCCATGACTTTAAGGGTATAAAATTAGATAACATTGCTAGAACATGACAATGAGGTATATTTGTACATTAATTAAAACAACTTGAGGTGGTAAAAAACTGGAGTAAAACTTATAGATTTGCATATATTTACTTCAAATTTCTTTAGAGAGAAGTATTATTTTTCCTATTTTTACCCAAAATAGGGTATTGTGAGCATAGTGAGTACACTCATGTAATGTATGTTTCATTCATACTGAAACTCCAAATATGCCTCACAGATGTAATAGAACATTCCAGGAAATCTCTAATATGGACAAAATGGTGATTTGGGAGTTGCAAAGACTCCCGTCGAGGGACCAAACATGAAGGTCCCACAGCTTGGGCCTAGAATTCTCTGGAAAGCTCTGAGGGGATAAGAAGTCCCTAGTCTCTAAACTGAATGACGCTACTAGCTGCTGAATTGCCAGTGAGCGTTCCGGTGTAATCCAGGCCCGCATCTGGGTCGAATCGATAACTGTCCCCAGGAAGATGACTCGCTACCTGACCTAACACAAAATATATTTCTGTACGTATTTATGCAGCAAAGTATTTAATATGATTATAAGAAGAAACTGTACCATTCGTCATCTTGCTCGGAGGACAGTATAAATGCTTGTAAATATTTCACGTTTTAAGTTATTGCCATCCAATAATCGCAGTAAGTTTTGTGTTTTGTTGCTTTTAATCAGAAATAACATATGAGCTTTCAACTTTATCACAAAATACAAACTATAAATTTGGTTTTGACGCTCTTAAATGTGGCGTTCTCTGTTGCACCTCAGTTCAAGTGGCAAATTAACCGATTATCTGTTCCTCTTTGCTACTAGTTATAGCGAAAATAAACATGAATGAACATCAGAAAAGTGTTGAAAGAAACAGAACAACTTACTGAAATGTATGTCTCATGTAATCACTCGATCTGTTTTTCAGCCACAGAAAGACGTCAAGAAAACGTGAACAATTTCACAAAGTCACATTTACCTCAGGAAAGACATTCATTGTACATAAAATATAGTCAGCTAGAAAAAAAAAAACTCTAGAGAGCAGGGTGAAAGCGTAAGTGAAACAAAAAAAAAAGATTGCATGCTTTTGTGAGCATCACTTGTTATGCAGCAATGCTGTTCTTTATTATTAGTAGTTGTAGCCATTGCAGGTGAATGTTTTCTCAGCTGTCACTGCAGGAGATATGTTGGCGTGGACGCGCATCGTCTACACCGGGCATTACGCCTGGTCGTAGTTTTAATTGGTGCAACAGGTGTAAAAGTTTATCATAAAGCTGGACATTGCAAAGCCCAGCATATGGCTTACACCCAACTTTTTTACATCCAGCTGGTGCAAACCGGCCCCAGGCTGAGTAACAGTGACCTGTGAGCGAGCAGTTCCTGCTCCGATATGGCCGACACATCCACATCGTCGAGGTAATTCATAATGTGGATTCCCATCTGCCTCAGAGGGGGAAAGAGACTCGTCAGAACTGTATATTTATTTATAAGCCTCCCCCTTGAACGTAAATCTCAAGAACGGTCTGTGATGGGGGGCTATCTGAATGTGAAAGTAAGTGTCTTTTAGATCCACCAATAAAAAACAGGGCCATACTTGCATGAGGATCTGTTTCAAAGTCAACATCCTGAACGAGCGTTTCATTAGTGTGTAGTTCAGGTGTCTGAGATTAACCCTCTGGGGTCTGAGGGTGTTTTGGGGCTCTGGAGAAGTTTTGACATGCCCTGACATTTATGCTTTTTTCAGTTGCTTATAAACATTTTAATGGCTAAAGTCTAAAAACACTGCATTCAGCACAAACTGGGCTACAATAATATGTGAGCAGCTTGTACGTACGTGATTGTGTTTTTGAGAAAACAACATTTATGCATGGTTTGAAAAAAACTAAAATTTTAAAGTAACTGAAATAAGGCCATAAAACACATACAGAACATTTGTTCACAAGACTTTTGAGAACTGGATCTTGTAGCCTAGAATATTTGCTTCAAAATGATCTGAAAATAATCTAACTCACTCATTCAGAGAAAACAATATATTGATTTAAATTTTCTAAGTCACTTTTTGAGTAGAAAGGGTCTATGCGAGAGGGCGTGAACTATCCTGGATAATGCTGTGACTGACACCTGAGAAGACAAAGGCCCGCATAATGAGCTCCATAATGTACGGTGGCCGGGAAGTGTAAAACAACATTACAAAGTGTGAAACACTTTTACGAAGCTCGAGACAAATTTACATTTTGGAAAACATTTTTACCTATCATAAAACACAATTACATGGGAAAACACTTTTACCAAGGACGAAACAAATTTACAATGACAGATTCTTCACGGAAAGGGAATGTACCACACACCGGAAGTGACGCGGTGAAAGGTGGTGTTGTTGGTGAGCGCGGTAAATTTGTGTTGTGGTTGTGGAGTAAATGCCGTAAATAAAGTTTATGGTGACCGAACATGGACTGCAGCCGAGGGATGTTTTGCCCGTTTTGTAGTGATGTAAAAATGAAGCTTTGCGAAGCACCAAGGCTTCCCCTCAACTGAATCGTAAAAAGGTTCATTACTCGAAGCTTTTCAAAACGATGCACACTAACGACATCTTGTGGTCAAAAGGTGGAAATAGCTGCCTTTGCGTCCCAGACGACCCAGCCATTTTTGGATTGTTTCAGATAATAAATCAGTTTGTGCTATGAAAATAAAACAAAGAAAGTATTAACGCTATATAAATTAATCTTTTACATGTCAGTCATTGTTTTACACAATACATGAATAAATGAGTGAATAAATTTGTGGAAAAAATAGGCAAGAATATATGATATGCATAAATGATCAAAATAAAAGAAGATTATCAGAATGGTCAGCTGAAGTGATTGTGAAGCGGGAATTAATACAAAATGAACATGCACAAAACTACACATGCATATATTTATTCGTATATTGATTCATTCTTATCAAAGAAGTGAGAGACACTTCAAACTGCGCAAGTGGTTTGCGTTATTTGAAACTGAATACGAAGCAGTCACATGGTTGTGTGCGAAAACGAAGCTTTGGACGTCACAGATCACGTGGTTTTGGCAAAATGAACCAAGCTCCGGTACAGTGCTTCACTGCCAGATGCTTCGTTTTTTTTGATACAGGCTTCGAAGCCTCGGTGTTGAACGTCACATCACTACCGTTTTGTGGCAAACACATGAGCAGCTTAACACTGTCCGGCTGTCGAGACGTCCCCTGTGTGTCCGTCTGGTTCGCGTCCTTTAGAAACTCCAAACGCCGACCACACGTACAGCAAAACCGCCTTAAGCTGCTCATGTGTTTGCCACAAAACGGGCAAAACATCCCTCGGCCGCAGTCCATGTTCGGTCACCATAAACTTTATTTACAGCATTTACTCCACAACCCCAACATGAATTTACCGCGCTCACCAACAACACCACCTTTCACCGCGTCACTTCCGGTGTGTGGTACATTCCCTTTCCGTGAAGAATCTGTCATTGTAAATTTGTTTCGTCCTTGGTAAAAGTGTTTTTCCCATGTAATTGTGTTTTATGATATGTAAAAATGTTTTCCAAAATGTAAATTTGTCTCGAGCTTCGTAAAAGTGTTTCACACTTTGTAATGTTGTTTTGCACTTCCCGGCCACCGTAATAATGAGCCATTGAGTCAGGTGTGTGACTGAGAGAGAAGAGTTACAAGAAAGAATGTGAGGAAAAAAGAAATGTGTATACATATAACTATCACATAAAATAACTTGAGATTCACTTGCGAGTGCAGTTAAACAGTTTATTAGGAACAAACAAACAAATAAACAACAGAAAAGTCAAGACATGGTGGGTGCAATATCTAAAATATCCAAAACAGTGGCAGGAAACTGGAACCCAGGAAAACGGGAGACAGCAGAAACTGCATGAAAAAACAAAGATTTGTAATGTTTTTTTTTATAAGAAGTGTCTTCAGCTCAGCAAGCCTGCATTTATTTGATCCAAAGTACAGCAAAAACAGTACATTATATTTATTATAATATGTAGGCCTACATATTGTTACTATTCAAAATAAATAAAGCACCCCCCACTAAAATTAATAAATGAGCATGTTGATAGGCTTATCAGGAGCAATTATATTACATTAGCAATCACCAATATTGTGATCACCCACGTGATTTTATTTGAATTATCATACAATACAAAAACAACATTTTATAACTGAGAAACTATATTATTGTTAAGCTTATTATAAACATGTTTGAGTAGGTATTTGCAAACAGAGTAGGCTACTTCACAGTAAAGATTGGTCTAAACTTTCTTAGACATTACTTTTATATCATTGTTTATAGAACATATAACTATCCTCACGTCATTTGAAACAATGTCGCCGTGGAAATTTGCTCAGGAAATACTCTTTTAGTTGCCGGATGGCCACAGAGGAAGAACTGAGAGAGGCGATTTTCCACTGCCGGGGCTCTTCTACAGCTAGTAGGCTTCATGCTTCTTGTTGCTCCTTCTCCATAGAGTCCAGCAAGGAGATGAAAATTCTGACGAAATGGCGCTCAGAGCCGACTTATATAGCATCTATGTTCGTGCAGCTACACAAACGTGAACAAAACAGGTTTCAGTATTCAGAGTAAATAGGAGTTTCCCCATAGTGTCCTTTGACAGAACGGGAGAGACCATTCGAAAGGGCACTTAAATATTTATCCATTATGAACACTTAGCATACACACAAAAACTGTAGTTATTATTTTTGAAACAGTGTTGAAATGTTTTAAAAATTCTTGTTGCTGTAGTGTTCTATGATGTGTTTGTGTCATGCAGATTTTGGACCTCTGACAAGAACTACGAATGCAGATATTTTCAAAGAGAGAATTAATTCTCTTTCAGCAGATGGTGGAGGAGATGAACCAGAGATGTGTCTGTCAGGACTACTGGTTTGTGTGTTTGTTTGTTTGTCTTTATACATGTATGCCAACTGTATTTACATGTGAAAATGTAAAAATTACTCATACCGATAAATAATATTACATTGCTGATATATTTTTGTGAATATCTCAGCTGCATTGATTCTTAATATAATAATTGAAAAAATCTGGTTCTCCAGTTGGCACTAGCAGGAGCTCCTCCATCTTCAGACATTTTTGTTTTCACTGATGCTGCAGCAACAGACTTAGAATTAAAAAGCACCGTTCTGGCCATGATAGAAAGCACCAGGTCAACAGTGAGTGCCTGCAGATCACATCCACATCATTGCTCCTAAAATTAAAGTGTTGTTAATTTGTTTGTAATGGCATTTTTCTACACCACCCAGGTCACATTCATGTTGACTAACGTTCTTCTGCGAAGAAGAAGGACTGCCTCACAATCTCAACAGTTTAAATTAAGATCAGACATACAGTTGTACAGAGATCTGGCCCATGCTTCTGGTGGACAGGCAATAACTGTCACAAAAGCTACACTGTCTCAGGCCACTGCAGTCATTACAGATGCATCTACCTCTGCCCTGGTATGTTCTAAGAATGACTTAGAATCCCTATACTGTAAAGTTTTTATATGAAAAAAAAAAAAATTAAGAAAAATGACGTACCTAAAACAAAACTTTTTGTTTTGCATTTCTGCTCTTTGCAATATTTTTTCAGGTTGGTGATTGTAATTTTGTGGTGCAACATATTGAAACATCTCTTTTTTTTTTTTGAAGGTGACTGTTCTTCAGGTGGTGAGAAGTCCAATCATTCCAGAAAACGTCTCTTTTGTTTTAGATCCATCTCTATCCAATGTGACTGTGTATATCACTGGAGACTCTCCAGTCTTTACCCTCTACAGCCCTACAGGTGAGCCATACCTCAAACATGGTTTGCTAATATAAGGGTTTTATCTTCTCCAATACAAAAATCCAAATGCAAAATTGGATTATATTATTAAAAATAAGCTGTTTCCCTTGCCCTTCAGGTGTGTCTCAGTCAGATTCAGTGGCAGATGGTCCTCTGGGCAGCATCCTGACTGTAGGGAATCTGAATAGAGTAAAACTCAACTCTGACAGCCAGACAGGGGAATGGAAGATCAGCATTGACTCCACACACTCCTACAGTCTTAAAGTCATTGGTAAGCGTGTTTAATGTGCCTGCATAGGTTTTGTTTTGTTTGTAAACCATTGAGATTTAAATTTTTTTATCAAATTAATTATTACATTTAATTTTAATAAAATGTTTAATTACACAATGTGTGTATCAACCCAGTTTTGAAGTTTTAGAAATAAAACTGCTAAACAAACAATGGTTTGGAAAATAACATCAGTAAATAGTTTTCCTTTGGAACATTGCAAGACTGTTGCATTTCACAATAGTTGTACTATATTCACTGTTTTAATTGTGATTACAGGTCAGAGTTCTGTGAACTTTCTCATTAACTTTGTGGAGCAGTTAGAAGGAGGTGACTTCACACCGAAAGCCAATCGTCCTTTCATTGGTATATTGATTTCATCTTCTTCATTCCATATTTCTTGATAATTGCTAGACCGTTACGCTAAATGTTTTTAAAATAATTCTCTTATGTTGTTAACAGAGGCTGCATTTATTTGATCAAAAATACAGTAGAAACAGTAATATTGATAAATATTATTACAATTTAAAATAAATGTTTTCTAATAGTTTTTATAATGTAATTAATTCCTGTGATGGCAAAGCTGAAATTTCAGCAGCCATTACTCCAGTTTTTAGTGTCACATGATCTTTGAGAAACATTCTAATTGATGATTTGATGTGAAAATACATTTCGTATTATTATCAGTGTTGAAAACAGTTGTGCTGCTATATTGTTGTAATATAACAATATTGTTTTTGGAAACAGCAATTCATCATCAATGTAAAAAAATCTAATATTTTTCTGATTGCTCAGGTCGGAACGCTACTTTGTTTGTGTCTGTGACCGGAGGAGATTCAGTCTCAGTGACTGACGTGCTTCTAGTTGAAGCTTCAGGATCTGATGTTGTTCATGGAACCATTAAATCATTGGGTGCAACAGACTTCCTGGTCAACATCGACAGAATCCCAGAGTGGGCGTTTGTGGTGCAGCTGAAAGGGCTGTTAAACAACTCGACTCGATCTTCGCCGAGTCGATTCCAGAGACAGTCACCCACCCAGCAACGAGGCTCTGGAGTTAATATAATGGTGAGCTTGAAGAGACAGTTCACCCAAAAATGAAAATTCATTATTATTACCTGTAAATATCACATGACTTTTACATGAGATTAGTATGACTAGTATGGAATATCCAAAAAAATACATGAGATACAAAATACACTGATAATATTTCTAATCATATTAAACATGTTTCTTCTCAGGCACAACCAAATAACACTATAGAGCCTGGAATCCCCTTTAATCTCAACTTTACATTGGTCACTAATGCTACAGGCGGCAGCTACACTATCCGAGCCTGGACTGACCGCAGCTTCAGTGTGTCTTTCCCCAGGTCTCTGGACACGGGGACAGAGGGAAGTGCTCAAGGAAGCGTAACACTGACTGCACGCTCCGACACAGAGTCAGGGACAGATGTCACACTCACCATTGAAGCAGAAGATTCAGAGTCCAGTGACTCGAATTACGTGGCACTGCGGTTCACTGTAATGACTAAGGTAGCTGTTAGGAAAGCTGCAGAAAAGCAAGAATATTGATAAGGATATAGCTTTCTTCATCACTCTGTGTTTTTTACATGCTAACAGTATTTGTTGACTAATTGTTGTTGATTAAACAGTTTATTATGAACAATCAAAGCTGACTTTCAAAGCTGACTTTTAGCATCATTACTCCAGTCACATGATATTTCAGAAATCATTCTAATATTCTGATTTTCTGCTCAAAAACATTTATTATTGTTGTTATTATTATGTTGAAAAGAGCTGAGAAGAATTTTTCAGTTTTTTTTTTTTTTTTGATGAATAGAATGTTCAGAAGAACAGCATCGTTTGTAACATGATAAATGTCTTTATCATTACTTGTGTGCTAAATAAAAGTTTTAATTGCTATATATACTGACTCCAAGCTTTTGAATGGTATAGTGTATATTGTTACACTTGGAGTACGACTGGAGTAATGATGCTGAAAATTTTGCTTTGATCACAGGAATAAAATATATTCAAATAGAAAGCAGTCATTTTAAATAGTAAAAATATTTGACAATATTACTGCTTTAGCAAATACAACTTCATGTATTTTGGATCAAATAAATGCAGGCTTGGTGAGCAGAAGAGAATTCTTTAAAAAAAACTTTAAAAATCTTACTGTTCAAAAACTTTTGACTGGTAGTGTGTCATGTTGAAATATATAAATGAACATCACATAGGCTACCTGGCATTTCCATAAGTGTATATTGATTATGTGCTCTGAAGGAAATAAATAAAAAAATTTAAAAAACATTTTGAAATTCTGGGTTATCTCTCAGCAGATCTTTGTAGGGTTTGATACATAAATATAATTTAACTTAATTTAAAGGGAATCATTTATGATTTTATAGGGAATTTGAACAGAATCACTGTTTTGCGGCTGATCACTGAGTCGGCAGCGATTCACTGAACGAGCCGTATAACATTAATTCTGCACTGGATATTAAAATCCAAAATATAGTGAAAGCACTATTAATAAGCACAGTAACAAGATCGGCAGATAAGACATTAACTTGTAAGCACAAAACACAAGATACTTCTCTTTTCAATATAAATAAGACTTTATTTATATAAACCTAAGACAAACTAATCTAACATGAACACTCGCATTCACACGTTGCAGAAAGAGAGAAAGGATGAGTTTAGAGAATGAGAATGTGAAATCCCAAGTTTATAGCAATATGTACTATCGCATAGGCTTGAACAAACCATCAATCACTTAATTAATCCTCACATTGAGTTTCTCAATGAGGCTAAAATTTATATTAAATGCACCACTTCAGTTAGACCTGGAGGTACTTGCTTGCGTTGCCTTGTGTTACAGGGATTCCCTTCTGTAGTCATCGTTGCAGGAAAGGGTTTTTCCCGAGTTGGTGATTGGCTGGAAGTTCAGTAGTCTTTGAAGTGATGTCTTGGGAAGCCAATGGTTGGGCATTGGCTGAGGATGGTCTTGGAGTCAGTTGCTGGTTGAAGTTTGAAGCAGGTGCAGTCGGAGCTGGACTTTGCGGCAAACTTAACTTTTGAACACGAGACTCAACGGAAAGAAAAGAAACTAAAGTAAAAGAATAAAAATGAGTAACGAGACTAGGTGGTTTTTCCTCTCATCGTGGTGTTAAGTAGCAACTAGCCTGTAGGCCAGAGCACGCTCAAAGAGCGCTAAAAAACAGCGTCAAAACGCGGTGGCGAGAAGAGAGAAGGGCGAGAAAGGAAGGTTTGATGGTGTCCTGAGTTCTTAAACTCGGCTTCTGGACACATCCCATCTGGTGTCTTGACCAATTAGATAGGCTATTATCTTAGCTAGGGTTGTTCCTTCCATCATAAATCAGCATGTTATCAGTCACATGGTCTGAATCTTACACACTCTTGCAAAGTACACTTTTGGATGTGATTTCTATAACCAGAATATGATACATTTGACAAAGAAACAATTGGAAGAAACGTTTCAAGCTAGAATTGTCAAGCTCATACATACCAAACACGAATAAACCTTAAAGTCATTCAATAGTTATTAAAAAGACATACATAACACGTGCTTAAAACATGATTATATTATGTATGTAACCCACACATTAGATTGTGTTATGCCTAGCAATGTCCTTTTAGGATGATTTTATATGCATATGAAAAAGAAAGTCTCTGTGTAGTTCTGTGGAGACCAAAAGACATGTTCTTTGGACAGAAGGATTTCAGTCTGAGTCTTTGTCTTGTATGTGTGTGGGAAAAGTCAATCTAAAGAAGCTTGTGATTTCTCTCGTGGAACACATGTGATGGCCATCTCTTTGACAATTAATCTTGATTATTTACCCCAAATTTGACGATCTCCTTCCTGCGTTGGACTTATCAATAAGTGTTCTTTTGTCTTAATGTTGCAAACCGTTCTGTGAAAGAGACTTGTTGGTGGACAGATTTATGAGTCCTGTTGGGCTTTCTGGAATTTCGGCTCCTCATGTTTCGATGTTCTGATCGAATCTTAGTTTGTCTGACTCGTTCTGATCCTACATCTTCCAGAAACAGAAAGTAGCCGGGATGTCGCGTTATTAAACAAAAAAGAGCAGTTCCATTCAACGTGTTGACTCATTTGCTGATGCCTCTTTATTTCCCCTCATTCCCTTTCTCTCCGCTCCGCCCCGCCCCTTTCTCTTAAAGAGCCCCGTAACAAACACATAATAATCACACCACAGGATGAACTTTGTTCTTTGTTTGGAAGGACTTTGTTTGTTCACACGGAGGCGATGTGGGCGTTTACATTCGCGTGCGCCTCACGTGGATGTTTGAATTTGAATTTGAAAAGCGAGATCGGCGCATGGGCGTGACCGCACTAGATATGAGTTGAGACGGGAAAACTGGACATCGCGTTGGTTTCATACGGATTACTTTAACAGAGAATATTTGTTTTGGACGTGACTTACTTCATTTAAAAAGTAGACATTTCAAGCTTTCTATGCACATATTTCTCATGTATTTGAGGCGAGTATTTGCGGAGATTTATGTTGTTTTATTTATGCGTCTGTGAAGAGAGGTGACAGAGACAGAGCCGGCAGAGAACGCACCCTGTTTATTTTCTTTATTTTTTAAAAGCACATTGTTTCGTTGTTATTATGACTATACACAAATAAAAGTAGACCCTTTGCAGTTTCAAACGATACCTTATTCTTATATGTACAATCAAAACTCATGGAGTAGTTTTAGCTCTTTTCGCGGTCATAAAGAAAATACGAGACAGACCGCTGTCTGTCAGGTAGTGAGCATCAAAGCTGACTGTCCAGTGGAATGCAGCAAAGCATCATGGGAACTTTCTGCCAACTTGACGGATGGAAATGGTACAGGCATAGTCGGTGTGTCCCTCAGTCATGGCTATGGCTCTCTCAGCTTCAGTTATGTGATGAGTTCAGATGGCACAAATATGACTGTGGCATCCTACAATGCTTCCTGTTGTTCTCAGGAAGTAGAGCTGGTAGCTGTGGACAGGGTGGGAAATTCCAAATGGAAGAAATGGAAGAAACACAAAATAACTGTCAATCTCCCCCGGTCTGGGGCTCCATGCAAGATCTCACCTCTCTCTTTGGAATCAACTCAACTCGCCGTGTTTGGAGGAGGAATTCTGCTTATGACCCCAAGAACACCATCCCCACCGTCAAACATGGAGGTGGAAACATTATGCTTTGGGGATGTTTTTCTGCTAAGGGGACAGGACAACTGCACCACATCAAAGGGACGATGGATGGGGTCATGTACCATCAGGGCCAGGGCATTGAAAATGGGTCGTGGATATTCCAGCTGGGTATTCCAGCATGACAATGACCCAAAACACACGGCCAAGGCAACAAAGGAGTGGCTCAAGAAGCAGCACATTAAGGTCCTGGAGTAGCCTAGTCAGTCTCCAGACCTTAATCCCATAAACAAATCTGTGGAGGGAGCTGAAGGTTTGAGTTGCCAAATGTCAGCCTCGAAACCTTAATGACTTGGAGAGGATCTGCAAAGAGGAGTTGGACAAAATCCCTCCTGAGATGTGTGCAAACCTGGTGGCCAACTACAAGAAACGTCTGACCTCTGTGATTGTCAACAAGGGTTTTGCCACCAAGTACCAAGTCATGTTTTGCAAAGGGGTCAAATACTTGTTTGACTCATTAAAATGCAAATCAATTTATAACTTTTTTGAAATACGTTTTTCTGATTTTTTTTTTTGTTACCTACCATTAAAATTATAGACTGATCATTTCTTTGTCAGTGGGCAAACGTACAAAATCAGCAGGGGATCAAATAATTTTTCCCCACTGTGTGTGTGTGTGTGTGTGTGTGTGTGTGTGTGTATGTATATATATATATATATATATATATATATATATATATATATATATATATATATATATATATATATATATATATTAGTGCTGTCAATCAATTAAAAAAATTAACTAATTAATCACATTTTTCTGAAATTAATCGTAATTAATCCCATCTAACATTAAAGTTTTTAAATATACTTTTATATTGCAATAATTTCACATTCAATCTTCAAATTAATGTACGAACAACAAAGACAGCATATTTTTAATATTTGTTTAATGGCATCTTTATTTTTTATCACTGATACCAATTAATACTGATTTCGCTAAAAAAAAAAAGTTTCCCCCTAATATTTAACCATTTACAATAGCCATTCAACTTTACATTATAATTAAGAGCTATCAATTTTAACATTTATAAGACTTTAAAAATAACTTCTAATTTAAGTGAACTTAAAACAATCTTCACATAAACCCATTATACTACGTCATATTTATCTACTTGTGCCCCTCAGCAGAAATATTGAATAAAGTTATCAAACTCTACATTCTAAACTAAATGCACATGAATCCTTAAAACTATAAAAGTTTTTGATTTCCTCTTTTTTCTTTTGTTCTTGATGAACGGACATCACAGCAGCTGGTTATTGGCTGCTATTTCTTTAAGAGCTGCCACTGCTGAACATGACGCGGATCTGACACGCATCCTATTTTCTCTCAACTCTACCTTTTTTGACCCATTTCAGTCCCCTTATACTAATGAGCTGACGAGTTGAATCGAGTGTGTTAGATGAGGGAGACAGTGCTAAGGATGCTCCAGGACAGTTTTGAAAACCATTTCAGAGACATGTTCTTTGCATGCACAGTTTTAAAGGGCACCTATTATGCAAAATCCACTTTTACATGGTGTTTGGACATAAATGTGTGTTGGCAGTGTGTGAACACAACCACCCTACAATAATAAAAATCCACCCACTCCTCATTTTTTAATCCCCTTTAAATCAAGTCAGTCTCACTAGGCCTGCCATTTTGATTCTTACCGCAGTGTGACGTCACATTTCGGAGGGCCGGGCCACAGGGGTTGATTGACAGCCCTGCATTGCTATAGTTTCCTCCCTCCGCAGTTACGCTGTCCTCCATTTTCTCCATGCTCGAGCAGCTGTAATGTCAACAATGTCTCGTAAGCAATCCCGATGCTCTGTGTTTGGATGCAAGACTGAACATAAGAGTCTTCATTTTCTTCCAACATCTGAGCTGCTGAGGACGCTGTGGATTACTTTCCTTTTTCAAGGTAATGCGCCTTAAAATCTACCTAAATACATTTATCACTCCAGACTCCTTTGTGAATGTCATGTCGTTATAGTGCTTAGCGTTTTAACCGTATTTGTATGCATACATTGAGTATTTTTAACTGATCAGCGCCGCGCTTGTGAGATTATTTCGCGCCGTTCGTAGCACGAGATTCGTTTGGTAGCGCGGCTCGTTCCATTGATCCGATGACAGGTCAACGCAGTGCGAGCTCTGTAACATTGCGCTGTTTCGTCCCACTTTCAGTGCATTTATGTACGGCTAAACACCGGTTGTCTTGCTCTCAGTTATGTTGCTTCTACCGGCTGTTTATTGTTATATATATGCAATGCAGAGAGATGTATACGCGACGCCCTCTTCTGAAGATGCTCCAAATCAGCTGTTATAATAAATGATCTGTGGGGTATTTTGAGCTGAAACTTCACAGACACATTCTTGGGACACCCAAGGCCAATATTGCATCTTGTAAAAAGGGGCATAATAGGTGCCCTTTAACCCTCTGGGGTCTGAGGTCATTTTGGGGCCCTTGAGATGTTTTCACATGCCCTGATATTTGTGCTAAAAATGTAAAACTCTACAATAGATTCATTACAGCTCAATATCAGCCCTGAGTGAGAAGCTGCAGTCCGCCATTACTGGATATATATACAATGTCAGTGCCAAAGAGTGTTGTGTTTACAAGTGTTGTGTTTTGGGATGCACTAATTTAATTTTCAAAGGAAATATCCCACTTTGTGCTCGAATGTCAGCTCCAGACGCAAAGTAAGTATCACACGTTTGTTTTCCAAATTGCCCTTCTGAAAGAGCTTCTTGGCACACTGAAAGGCTAATTGCTAAAGCTATCATTGTCTCTGCCTGTTTTCACTGATGCTGCCTTCAAGTGCTACCAGAATGATCGAGAATAGGAATGTGGTATTTAAAAGTTGCATATGAAGCTTGAGCGCTTGAAGTTCATTTGCATTTAAAGCAAGATACTCAAAATCAGCGCATTTGGGCTCATACCCTAAAAGTGACAATTTTAACAAGCTATAAAAATGTATTTGTGGGCTATTCTGAGCTAAAATTTCACATATACAGTCATGGCCAAAAATATCAGCACCCTTGGTAAATATGATCAAAGGCGGCTGTGAAAATTAATCTACATTGTTAATCCTTTTGATATTTTATTTTTTAAAAATTCACAAGAATCTAACCTTTCATTGGATAATAAGAATTTAAAATGGGGGGAAATATCATTATGAAATAAAAATTTTTCTCTAATGCATGTTGGACACAATTTTTCGCACCCCTAGAAATTCTTATGAGTAAAATATCTCTGAAGTATATTCCTATTCATATTCACAATTTTGAGCACTCCAGGGTGATTTTGAACATGAAATTATCCAGCCATGGCTTCCTGTTTCACAGAAATATAAATACGAGGGAAAACAAAGCCCAAATTCCCTTAATCATCCATCACAATGAGAAAAACCAAAGAATATATTTCTGATGTGTAGCAAAAGATAATTGAGCTTCACAAATTAGTGAAGTGGCTTTAAGAAAAGAGCTAGAAAAGTGAAAATTCCAATTTACACCATCGGGGCAATAATTAAGAATTTCCAATCAACATAAAATGCTACGAAACTGCCTGGAAGAGGACGTGTGTCTATATCGTCCCAATGCACGGTGAGAAGGAGAGTTTGAGTGGCTAAAGACTCTCCAAGGATCACAGCTGGAGAATTGCAGAAAATAGTTGAGTCTCAGGGTCAGAAAACCTTAAAAAAAAAATTGTCAAACAGCACCTACATCACCACGTTGTTTGGGAGGGTTTCAAGAAAAATTCTCCTCGCTCATCCAAAAACAAACTCCAGCATATTCAGTTATCAGACACGACTGGAACTTCAAATGGGACTGGCTTCTATGGTCAGATGAAACTAAAAAATTAACTGTTTAGCAGCAAACACTCAAAATGGGTTTGGTGAACACAGGGATAAAAAGTACCCCATGTGTACAATGAAATATACTGCTGTATTCTTGATGTGGGCCTATATTTTTACTGGAGGTCTTGGACATCTTGTTTAGACACATGGCATCATGGATTCGATCAAATACCAACAGATAAAAAAAAAAAAAAAAAAATCCAGCTTTATCCTAGCTGGAATATTGTGCATCTCTCTGTCTGTATCTAATAATAGCCATAGGTCGTGCTTTCTCTTTCCATTTGCTCTGTTTTATCAAACACCGTACTTCAAAGTCATCGATGCACCTTTGTTAATTCCTGAAGTGAACTGTGCGACTACATTCCTCCCATGTATTAAATGCGCATCCTTGAAAGCGTGCAGTTTTCTAACGTATTTACTTTAACTTCTTAGGTATAATATCAATGGTATGACCTTTCAGATGCGTCTGAAATTACAAAAACATACATACATTTAATTGTTTAATCAAAATTATTGCTAGGTAGTTTGGTAATCACTGGATATTGGTAGGGACACGTCCCTTGCGTCCCCCCCCCTAATTCTACGCCCCTGATATTTATTATCAGTAACTGTTGCAGCAGATCAGGAGAGCTAGCATCCTGCAGACTTCAGTTCCAACCCACCTGTCTGTAATTATCAAGTAGCCCTTCAGGTGTGTTTGATTGGCGTCGGAGCTGAAATCTAAAGGACAGTTGCTCAGGGTTTGAGACCCCTGTAGTAAACTGTCAAGAACCTGGTATACTGTCTGTAACATGACTTAAACTGAACTCAACGATGAACTGCCTTTAACTGAAAATTGAGTGTTTACTGGTGAGCCAGAGACCGACTCGTTTGTACAGCGCTGCATTATAACTAAATCACAAACGATTCTGTTGAGCTTATGAATGCAATGACCAATCAGAGACGTTCAGATGAGTCATCGCTGAAACGTGGCGTTTTCTTCAATCGCTGTCTGGCAAATTCTCATCAGAAACAAAACATCAATGATAAAACAATTTTTTTACTTCCCTTCTAAAAAATACTAATCAACTTATCATTAGCCACAGCCATATCACCCTGCAGCCCAAGACCGGTTGCCCATGGAAGCTAAGCAGGGCTGAGCCTGGTCAGTACCTGGATGGGAGACCTCCTGGGAAAACTAGGTTGCTGTTGGAAGAGGTGTTAGTGAGGCCAGCAGGGGGTTCTCACCCTGCAGTCTGTGTGGGTCCTAATGCCCCAGTATAGTGATGGGGACACTATACTGTAAAAAAGCACCGTCTTTCGGATGAGACGTTAAACCGAGGTCCTGACTCTCTGTGGTCATTAAAAATCCCATGACACTCATCGTAAAAGAGTAGGGGTGTAACCCCGGTGTCCTGGCCAAATTCCCGCCACTGGCCCTTGTCTATCATGGCTTCCCAATAATCCCCATCCACTTGATTGGCTCTATCTCTCTCTTCTCTCCACCTGTAGCTGGTGTGTGGTGAGCGCACTGGCGCCGTTGTCCTGTGGCTGCCGTCACATCATCCAAGTGGATGCTGCACACTGGTGGTGGTTGAGGAGAGACCCCCCCACATGATTGTAAAGCGCTTTGGGTGTATTGCAATATGACTCTGAATTATGACAAACTGATTCTCGATTCTGTTCCTCATGAGTGGATGCGCTTTACTCGCTCAAAATAACGTACATATAATCGTTAGATAAAGCATTACAATGTTACAATTAATTCATTAACTTTACATCGCTTGTAAAAACTATAAGACTCGACGGTTTGCACTGATGTAAACACTGTAAATGTTTAAAAACACATACCTTTCAGCCGAATCTCAACAGATGTAGGAGCGCGACGCTGCCTTATGACGTCACAGCGCCGTACCAAAATAAAATTCCTGTTCACGCGCCAACATATCAGTTAGTTATTCAAGAGTTATTCAAAGTTGAATTATTGGTTAAATAAATGTTGTCTAGAACCATTTCTTACCATTTAATATTATTGTAACAATTTAAAAGCATTTATTTTTTGCTCAAAAATAACAAATTAACCATGGTTTTACTACAAATAAAACAAAAACATGATTACTGTAGTTAAACCATGATAACCACAAATTAACCATGGTTCTGCTACACTAACCATAGTTTAACCATGGTATTCAAAGTAAAACTGTGGTTATACAACGGGTAATCAATACGGCAAAAACAACAAAAACTTTTTTACTCCACTTTTAATATAATAAAACCATGGTGAATTTTTGTATGGGAAGACGATTTAATATTTTCGTTGGATTAATTTTCTAGTGCCATAGCCAAAATCTTGTAGGTCAATGAAAATGAACTTTTATTAAGGCCAGAGATTACTCAAAAACAAGCAAATATTCAACAGTCAATAGACATTATTAATAGTAAAAAAATAGACAAATTATAAATAACAATATATATATATATATATATATATATATATATATATATATATAAATAAATGTCCATAGACAGAACTGTGAATGTGCATATGTGCTACTTACACATGAAGGTTTGATGAGTTATTTGCAGATGTGCAGTACTGAGGTGTATTGTGTGTTGTTCAGAGCTTTCTGACCCTCCATAGACAGCAGTGCAACTGAAATGTTCCCAGGCCCAGAAACGAAGTAAGGACATCAGGTTCAGAGGAAAGCACATGCATGCGTCATGGTACTCTCCATAATGGCGGATGATGTGATTTGGAACAGAAGAAGTGTTGAATAAAGTCATTCTTTTTGTTTTCTTTGTGCTCTTAAAGTAGTCTCGTAGCTTTGTAAAATTACGGTTGAACCACTGATGTCACATGGACTGTTTTACTGACGTCCTTACTTCGTTTCTGGGCCTGGGAACATTTCTGTTGCGTTGCTGTCTATGGAGGATCACAGATTTCATCAAAAATATCTTAATTTGTGTTCTGAAGATGAACAAAAGGTCTTAGGGGGTTTGGGTAGACATGAGGGTGAGTAATTAATGACAGATTTTTCATTTTTGGGTCAACTATCCTTTTAAATGTTACACATGATGTGGACTCTGACATTACTCTGTAAAATTCCTGAGTCCAAAATGTCTTGAGTCCAAGTCTCAAGTCCAAGATCGAGTACCCAAACTCTAACAGTGCCACACAGCACTTTCTCAATATAGAATCCTGCTGAATATAAACCAGTCTCCTGGTCTTCACTTCTGAGCTTCCTACACATCACAACATTATTACATGATTTGTGTCTGCGAAACTCCTTGCACACTGATGACATAAAACAATTCTCTCAAATGAATCCTCAATGTGTTGATCAAGTTTGTCTTTAAAGGGGGCATAACTCACAGTTTCAGTCAATCTCATGTTAAACTTGAGTACTTCTAGAGTAGTATTGCATCCTTCATCTCTCCAAAAAGTCTTTTAGTTTTATCATAATAAAAGAAAGATACAGCTTTTCGATTCTCTCCGGAAACAGCAGAGCTCCTTGGAGGCGTGCTGTGTGGGTGGAGCTAAAGAGTGCACTATCAAACGATGTGCAAATTCAGAATCTTTCTAACTGTATCTTTCCCTTACAACCAAATACACACTACTTTAGAGACATTCTTCCCGAGCGAGTCCCGTGCAGTGCAGCCTAATGAAGGGCGTTGATGGGCCCGCTCTTGCTTTCGCGCTGGTCGATGCGTGCACGGGCGCGTTCTTCTGGGAGAAATGCCCAATATAAGGAGTTCCACCTTTCAATATGTCACGAAGAACCATGATCGAAAAAAATAAATAAATAAATAAAACTTTCTGAAACTTGTAAGAAACCCGGAAATACTCTGTTATACGTCAAAATCATTTTTTGAAACTTTGGCCATATTTAGCATGAGAATCCAACTCTTTAACAGTGTAAATAACTCAACATGCATGAAACAGCATTGGACCCCCCTTTAATAAATGCTGTGTAATTTTATCATGTGCCTGTTAAGGTTTCCTTTTTGAGTAAAACTTTTTCCACACTGTTGGCAGGTGAAGGCACTCCCTCCAGTGTGAACTCTCATGTGGGCTTTAAGGCTTTCATGTAGATCGAAACTCTCTCCACACTGAGGGCATGCATAAAGTTTTTCTCTAGTGTGAATTCTCATGTGTTTGTTAAGGTTTCCTTTTCGGTTGAAACTTTTTCCACACTGATGGCAGATAAAACGACTCTCTCCAGTGTGAACTCTCATGTGCACTTTAAGGTATCCATTCTGATAAAAACTCTTTCCACACTCAGGGCATGTGTAAGGCTTGTCTCCAGTGTGAATTCTCATGTGCCTGTTGAGGTTTACTTTTTGAGTAAAACTCTTTCCACACAGTTGGCAGGTGAAAGGGCTCTCCCCAGTGTGAACTCTCATGTGGTCATTAAGGTTTCCTTTTCTATTGAATATTTTCCCACACTGTTGGCATGTGAAAGACTTTCCTCCAGTGTGAATTCTCATGTGCCTGTAAAGGTTTCCTTCATGAGTGAAACTGACTCCACACTGTTTGCAGGTGTAAGGCTTCTCTCCAGTGTGAACTCTCATGTGCACTTTAAGGTTTCCAAGTTGATCAAAACTCTTTCCACACTCAGGGCAGATGTGAGGCTTGTCTCCAGTGTGAACTTTCATGTGCCTGTTAAGGTTTACTTTTTGAGTGAAACTCTTTTCACACAGCTGGCAGGTGAAAGGGCTCTCCCCAGTGTGAACTCTCGTGTGGTCATTAAGGTCTCCTTTTCTATTGAAACTTTTCCCACACTGTTGGCAGGTGAAAGGCTTCCCTCCAGTGTGAATTCTCATGTGCACTTTAAGGTTTCCATGTTGATCGAAACTCTTTCCACATTTAGGGCATGTGTAAGGCTTGTCTCCAGTGTGAATTCTCATGTGCCTGTTAAGGTTTACTTTTTGAGTAAAACTTTTTCCACACTGTTGGCAGGTGAAAAGCTTCTCTCCAGTGTGAATTCTCATGTTGACTGTAAGGTTTCCATGTTCATTGAAACTCTTTTCACAGTGAAAAGGGGTGAAATAACTTTTAGTTCCTGTTTTATGAGCTGTTTTCTGTGAGAAAGTCTCTTTAATCTGTGGCCAACTGAAAGATTCTTCTCCGATTTTAAAATCATGATGAGTCTCATATTGTTCTTTCTCTTCCGTTTCATTCGGTACTATGCACTCCTCTTTCAGCTGCATAAGGTCTAGGGTGAAAAAAGGCAAATGTAAGTAAGCCCAGGTAAATAGCACAAAGAAAGAAACATCAAAACATTTACCAACATGCAAGTTAGATAGTATATCCACTAATCTGGAAGCAGGTGATGGGTATAATTTTAGAAATTCTTCTCAATATTGTTAACTCTTTTCTTTGTTTAGGACACCTCCCAAAAATGTTCAAGCTGGCAATTATTAAACCCTTTATCAAAAACAAGCAAAGCTTGGCCCAGGACAATTGGTTAATTATAGACTGATCTCAGAGAAATTAACATTTAAGGATTTAAGCCCCATCATAATACATACAATGTGCTTATTAAAATGACAAATTAACTACTTTTGGCATCTGATTGTGGCTACATCTCTACTCTAGAGCTTTTAGATCAGTGGTGTAGAAGTGGCAGAGCCAGGATGTTTTCATAGGGGTGGGAAGAAAGGGGCCAGCAACCAGTCTGGGGTGGCACAGAAATCATCATTGGCTACGTTTACATGGACATCAGTAATCTAATTATTTACCTTATTCTGAATAAGACAATATTATGATTAAGGTGTTTACATGAGTTGCTTTTAGAATAATCCTTTCATTTTCCTGTTTTACATGTTATAGTACATAGATCGAATAATGGCATGCGTCATTACGTCCCTGCGTGACGCCATCCGACATCCTCTCCAGAATTTAGTCCGTCTTCGTGATGATGTCATATACAGTTTTGGGTGTTTCATTTTTAAATTTTATGAAAGCTTCAAGTGCAGTTAATTATTTAGTGAGTGCATACAGACGACGGTGTTGAAGCTCTTTTATTTGCCGTCAAACGGTTGAACACTGCCGTGTGTGTATCCTCTCGCAAAATGGTGCGAAAAGTCCCACACGACGGTAATAGTGTGATTAAGGTGTTTACATGTCTGTACTGCACTTCAATAATGCGACTAAAACAGGAATACTCCACATGTCTTAATTCGATTTGTGTTTACTTCAATTATGACTTTAGCCGGATTAAGGTAATCAAAAATCTGTTTACATGGTAGACTCTTAATCAGAGTATTGTCTTAATCGTATTAAAATCGGAGTATTGATGTCCATGTAAACGTACTGATTATTTCAATATAAAAATGTGTTTGACTCTAAAGTACTGGAACTGAATACAATTAATTTGAACTTAATCTAATTCACAACTATCTCAGCTACACTTAAGTAATACTGAGTGAATATGACCATTTTTGTATTACCTCACCTCTAGGTATTTTAATAAAAGTTCTCACTATAGTTGTATTGCTCAGTCAGCTTGGTTCTGCTTCTCAACACCCCCAAAAGCTTGTTCTCCATCATAATATACTCATGGATGAGACATGCAGATAACTAAATAGTTCAAAGTTTAGTCAACCTTCACTGAATTTTATATAATCAATGAACTGAGAAAGTAAACAAAATAACTGTCATGATTGCAACAGTTCTATCATACATAAATTGAACTGTACAAAGAAAAAGGGGAAAAAAGTTATTTTGAATCCACGTGCAAGAATGTGAAAAAGGTTGGAAGTAAACAGCATGTAAATGCCAAAATGTAAAATGAGTTATTTTATGCATTTAAATATGGTTTCATTATCGTATTTTACAAATTAATGACAAATTATCATATATTTTCTAGTACAAGTGCACTGTGCTCATATTTACTTGTGCATTAAATTGCAAATAAAAAAAATAATATCAGCTTGCGCTTCATATTGTGATCTCGAATTGCAGAATGTTTTAGTACATGCATTTGAGAGACTTTCTTAAATGTGATGCATACGCATGCACAGTTTTTCAAATTAATCGTCTTTTGGTACTTTCATGACTTAACAGATGACAGAACTACAACATTATATGCTCAGTTTCTTGTGCGCTTTATTTATAAAGTGTGAGCATAGTAAATAGGCTGACAGTTTGTTTGTAGGACAAGTTTGTTTTTCTTAGTTTTACTGACATATAGCCTAACAATATCTTATCAGACTGCAGTTCACTGTTGTTCTACTGAAGCTCATTTGACTTGTGCCTGGTGCTGAGGTGAAGTTGAAGTGCGCGTCTGAAAAGTATCTTGTTTGTTGTGATCGTAAAGAGATAAACATGGAAAGCAACAGAAATTTAGTAACTAAAGCATGTTTAATTATTGTTTAATAGATAATTGTTTCATAGCGGGCATTGCGCTTTGACAGGGCTGTGGGACACGAGCAGGACATATGTAATTCAATTCTACAACTTGTTAATTCGTTCCTACAACTTATTAATTTGTGGCCACTGTCCACGTTTCAATTATTTGTTCCCTAGATAACCCTAGAAAAATTATGTTCAGTTTGCAGAGTAATAGTATCTGTGACTTATATAAATACCTGTCCAGACCACGACAGCTTGGGAATGGTTCTGAAGGCCAACTCTCTTGCCTATTCTTTGTCTTCTTCTGTTCTTCTGCTTGGTGACTTTAATATTCATGTTGATGCTGTTTGCGCTACATCTAATCAGTTATTGTCAGTTTTTGACTGTTTAAATTTGACTCAACATGTTCATTTTCCTTCTCATAAGTGTGGCCTCAAGATATTCTTGATCTGATTTGTACATCAGGGGTTGATATCTTCCATCTTTTCTACTGACACTGGTATCTCGGATCATAAACTTCTTGACTGCATCTTAAGCCTGCCTGTGTATATGAACATCCTAAGACTGTCATATCCAACCGCAATCATAAAACTGTTTATGTTACATCATTTTGTACTTCCATTGTTTTCTCTGATCTTTCTGAGGTCTTTGCTCTCTCTTCTCTCTCACTGATATTATCTAAATATCATTCTACCATTTCCAAGATCTTGCAAGAGCACGCTCCTATGAAGACCAGAAGTTTTTCAGTATCTTAAAAAAATATTAATGGCTGAAGTCTGATAACACTATATTCAGCACAAACTGGGCTGCAAAAGTTTTTGCGTGGTTAGTGAAAAACTAAATTTTTTAAAATCACTGAAATAAGGCCATGAAACACAATATTTGTTTAAAAGACTTTTGAGAACTGGATGAGGTAGACTAGAGATTTTGCTAGAAAATTTGACTAGAAATTATCCTGTTCACTCCTTCACAGAAAACAATATATTGATTTAACATTTGTAAAACATGATTTCTAATAGAATGCGAGGGAGTGACAATGGCCATAAATATTTAATGATTCACACCTGAGAAACAAAGGGCCTCTCATAATGGGCCATCAATATGAATGTGACTGAGGAAAGAAAGGTAAGAAAGAGTGTGAGGAGAGTAAAATAATGGGGAGTTTTGATTATTGCATTTTATTTACAATACAGTATAATAAAAATATACACAGTGAAGGTCAAGGACACATGATTGAACATACTGTTCTGAACACTGAGATAGTAACACACTTTTGTGCCAAACGTTCATTCATAGTGTTAACACTCACACTACTTTTATATCTTGCGGTTTTATATGTTATAAGACATTAAACTAACATCCTGGCGTTGCGAGACATTTAGACAATGAAATGACACATTTCAAAATGTTTCACTTGATTTCATTCGTGTAGTCAGGAATTATAGTTTGGGAAAAGTCTAACTAGTAAAATGTGTACAAGTTATGTCACAATAACAACAGATGCAAGTAATCTTAGGCTACTCAGAGTGATGGATCTAGCTGCGCAACGCATCGTGTTGTGTTCTTCTTTTAAGGTAAAATTCTGGGTTATTCCTCTCAGTGAGTCTTCTTCCAGTAACAAAAAGTAGCCAGGATGAACTTGTTTACGCGCAGGCGATGTGGGCGGTAACATGCGCGTGCGTCTCACGTGGATGTTTAGAATCTGAAAAGCGCGATCGGCGCGTGGGCATGACCACATTAGATATGAGTTGAGACAGAAAAACTGGACATCGCATTGGTTTCATACGGATTACTTTAACAGAGAACATTTGTTTTGGACATGACTTAATTTAAAAGTAGACATTTCAAGCTTTCTATACATATACATATTTCTCATGTCTTTGAGGCATGTATTCGCGGAGATTCATGTTTTATTTACGTGTCTGTGAAGAGAGGTGACAGACGGCAGAGAACGCCCCCCGTTTATTTTCATTATTTTACAAAAGCATATTTTTTTTTATGACGACTATACACAAATAAAAGTAGACCCTTTGCAGTTTCAAACGATACCTTATTCTTATATATTATTTAGTTATTTTCGCGGTCATAAAGAAAATACGAGACGGACCGCACTGGTGCGGCCTTCGACCCAAGGGGGTTAGCACAATAAATAAGCTCACCAAACCTCCATCTCATGATGCTTTAGCTTCAGATCAATTTTGCCGATCTTTCATGGAGTATTTACTGGAAAAGACAGATACCGTCCACAAGTGTTTCTCTAATGAGGCTACGAAGTTCAGCTTTGTGCCCACTCTCTCTGGTCAATCCCTGTCAAACTTTTCTTTGACCAATCCATCTTCTGTTTCTGAGTTAATTTTGCAAGCTAACTCGTCAACCTGTTGTCTTGATCCTGTTCCTACTCCTCTTCTAAAACTATGCCACTCTGTTATCTCTGCACCTATTTCTCATTTCATCAATGCATCTCTTACCTCTTCATCATTCCCTACGTCACTTAAAACTTCTGCAGTGACCCCAGTTCTCAAAAACCCAACCTTGATCCCTCAGTTTTATCTAATTATCAATTTCAAATTTACTGTTCATTGCTAAACTATTGGAAAGTATTATTGCCTCCTAGCTTCAGCTTTCTAATTGAAAATAATCTCTTTGACCTCTTTCAATCTGGCTTTCGTCCACTGCATAGCACAGAAACTGCCCTTGTAAAAGTACTAAATGATCTTCTACTCCACTCTCTTTGATACTGTTTCTCATAATTTACTCATTTCCCGCCTCTCTGATGTGGGTATTTCTGGTGTTGCTCTTTCCTGGTTTTCTTATCTCTCTGACAGACAGTTCTACATCTCAGTGCAGGATTTTTGATCCCCTAATGTCCATTTGAAGCAAGGTGTCCCCCAGGGATCGGTTCTTAGCCCACTATTATTCATTATTTACATACTACCTGTTATGGATGTTGATTGGTTAAGGATGTTGTATGTGCCGTACGTGTTGAACAAGTGCAGTATGTAAGAGGAGTCAGTAAAGTGAAGTGCAAGAAAGAACCTCTTGATTTTTTCATGACATGGTGTCAGAAGCTGTTGAATTGAGTGCAGCGTGAACCCTGCCTACAGAATAGCAAAGTTTAATCCCCCGGAGCAATTTTCTTTAGAAAGTCCCTTGGAATGGCCTGAATGGAAACCGCAATAAAACTAAACAAAGATTACGGCCCTGTACAGGTCAGTTCTCTAGTCTACACAATGGGAAATGAAGCAGAGAAAATTTTAGCTTCCTTCAGCTTAGATAACAAGAAGGATAAAGATAAATTTGATGTTGTACTGGTGAAATTTGAGGAGTACTTCATCCCAAAAAGAAATCTAATGCATAAGCGTGCATGCTTCTATCAGAGAAACCAGCTACCGGGGGAGAAAGCGGAGACGTATATTCACGTATATTTCCTAGGAGTTACATCTGATGCCTACACCGATGCTATGAAACATTTAGTACATCGAACTTATGTATTTGAAAATGCAGCACTTATCAGTTTGTTTAATAATCATCCATAATAATCCTTCATTGTCCAATTTCAATCTGCATAGGGCTAAAATGCCATTAAAATTAATATAAATGTGACAATATTTCAGATAGATAAAAATGGTTGACCTGTTTATCTGGGATTTTTAATATGCTCAACGACAAATTCACCATTGCTGAATATTTTCTCCTAAAACTGCATCTTTCCTATAATCACAAACGTATAACTAAAGCCCTACGAGGGACTTTTCTTGATCCTGCTCCTACTGAATTTCTGACCGCTCACTTCCACAAAGTGTGTGTTCCACTCCTGCTCCCGCAAATATTCTAATATTGTATATCATTTTTGTGCATCAGAGAGCTATAAATATGCAGGGTATTAAAATAATTTTTGAATTAGAATTGACTTTCAATTTTGTGATAATGCATAAAAGGAGCACATTTAACAAGACAAGATGTTTGTCAATGAGCTCAGGATCTGTTGAGCGGCAAATTCTCCACCATGGTGATCATGGTGGTCAGTCATCTTTCCTTTCTCTTGACCCATGGTCAGTGAAATCTGACTCCTGCAGCTCGTGTTAGATTCAGGGTTGCCAAGTGCTTTGTGCTATGTTTATGATCAATTTGCAAAACAGTGATTATAAATTTTGCATTTTAGGTATGGAAATAACATATTTTGAGTTTTGATATTTAGGATATGGTCATTGTGCTACTTTTTGTCACACAGACCTGGCAACCCTGGCTGTATGGAGCAGAGCAGACACTTTCTGTTTAGTATTGTAGCATACTTTTTCCCAACTTAACTAAATTATTTTTATTTCAATAAAAAGAAAAATGACAGTGGGGTCGTGCCACGATGGGCAAGTAATATACACAGTGTACGACCAAATACTGTGCAAAACCAACTACCACGGTAAGCCTACTGTTTGACTCCATCATTCTTGTTATGCTCAAAATCGTGGGACTGCGGGGGATTGCACAACCCGTGCTACATTATTTTGACCGCCATGAGATTTGTGGGATCCCAATCCCAATGCAGCCCTCTACATGTAACCAATTCCATCAACTTGTGGAATGAGGCTTTTGCATTCATTAGAAATTTGGGTAAATTTGAAAAGTAAATAGCAGTGGTGGACAGTGACGAAGTACTTTTACTTCTGTACTTTACTGGAGAATTCTTATTTCGATTAACTTTTATTTTATTTTTATCTTTTACTTCACTACATTCCAAAGCATAAGACTGCACTTTTTACTCGACTACATTTCATAAAACATATTGCTACTCCTTATTTTGAAATGAAGAAATCATCACTTGCTCTGAGACAAACTAATTCTTTTCAATGGACCTTTGCGAATTGGACTGATCCGATTGCAGCTGCTCTCGAGTCAACAACTCACTGATTCAAATGACCTGTTCATAGCGTGTCTCCAGTGAACTGTATTCACAAGACTGGCAAGAACCGGGGATTCCCCGAGTGTAGAAAAAGTAAGTTACTAATGTAGAATTTTAGGATTAATTATTGTATCTATGTCATATTTAGGTCACAACTGTCAGTTGTTTGTGAACTAGTCTGATGTAAAGGGTGATCTGTTTAAACCCACTGAAATTCTTGAATGTGGACACGTCCACATCAATGTGTGTAGATTTTAAATCAAAAAATGAAACATTACAGTAACACAAATTAAAATAACGCACGCACACTGCTGTAGCAGTTTTATTAAAATGTTATTCATCTAGCATTACGTGACATCTGTTTTTACATTTTGTCAACACACATTAGTATCTGGATCCACTAATCTTTTTATTGACTAGTGCTGGCTGCTTGACAATTCATAATAATTCATGGGTAGAGTGAATTACAGTGTAATTCCTTTTTCTATGAATCAAAAGTTAAATGTGTAGAATAGTGCTTATTTGCAGTGACAATAACAACTTATAACCAAGAATTAAAAATTAAAAAAAATTTATTTATACCAAGACTGCGTTTCCCACAGGTGGGGTAAAATTCCAAAAGCCATTTACTTCACTTTTGGAGCAAGATCACAGTAAAGTTTCACAGTTTTAGCTTAAAGGGTGCCTATTATCCCTCTTTTTACAAGATGTAATATTATTTTTGGGTGTCCCCAGCAGAGTATGTGAGCGGAAGTGGAGCGGTGTGATTTTGAATGGAGGGAGGAGTGGATTTTTTTTTTTTAAAAGAGCGCTCCACCACGAGTACAATTCATGCCAATGACCCGTAATATAACTGCATATTTAGCAAGAATTCACATGTTTAACGTATTTAGCTAGCTTGATCGAGATGGATCACTCAAATCAGAAAGAATGTGAAGGCTATGATGATGACGGCAATGGACATGAGCGGTAAGGAATGTGTTCGTTCCTTCTAGTCTAGATACTGAATATTTTCAGCTGAAAGCATGATTTAAACAAGTACTACAACACTTATTCACATGCAATCGCTCTCTCAATAATGCATTCAAACAAATGTAATCTTACAGTGCTACTTCATCTGTATCTGATTTCGATTGAGCAGAAATCTGTAAGAAATGCGTCGATCCGTAGGTAAAATAACTGACAAAAACGTACTGTTTTTTTTCCATCACAAACTAAATTTGCACTGCAAAAAGCAGCAATTATAACCTTTTAATGCTGACAATCATGTTATTAGCTTGTCATGTGGTATAAAAAAAGTTTGCACACAGTCTTCCAATAAGCCACTTTGAAACTCTCCTGTTATGGAGCAAGAATTGGTGAACCCGGAGCAGAGTGATTATTAAATGCTCGGAGTGCGGAGGGGAAATTGTTCCCGCTCCACTCCGCTCACATACCCTGGTCCCCAGAGTCCCACCTGAACCTATGATTTTCTCTAATCTGGATTTCTGCACCCGATCCACTCATTACAGTTGTTTTGAAGTATGATGATGTTGAGCAACATGCAGAGGGGGTGCTTTTAAGGCTGTTTGTGTAATCTATGAACTACACACATCACAAACCCGTCTTTTAGGCAACTACCAGATATGCGTTTTGTCATAAAATAGTTTTAATTTGACTAAATTTGTATTTTAATGTGATCACAACTAAATAAAAAAACATTGTATGTTACTAATTACAATACTATAATTTCCACAGTTATTATTAAAAAAGTGAAGCAATATACAAAAAGTGTGCAAAGAACAAATCACATGAAAGAACATAATCACTGAATTCATAACGAATGAAGCCATCTACTCTGTGAAATTACTCCTCTCATATTTAGTGATCTCTTAACTACTTATATTTTGTAACATGAGCAGATCTAAATTTAATGCCAAAATTGACACACTTCATTTTCACTTTAATCACGACAGCTGCGATAGATTAATTGTGCGGGGTATCTTTGTCCAGTTTTCTGTCATCTTTGCCTCAAGCCCCGGTTAACTTCTGACCTGTGGACAGGGGAGACTAAGCTTTGCCCAAGAGCGATAACGACAACTATAACTATTATTATAGCTATATTTGTGTCCACAATAACCATTGTTAACTGTCTGTTTATTCTAAGCTCACGAGCTGCAGTTTCAAACTAATGAAAGTGGATGTAGATGAGCTGCTGCTTTATGTTTCACAAAGGCACTGAAGGAAACAATGAAAACCAACCTGTTTGTTCCTCAGTATCTTCATGTTTGACTCTGAATGCTTCTTCAATCTTCACATCTTCACTCTCCTCTTTAATAAACGCCATCTTTATAATAGTGTCACCTCAGTTTTTTTCTGTTTAAACGCTGTCATGACTAAAATGAGAATTATTAACTGAAATTAAATGAAATGCGATCTAAATCTTTCCGTTTCTCTCATAAATAAGTTACTTGACACTGACTGACTTTTACTATAAACTTACTCACGATATTTGAAGCAAAATGAGATGCATTTTACTCACACAAAATAACATTCATTGTTCTATACAGCATTACAATGTTAAATTCAGAAATATTAAAGCTTACACGCCAAAACTATAAAGAGCGGCTTGCATTCATTCAAAATAAACACACAAACCTTTCCTCAGCAGCGGCGCAGACTTGTGGCGTCACACCGCAACAGCAAAATAAAAGTCCCGCGTGATGCCTAGAAATTTACCTCCATATACATTTACAAACACATATAAATAAACAGTCAGAGGTACTTAAATATACACTTTATCCAGTGAAGTGCTAAAAATAACTATCAATGAAAGAGTAATACATGAGAGTGCTTTCTAACAGACAAAACAGTCATGCCATTGTTAAGAAACCAGAAACCATTTCAATAAATTATTTCACACTTATGATTTAATATTATCAAATATTATTTAATAATTCAGTAAACTGTTGATTATCCTATGCAGAAAAAAAGGAGAACAAATGTTAATTTTATGATATTTTGATGCATCAAAATATTAAGTATAATAATAAGTTTTTATTTCTGTACATTATAATGCTTCCTGATCTTTTTTTTTTTCTGAGCAAAATAAATAAATAATGAGTTTCATACATGTTTAGGATTATTTCCAGAAGACACCCAATAAAATGTAATTCAATGTAACAATAGTTTATATCTTAACCATAAGACTAACCTCAACCCTAAGGGTGAATTGGTTTATTGATTTCAGATTGTTGAGATGCTTGAAGCAGATTTTGATATAACTGGGGTGTCAGAAAACTATGATACTCTCATTCCTCTGTAAAGTGGGCTGGAAGACTACATTGTACCAGTTCATTTCTACTCAGACAGCATTAACAACAGCTCCCTCTGAAACTGAAAGTCAGGCATATTCAGACATGTGCTTACCATCTGTGAATCCTTGTAACATATTTATTCATGAGTACCATTCAAATGTTTAACGATGCTTTAACAACTGTTTATTGTAGTTTAGTTTTTATTCATGTTAAATTTCTGTTTAGTTTCTGTTTTAATTTGTTTGCCATTTTCCTTTTATCGTATTTATGCCATAGCACTCAATCTCTCATTTTGTAATGAATAACAACAGTTTAATGATTTATTTATGAGTATTCCTGTTTCTACATTTGAAATTCTCAATTGTATTGCACAATTACTAAGTCAGATGTTTTCATACCTGCCCACCACACACTCATTTACAGAGAAACCCTTAATGCTGTAGAAATCTTAAAATAACAATGAATAAGTCTATAATCAATAACAAACATGAAACAAGACACGTGATAGACTGCATGACCTCAGTCGCACAAGTTTGGTTGCTATATAGGAAGTACTTCTGGGAAGCTCTAAGGCTGGCCACACACTAGACAATTTTTATCAACAATTTTAATCTTAGTTACTTGCCCCAAATTTGACGATCTCCTTCCTGAGTTGGAATTATCAATAAGTGTTCTTTGTGTCAATGTTGTAAGCTGTTCTGTGAAAGAGGCTTGCTTCAGACGGGTTGGCGCTAGGGATCTGATTTATGACGTTGTCCTGTTTTCTTGGGCCTCTTGAATTTTGGCTCCTCATGTTTCGAATGTTCTGATCGAATCTTAATTTGTCTGACTCGTTCTGATCCTACAATGTCTATGTGGTGGCTATTTCAAGAGCATCCTCATTTGGCCAAAAGTGCTGGGGATACAGCTGTCATGAATCCGGGTCCACGATGCTCCCTCTCACCACCAGAGGTCACTGTCTCCCGGATTCAATTCCCCAAACTCCACTCACCTCATTATTGTTTGATTTGCCCCAGCTGTGTTCCTGATTGCTGTCCCTTCTTAAGCTCCCTGTGTTTTCTGTTCTGCTCTCGTTCGTCTCACTTTTGTGCCAGGTAATGCCTGTGACTTATGTCTACCCTGTGCCTCGTGTATGTTTTGTTTTCAGTGCTTGTTTATTCTGGCTTTTTCCCCTTCGGGGTGGTTTCAGTTGTGTTTGGGTTTATTTTTATAATTTGCAAATAAAGAAGATTCCTTTTGCCAGCACTTGAGTCTTCGTTCCTCCCCACCCGTGACAGTACGAACGAGACACTTGAAGACTCAGCGGCAATGGGAATCTTCTTGTACCCAGCTCCTGGTCGACAGAGGAATCAGGCCCCAGCCAGTGGGCCGCATCCTTGCCCACAAGACAATCGCCCTTTTGGGTGTTACGCCGAAGACCTCTTCGAGGTAGGCCAGGAGCTGGGGATTAGAGGGAGCACCCTCATCCACCTGTTTTTAGCGGGCCTGGATGAGCCTGTCGACCGGAAGGAGCTGGGGGAGCTAGATACGTGGTCCTATTGGGAGATGGTCGACCACGTCATCTACTTGAAGGAGGTGGAGCTGCGGGAGGGTGCCCCCCTCCCAGTCTGGGCTGTTGCCCCAGAACCTCCTCGGATCGTGCCAGCCACTTCCAAAATCTCGGGGTTTTTCTTTGGGCGCCCCAGGCTGAGACGCAGCGTTGAGGATCCTCTGCTGATGTCGGTGAGGAGAGCGGCGGTTCCCGCTCACAAAGTTCCCGAGGCGGCGGCACCCGCTCACAAAGCTACCGAAGCGGGGATAGCCGCTGAGCTTTTCCCTAAGGGGGCAGGGCTCATCTCCGGCCTTCTCGAGGCGGCGGTGGCAGCTCACGTTCCTCTCGAGGCGGCGGTGCCCGCTCACAAGGTTCCCAAGCGGCGGTGCCCGCTCACAAGGCTCCCGAAGCGGCGGTGCCCGCTCACGATCCTCTCGAGGCGGCGGTGCCCGCTCACAAAGCTCCTGAGGCGGTGCCCGCTCACAAAGCTCCTGAGGCGGTGCCCGCCACAAAGCTCCCGGCGGCAGTGCCCGCTCACGATCCTCTCGAGGCGGCAGTGCCCGCTCACGATCCTCTCGAGGCGGTGCCCGCTCACAAAGCTCCCGGCGGTGCCCGCTCACAAAGCTCCTGAGGCGGTGCCCGCACATAAAGCTCCTGAGGCGGTGCCCGCCACAAAGCTCCCGAGGTGGCGGTGCCGCTCACAAAGCTCCCGGCGGCGGTGCCCGCCACGATCCTCTCGAGGCGGTGCCCGCCACAAAGCTCCCGGCGGTGCCCGCCACGATCCTCTCGAGGCGGCGGTGCCCGCCACAAAGCTCCTGAGGCGGCGGTGCCCGCTCACAAAGCTCCTGAGGCGGCGGTGCCCGCCACGATCCTCTCGAGGCGGTGCCCGCCACAAAGCTCCCGAAGCAGCGGTGCCCGCTCACGATCGTCCCGAAGCGGCGGTGCCCGCTCACGATCGTCCCGAAGCGGCGGTGCCCTCTCACGATCGTCCCGAAGCGGCGGTGGCCGCTCACGATCCTCACAGGATCCCCGAAGCGGCGGTGTCCGCACACAAGGTTCCCGAGGCGGCGGTGTCCGCGAACGATCCTCCCGAGGCGGCGGTGTCCGCACACAAGGTTCCCGAGGCGGCGGTGTCCGCTTGCGGTCCTCCCGAGGCGGCGGTGTCCGCACACAAGGTCCCCGAGGCGGCGGTGCCCGCTCACGATCCTCTCAAGGCCGCGGTGCCCGCTCACAAAGCTCCCGAAGCAGCGGTGCCCGCTCACGATCGTCCCGAAGCGGCGGTGCCCGCTCACGATCCTCTCGAGGCGGCAGTGCCCGCTCACGATCGTCCCAGCGGCGGTGGCCGCTCACGATCCTCACAGGATCCCAAGCGGCGGTGTCCGCACAGGGTTCAGGCGGCGGTGTCCGCGAACGATCCTCCCGAGGCGGCGGTGTCCGCACACAAGGTTCCCAGGCGGCGGTGTCCGCTATGCGGTCCTCCCGAGGCGGCGGTGTCCGCTATGCGGTCCTCCCGAGGCGGCGGTGTCCGCACAAGGTCCCAGGCGGCGGTGTCCGCACACAAGGTCCCCGAGGCGGCGGTGTCCGCACACAAGGTCCCCGAGGCGGCGGTGCCCGCTCACAAAGCTCCCGAAGCAGCGGTGCCCGCTCACGATCGTCCCGGCGGCGGTGCCCGCCACGATCCTCACAGGATCCCAGCGGCGGTGTCCGCGAACGATCCTCCCGAGGCGGCGGTGTCCGCTCACGTTCCTCTCGGCGGCGGTGTCCGCACAGGGTTCAGGCGGCGGTGTCCGCTCACAAGGCTCCCAATTCTCCAGAAGCGGCGGTGTTCGCTCACGTTCCTCGAGGCGGCGGTGTCCGCACAAGGTTCCCGAGGCGGTGTCCGCACACAAGGTCCTCGAGGCGGCGGTGCCCGCTCACGATCGTCCCAGCGGCGGTGTCCGCACACAAGGTTCAGGCGGCGGTGTCCGCACACAAGGTCCCCGAGGCGGCGGTGTCCGCACACAAGGTCCCCGAGGCGGCGGTGTCCGCACAAGGTCCCCGAGGCGGCGGTGTCCGCTCACGTTCCTCGAGGCGGCGGTGTCCGCACACAAGGTTCCAGGCGGCGGTGTCCCACACAGGGTTCCCGAGGCGGCGGTGTCCCACACAGGGTTCCCGAGGCGGTGTCCGCACAGGGTTCAGGCGGCGGTGTCCGCACACAAGGTTCAGCGGCGGTGTCCGCACACAACGTTCCTCTCGAGGCGGCGGCGCCCGCTCACAATGCTACCGAGGCGGCGGTGTCCGCTCACGTTCCTCTCGAAGCGGCGGTGTCCGCTCACAAGGCTCCCAATTCTCCAGAAGCGGCGGTGTTCGCTCACGTTCCTCTCGAGGCGGCGGCGCCCGCTCATGATCCTCCTGAGGCGGCGGCGCCCGTTCACAAGGCTCCCGAAGCAGCGGAGCCAGCCATTGCCCGTTTCAGGGTGGCAGCTCCGCACACACTGCTGTGGTGGCCGCTGGTTCTGCCCTGGGTCCCCATCCCGCCGGCGCTGCCTCAGTCCCCAGGTCCCCCACCAGCACATGGACCTGGCCCCCCATCCCTCCCCCCCCCTTCCCCTGCTCTGTTCTCGCCTGGCCATCCCCCTGGTTGGGTGCTTGGAAATGTCTGGAAGCCATTCCTTAGAGGGGGGGTCCTGTCATGAATCCGGGTCCACGATGCTCCCTCTCACCACCAGAGGTCACTGTCTCCCGGATTCAATTCCCCAAACTCCACTCACCTCATTATTGTTTGATTTGCCCCAGCTGTGTTCCTGATTGCTGTCCCTTCTTAAGCTCCCTGTGTTTTCTGTTCTGCTCTCGTTCGTCTCACTTTTGTGCCAGGTAATGCCTGTGACTTATGTCTACCCTGTGCCTCGTGTATGTTTTGTTTTCAGTGCTTGTTTATTCTGGCTTTTTCCCCTTCGGGGTGGTTTCAGTCGTGTTTGTGTTTATTTTTATAATTTGCAAATAAAGAAGATTCCTTTTGCCAGCACTTGAGTCTTCGTTCCTCCCCACCCGTGACAACAGCAAAGGAAGACGTTAAGTACATAGAGGAGAATCTCAGTAGAAATCTGGTTATGCGTCATCCTTAAGGATACACGAATAGTAGTGTGATCGCAATGACCAACTACTTGTGGACCTCCAAAAGAATCCCAGAGGACCTTTCACTGGATTTAACTAAGACAGAAAAGCCTGTTCCACACAACTTTGAGCCTGCAGAAGTAAACTGTCCTTACTGTCCAGGGCTGTGTCCTCCTGAACTGAGCAATGCTTTTGTCATAACGACACAAGCAACAGCTTATGGGATATTTTCCCAGAGTAAAGGTAGGACATTCCATACAATTTTGACATATAAGTCACTTATCAATTTTGCATATATAAAAAGTGAAATTCCAAAAAATGTGTGTTGATTTTTTTTCATGTAGGTATTACAGTTTATGGAAAGGAGTGCCCAGGGTGCTGAAATGTAGTTCGTTTTCAGGACTACAATTCAGGATTTCATAATTATAACAACAAGATCTTTCTTTCCATACCCCTATGTTCGTTTCAGACAACCGGCCTTTTAGTGAGTAGCTGATTGTTACAACTGGGTTATTTGTTTGTACTAAAGTTTGTACTAAAGCACATACAAAGACTTGAAAAACATGTTTCAAAACATTATTTTCTGCAGAATCACATTGCTGTTGGATGGATGCTGTGCACAATAGAGTCCCATTCAGCAACTACAGTGCCACACAACTCCCTCAGAAAAGCATTTTATCACTTCTGTGCTCTCAGGAGGTATTCCTACAGCTACTTCTGTTACCGCTGTGGACACCACCCATCTGTTGTCATTGCTGATACAAACTGGAAGTAATGAAACAATTTTAACCTTACAAATTCCATGCTTTAGATGCATCCAGCAATTGCTCCATGGAAACCCTGCCCAAAACAGAGATTTTCAAAGGGCTATCCCAGACAGGGCCAGCACCAGTAAAGATGGAAAGGACATTGACAACGACCAGATTTTACAAGTGCTTGATTCAAAATCGGTACATTACAGAAAGCATGACTTTCTTACATTAATTTTAACATGCAGCATATTAGTATCAAAAATTGTTTTCCTAAATATTTTTTATGTGAATCTTCTTTTCATCTGCCTAAAAGAGAAGACCTGACTAAAGCCTGCAATATTCTGGGAGTGTCTGCCAGTGGATCCATTTCTGACATTATAAACAGGCTTGAGGAGCTTCTCCTTTATAAGGATGTTTATCCCAATATGTTTGTGAAACTAAAAAAGCTGGAGGTATGATAGGTTTTTTATTCTATGGCATGTATATTATTTACAGTACTGAACTATTAATTAGAATTGAATTAGATTTAATTTAATTACAATCATATTTGTTCTAACACAGGTGGAGTCTACACATGGGATGCACACATGGAGTGGTGTATTATGCATCACCATTATGGTGGCAAGAGTCCGCTCGGGATCATGGGATGCCCAGCTGAGTTTCAAACACCCTTCCACTGTGTACATACAGTATGTGTCATTGCTGGATGTGTTGCCAGACATCTAAACAATTGTACACAGCAAATACATTTCCAGCCACATGATGAGAGGGTATGTGAGCCAACAGAGGAGAACATATCTTTGGCAGCTGATGGAAAACTGAGGATACATCTTGACTGGGTCAACAACATCAAAATTAAAACCTGGAACCCAAAACCCTCAGCAATTGACAGAATTTCAGATCCACATCCAGAAACTGGAACATCAGACCACTTTTGCTTTTATGATAGGTTCCATCAAAAACCAGAAATCACCAGAGGAGAAATTGCGCAGTCTAAAACTAATCCCTGAACTGGCTTCTCTAGTCAACTCTGCAGAAGCAGAACAAGTCAATAGAGAGCTTTAGAGTAGCCGGTATTTGTTGTGCCAAATGAAGAATGCTCACTACATGGTTTCGCTATGCCTTTATTTACATCTTCATAATGCCAAGAAAAATTCTGCATTTACATTTTTGAAAGAAATGCAGAGGCGTGCAGCTGAAGACATACACATAGGACTACAGGGCAAACTCATTTATGGACAAAAAGGTAATGAAGTGAAGGTTGAATTAATGTGTGATCGTTTGACAGCACTAATATATACAGTACACATGTAGAATCACCCCAATTATGATTATTTATGAGTATTAACAAATATCTGTTTATTTTGGTTTAAAGGCTGTAAATTGTCGCATTGCTCAGATTGCCAAAGACTCTAATAATGTAAGTTATTCACACACAATCCATAACTGACCTATGACATTTTTGGTTTGTTATGTAAAGACTAAAACATGTGAATTTGGCTTTCAGGTTGTGGCCTGATTCATTTTGTGGCACAGGGATTGGCAGAGAGATGCAACAGTGTCAGATGAGCATTTGAAAGAACTTGAGGTATATTAAGATGCATAACAGAAAATGAACATCGTTTATTCAGCATGTGCCTCAAACCAGTTTAATAGTCTCATAAATGTCTCAGAAGACAAACAGTGATCTCACCACTGAGATTGTGGCTACTGAAGAGGTCAAATCTCTGCCTCTGATTGGCTTACCTTAATGTTCTTTCCCTCATCCAACCGATCTCACTCCTGAAGCCTAACTTTTAGACGCTGCAGGCAACTGTCCATATGTCGGACAGAATGCATTTGTATCTGCTGTAAATTGTGTTCCAGTTTAAATGGAAAGAGTGAGGGAATGAGAGCGTTTTATGAGGAAGATGCCCTTACTGTGGCTCAACTAGAGGCTGGAGTCAGGTGCAAATGGAGCTGGTCCTGGTTGAAGTTAGAATCAAAGTGTGATGTGAAGGGAAAGGAATATGGGTTTCAATTGTCACAGTTAAAAAAAAAAAAAAAAAAAATAGAATAGAGAAACCAGGCCATGCCAGATGCAGCCTCTACTGCAGTGGTTCTCAACCTTTTTTGGGCCAGCGCCCCATTACCATTATTCAACTCCCTTAACTGGACAAACGACGACTTGTATATTATTTTAACTTTTGCTGTCAAGTAATTTGACTACATTGCTTTTAAAGTTAGTGTAAGCCCTGTGCTTGGTGTTTTTCTGCCAATTTCTTCACTGCTGGTTGCAGAGAAGTCAGTTTCAGTCGTAGTGCTCCTGAGGCATGCAAGTCCAAGCGATTGTGGTACTTAGACTGCATGTGGACGACTTGGCTGAATCCCTGCTCAACAAGATATGTTGTCGTGAAAGCGAGAATCAACAGCCTCGTTTTTTGCCAAAGTGCCGGGTAACGCTGGGCATATTTCACCCACATGTTGCATCAGCCAGAGGTGCGGAAAATAGCCTGCGCTTCGTCATCGCACTGGATGTCGACAAGATGCTCCTGAATACTGGTCTCGCATTCGGTCACATCCGCTTGAAAGGGCTGCACCACCCAAGCGGGACCATCAAGGTTCAGGAGGTCCCTGAAGCGGATCTCCATGTCAGCCTTAACCATTCTCAGGTGGTCGGAGTAAACAAGGAGGAGTTCATCGCTAAGCGCCTCAGACACCTGTAATGAGTCAGATAGCTAATGCACCTGTCTTTATGTAACAGCCATGTATAATAGTCAAACCATGTAATGAACGCGGATTATGGATGCTTGCTCATAATCAAATTATAGTAAATTTAACACGATCTTTTTACAGTTAAATGATCTTATTTCCCTCCGTTTTTAGACTATTCGAATTTGGTAGGTAATGCTTTACAATATTATAACAGTATTCGTGGAAATAAAATATATTAGGCTAATTATAGTAATAAGTGGTTACACACACACACACACACACACACACACATTATATATATATATATATACACAGCGTTGTTTTTAAAAACACCTTGGCCAGCTGTGGGAAATGAACAAACTGCCTCCTGCCTATACTCTGCCTGTACAGATCTAGCCTGGAGGTGAGGCTGTGGATGACCGCCTTGCATTTCACCAGAGTGACTTCGTTTCCTTGAAGCTTTAGTGTGACTTCATTCATTTTTTCAAAAAAATCTGCGAGGTACACGATGTCACAGTGGCTGGATGACACCCTTTCACTGAGAGCTGCATCAGCCTTCTCCAGGAACTCAACTATGCTGTCAAAGAGCTCACAAAAACGAGCAAGGCGGTTACCTTTTGAGAGCCAGCGGACGTCTGTATGCAGAAGAAAACGTTCAAAAGTCTCTTCGTTTTCCTGACACAGCTGTCGGAATAGTCTGTCATTCAGGGCATGGGCTTTTATTCTGTTTATTGCCTTGACTGCGACATTGAGAAACTGATAGATTTGGCCACAAGGTTGTGGCGGTGCAAGATGCAGTGGACTGTGAGGATATGCAGCACCTGCTCCTTCAGCAGAGCGGTGAAACCACGGTACCTGTCAACCATAGAGGGGGCACCATCAGTGGCGCATGCGAGGATGTTAGCGATTGGGGTTGACTTCTCCTGTAGATACGAAGCAAGTGCGTTAAAGATGGTCTGGCCCTTGGTGTTGGTTTCCAGCAGTGGCGGCTGCTGGTTTTTCAAAGAGGGGAAGCTCATTTTCGGCCTACGTCATAAAAATTGTACATTTATTTATACGTAAATTCTGCCCTTTTGTTCCTTTTCAAGAAAATGCTCTGTGATCCTGTCGTATCAACTAGGCGTCTTTTCCAGTGACGCTAGCCTACTGTATGAATGAATGAATGAACAAACAATCTAAAAAAAAAAGATATTAAACTCGACGGAGGAAATGTGGGAATTAGGTTAAACTGAAACAAGGAATGTGGTGTAAGCCTATAATAGGGTTGTCATGATAGCATAAAAATGTCTTACGATACAGTTTAATTTATAATTCAATTCTACAAAATGAATCAAAATTTAATAAATAAATAGATGTAAGTGAAAACAGACAATATTATTCTCTGAATGCTTAATTAATGTGAATGAATGACTGGCTATTGTTATCCATGAAATGAACTAAACAAAACTCATCTTAGCACTGCACAGAAGCTGCATGACGTGACATTTAGATGTGACATTTATTAATTTAGACTGTATTTATAATTGCATAAATAATGTTATGAGATTAATGTTTTAAATACTAAATTCTGAATATAGAAATATGTTGGAAAATAATGTAATATGCCTACTTTTAGACGGGAAACTTAAAACGGCCAGCAGGTGGCAGAAGTTCGTGACTGAATCACTGAGTCATTCAAATGATTCTTTCAAAATGGCTGAATCCTTCAGGAGCGAATCAAATGACTGTTTTTATGAATGACTCAGTGAATCAGTGATTCGCCCAAATCAACACGGATTTGGATCGAACACAGAAACGAAACAAAAACAGCACTCTTGCTCGTGTCGTATTGCCTAAGTGTCAGGAGCATTTTTTGCTCGCATATCTTGAAATTTCCGAGTTAGCAGCATGTATATTAAAACATAACATTATAAATGAATAAAAAAAATATATAATGATTGATAAGAACCAAGTGCAAAGCCGCTATGGGACTGAGCTCGAATAGCTTCAGTGTCAGCGACTTTTTATAGGACAAAATCTCTGTCAATCAAAAGGAGATGCAGACCCGCCAATCATCACGCAGAAGCCGGAGTCCAGGCCAGCCCACTCCTCCATTCACCCCCAGAGACGCTGAGCGTCCGGGGGCGGGACATAATCGCAGCATTTATCCAATGACCGTCTAGTTTCAAAGCACTGAAAAAAACTGTTCAAAGCAGCCCCATTGAAGTCAATGGACGCTAGGCTTCAACGGGGAAATACACTGAAGCTACGGGAGTGTATGAGAAGGAAATCGAGTCCGACCTGCTATATGTAGCTGATTCTGAACAAAATCGTCTTCGAGATGAACGTGTTCTAACGCATTTTTAGTCAATAAAATATTTACACAATAGTACATATTTGACCATTCATTTTTTGACATTATAGGGGAAGCCGAGCTTCCCTTGCAGTCTTAAAGAAATCCCCACTGGTTTCCAGATATTTGGAAAACAAAAATTCCTCTGCCATATCATCAATGTCAGAGGCCCTATAGCGGACATAGGCCATCAGCAGAGCGTTGTTGTCAGATGTGGTTGTCTCGTCCAGCTGAATGCTGAATGGAGAGTCCCGAAGAATGTCATACAGCTGCTCCTCTGTATCAGCGCCCATTTCATTTATCCTGCATGCCACGGGGTCATTGCTGAGTGGGATGGACTTCAGCACCTGTGTGGGATCACGCTCCATAATGGTAGAGATTACCTCTTTGATGGCAGGGATCACCAACCTCTCGCCTATTGTGAACGACTGTCCACATTTGGCTATCAGCAGAGAGATGTTGTAAGATGCTATTAGCCCACTGTCATTTTGGCTGGTAGTTCTAGCGAAGAGACTGCTGATGGTTCTCCTACCATGCTTCTCTTTGAGGGCCTGGAAGAACGAATGCTCCTTGTCTGGGTGAATCTTCATAAGGTGCTCCTTCACACGTGAAGGTTTCATGGCTTCATTTGAAAAAGCTTGTTCACACAATAAACACATTGGAAGTTGTACATTGTTGGAAGAAGGTATGAAAACATAGTTAAGGTACTCAATGGAATATTATCTGCATTTTTTCTTGCTCTGCGCCATTGTTGTTTTTGTTTCTCCCCCCCTACTAGATAGTCTATTTTGTCTGCGCAAAAACTGGACCAATTTTTTTTTTTTTTTTAATGCATGTTTATCTTATTTTTTTTATTTCTAAATGTCACATAATTATGTATGGAGGGTTTTGGAGTGACACGTAAAAATAAAATGAAAGAATAAGGAATACCTTAACGATTTAATTAGAACTAAAAAAAAATGTTAGTAAATAAATAAATCGCTTTTAAATGGACAAATAAATAGATATTTAAAACTGTACAAAACTTAAAATAAAACAATAAATTCTAAATTAAAAGACACGTACAACTGCTTATTAAATAAATCAAAAATGTTAAACATTTTCCACTTGTTTTTCATTATTTTTCAATTACTATTCTTTATCTATTTGCAAATCCATTTAAAATATGCCACTGGACAATTCCTCCATGTGGGCAACCAATCAACTTTGGACTCTCTCCCACATGCCAGTTAAAGCAGAGACAGGCTGTCATTGGACAGCAAAATTGACCCTACCAGCCAATCAGAGGAGTTTATGTTAGAGTCCACTCACCACTCTCAAAACACCGGTGTTTTTGTCCCGTGTTGAGTTTTGCAAGCTCGAGAATCATTTTATTATAACAAAAGTAGCCTATAGACACAATGTAAATTCGAGATTTATGCAGTGTAGACAGCTTCACAGATTATTGTGAGATCACGATGAATTAAAACGAGTGACTGCTTTTAGTGAAGGGAGCGCTCTTTGCCCCCTTTCTAGGCTATAATCTGTTCAGAATTTGTATAAAACTTTTGTTTAAAAGTAAATTACATGCTATTTTGTTTAGTTGTCTGTTCAGAATTGTGATCTCTACTTGAAACAAACAAAAATCGTGATTGTCAATCATTTCAGAAGTGAGGGGGACAAATAAAATAACTTTGTCTAATTGACAGGTTTTATGACTTAATAATAATAATACTAATAATTATTATCTATTTATTTAGTATTACCTCTTGCTTTTAATTGGCTGAGAAATCAAATACACTGCTGGACAATAACCATTAGGCTAATTTATAATATTATTTCCTGTATTTTCCTAATGACATTTCCCCCCCCATTTTTAATCACAGAATAAGGCAGAAGATATATTTTATAGCCTAGTATCTATTGCCAAGTGTAATAAATGGTGTGTCAGTTAGCACTACATTATTCAGAATCAGATGTGTTTTTTATTACCTGGAGATGACTTGGGGAAAAATACAAATAAACCATATTGTCGCAATCATGTGTTTGTTTACTGTCTTCATGTTTCTTTGTATTCAACTTAGCAACAGTAGAGATAGCTTTTAACATTTATTTTACCATAGTAAAATTATATTTCTGGCTTAAGTAAATTTTTCATTTCACTTTTTATTACTCATTTAAAATTAGACAAATCTGATATTATTTTAATCTCCAATCTGTTATTTATCGGTTTAGTCGGTTTAGTTATTTATCGATTTTAATAATTAGTGAACAAAGAAAACACTTGGCATTAAGCTGAGTTAATGCCACATAAGCTACATTGATTGAGTTAATGCCACAAACATTGACTACCTTATAAATCGGAGTGAACAAACATGATTTATTGATTTCATTATTATTATTATTCATTTTTATTTTTTAGTTTAGTTTGTCACCTTTGTCACCCCTGACGAGTTTGCACCCCTGGGGAAAATAGTAATAATATTATTAATATTAATATAATTAAGAGTGCATCACTTATAATAATTTTTTAACTATTATTTATGTGAATAATTGATCTTTATTTTGAATAATATTGGCATATGTTATTGACTGCCTATGAAATATATGACAAGAAAAATAGTTAAATAACTAAGTTTTCTGCAGGGTCAAGCCACAGAGCCAACACCCACTGAAGCAGACACAGAGCCAAAGGCATCTCCTCCACATAAGAAGCCGGCCATGGAAGAGCTTTTTCTTTTTTCTTTGTGAAGGAGTCAGACACAGACAAGACTTTTCCCAACACCATCAAAGAGGAGGTGTTTTTTTTTTTGTTGTTGTTTTTTTGTCATTATAAGGTTTGGTTGCACTTAAACAACTGTTTATTGAATATTTTATTTTAAAAGTTTAATTTATTCAACTGGTTATTTCTTGATTTTATTTTGGTTAAAATCATAGGTTCTATAGGTTATTTTTGTTAAAACCAAAAGTTCCTTGCTCTACTGTTGCTGTAATGCAAATTACATTTGTCTCTTCCCCTTTCTTGCTGATCCGAAAAATGGTCTGATCTGTGACTCAAAAACCGTAATGTGATCCGAACCGTGCATTTTGTGATCCGTTGCTCCACTAGTCTTTATACATTGTTTTCTCAACAATGTAGAAGTGCAGAAGCTGCAGCTGGATGATGGCAAGTTCCAGCGATACTTCAGGCTGGAAAGAGGCCAGTTTGATAACCTGCTGGGGCCTCAAATTCTGAGGCATGACACCAACTATTGGCGCACTATTAATGTGGCTGAGCATCTCGCAATTTGTCTAAGGTGAGTTCATGTTTTTTTTTTCTTTATGTTTTAATTGGAGTTTAAATTTCATTTTAGATTTTCAATGGGTTGGAAATTGGTTTCATTGGTTGTTTAATGACTATTTACCAGTTGGTAATATTGTCTAATGCTGTATTTTTTGCAGTTGTGGGTTAAGTATTAAGATCCTTTACTTAATAAAGTAAAAAGCATTAATACAACACTGAAAAAATACTCCAATACAAGTAAAATCCTGCTTTGAAAATGTTACTTAATGTAAGTATAATAAAAAAATACTTAAAGGATCATACTATGATATATTATATCATTAGATAATTATCAATCATGCATTCATGTAAAAGCAGGATTTTACTGTTGGAGTTGGTTGAGGAAGTTTGTTGAGGTGGAAAAAAGTAAGTTAAAGGTGCCATAGAATACAATATTTTAAATTGTTCTCTGATATCTACATAGAAGGTACTGTATGTGGCTTAGGCATGGGCAAACATTCTCGGTTTTACATGTGTATTTACAACCCTAGGATTTCTCGCTAGAATGAAATGGTCTGTTATTGGCTTATTTGGAAGGGTCATGAATAATAATGTTGAGCTCTGCTCTGATTGGCTGTTTCACAGTGCGGGTCATTTCAGTAGCTCACAGGAAGGAAACACAAGGAGGAAAACATATATTTCAATACTTTCTCGCACAGTTATATTGTCGGGTAATTATACTGTATATAAAATGTGGGCATCAGGGAGACACTATTAATATGCGTGGCACTGAAGCTGTTTTCAAATGCACGAACGCTTTTTACTTCGCAATCGCACGAACTCTGTTTATACTATGGTGCGGCAGTACTTACCACATATTTTACAAGATCAGATGCTTGTCAGTGGTGCTCAGGATCTGTAAATCATTCGCCATCATCCTCAGTCATCTCTCCTTACTCTGTTTATGTGGTAAGTGAAATCTTATGTACTGTAATGTAACAGGCTACCGCTAGCAAGGAGCTAACCATGTCCCTTTAGTGGCTCACGTTGTTTTATTAGAAAGCGTTATTTGCTTTCCATGCCTTTCTGAATACAGACGCCAACCCATCCCTGCACTTCACATCCCCTGCACAGCCTGTAACATAACATTTATTTCCATGATCTGCCATTTTCGCTGTTGTCCTCGCTTGTTTCTTCACAATACCTGCAGAACTTCTGATGGTTCGGCTGGCGGCTGACATAGAACATGGAATGCCACAGGATGCTCTGCTGCCAGGTGCAGCACACATGTTTGTGGCTGATGAGGGCTTTCTACTCCGCCGAGATCTCAGGCTACCTTTCTCAGGACACATCTCTCCAGCAGGCAGAGTTTTCAACTACAGGCTGTCACGGGCAAGGCGGATTATTGAGAATATCTTTGGTGTTCTCACAGCTCAGTGCCGTATGTACAGAAAAGTCATTGAGATCAGCCCTGCCAAAGTGGATGCCTGTGTGAAGGCTACCTGTGTCCTGCACAACTTCCTGAGGAGGTCCACAAACATCAGCAGGATGCCCATACCATCAACAAAGCACACGGGAGGCCATCCGTGTCCAGGAGAATTGTATGACCTATTTCTCCACAGAGGGAGCTTTCCCCTGGCAACCTGTGGCATTAGCCATGGCTCTTTTAAGAGTCACAAATTAATAAAAAAAGCATGATTTCCATAAATATAATATCAAGTGTGACAACATCCACTCTCCCCTGGTGAGTACACTTCCATAATGTACTTACAGTACTCTATTTTCGTGCAATAATTTTCTACTTGGTATACTAAAAATTCTTCTTTAGTACTTCTTCTTTCCCACATAGACAGCTGTGGCCTGTAGCATGAAGCCGGTTTGGGTTTTTACCCACGTTCACATTTAGTTTGAGCAAACTCTGAGTTCTCAACCTCAAGAAGATGGGTTTGTTTTGAGCGGGTTTCGTCACCATGGTAACTTGCGTAACATGGCTAACCTGCTCCGGAGCAGGTTTTATTCTGGGTTAGAGATCGCAAACCCAAACTGGACCAATCAGCTTTGAGAAAAGTGATGCAATGAAGCCACTCCCTTGTATCTCTCACACCAAATTAAAGCAGTTTAGTCAAAGAATTTTATAGACAAAATTGCCCGACTTTTGTAGCTACTCATTTATTATGTTTATATTATAGTATTTGTAATTTTTTAATTCATATAATATATTCATATAATTATTATACGAAGTGGCAATTAATTTTAAGCTTCATATTGTGAGGGGAGGAGCCAACGACAGACACAGTGGGTGTGGCGTCAGGCCTCGGAGAGGCTTTATTTAACAGAAATAATACAAGAAAGTGCCGGCGGCCGCACGCGCTCCCGCTCGGGTCTGGGGCACGAGGGGCGGCGACTTCTCTAGCGGCGGTTCTTCCTCCTAGTCCGGAGTCCGGCGGGACTTGTACGGCCCGACATCCTGTCCTGACGACCGTCCACGGGTGCGGCTCTGGTGGCGCTCTACGTTCTCTTCCTGGACCCACGAGGACACCAGCGTGCATGCACGGGGAAAGAGACCGGTCTCTCGAGGAGAGGCGCGCTTGGCATTTAAACAGCGGCGGTAATGAGGCTTCATTCAGTTCAGCTGTGCCTCATCACACGCCGCCAGCCCTAGCTATTTCCACGCCCCTCCTCTCTCGCACACCCACTCCCGTCGGGAGCCTGGTGAAGGGCGGCGAATAAGGGACGGGGTGGTGATGACAATAAGGGGGAGGGCAACCGACTCGTCACAGTATTTAAACTATATATAGCTAAGCTAAAATATATCCTACTTTTAAAATGACTAAACTTATGTTTTCCTTTCAAGCTGTGTGTGAAACTATAGATCAAAAATTAATTTCAGTTGATTCCTTTGCATAGTCATATATTTTTGTTCTGCTGCCAAACTTTTCCTGCAGAAGTTTATTCCTGCCTTGTAAATGCATTTAAATTTATTACATTTTTAAAAACAACATCTTTTAATTCTCAGCAGAAAAGTGAATTGTGCTGACTCTCCTGAGAAGTGAATCCAAATGACACTTTGCTGATGCTCTCCACGTTCCCTGTAATTGGCTGTTTGCTGCATCATGTGTCACTCTTTCAGGTGCATGCGCTCCAGAGTTAATCACAAACTCTGGTTCAAACTCTGAGTTGACAGAGAACGTTTATATCGAGCTTTGTGAATCTGATCTAAACCAGGTTGGCTTTATTGGGTTTTGTCAACTCAGAACTTAGTCTGCAACTCTGAGTTTATTCATCTTGCTTCGTGCTACAAGCCACTGGAGTTTGACAAGCGAGTCTTCAACTATCGCCATTCTCGATGGCAAGTGTTTCGATCAACAATGCTGCTATCACCAGAAAAAGTCACCAAAGTAACTACAGCAGATGTGTGTCTAGCAGATTGTGAAACTGCAGACAGAGTATTTGTGCCAGGTAAGTGGAGAAGGGAAGGACTCGGAGCACTGCACGCTTGGAGAGGAGGAAGAACACACAATGCCAGTCATCATGCTAAACACCTGTGAAATGTTCTTAAAGACTACTATATGTCCACAGCAGGAGCTGTGCCATGGCAGGACAAATATGCCTACAGAATCTTTTACCTGTTCCTGTACCTATAGCAGCAGGGTTTAAATTGGGCTGGGGCCGTCCGGGGCTGAGCCCTGGCACATAGACTCCAGGGCAGGGCTGGCCCGTGGCATAGGCGACATAGGCAGTTGCCTAGGGCGCAAAATGACTGGGGGGGCGCCGCACAAAAGGTTTTTTTTTTTGGTCGGAAGTGCGCCCTCTTGTGACCATCGTGCGTTCCTACACCCATATATTAAGCAAAATAATTTTTGACAGTTAACATTATTTTAATCAGTTCGATGATAGATCAGTAATAAAATTATGTTCGAATAAAATAAAATTGACATCAGTGAAAAATCATAAAATTTGACAAATCATGTTGGAATAATTTAAACATTTTCTGTGTCATGACATAATTATAATATATCATCATAACGCATTAATTATGCATGGTACACCAATTAAAATAGTTTTGCCATTTATGTGCTCCTAAAGGACTAGTTCACTTCTAGAACAAAAATTTACAGATAATGTACTCACCCCCTTGTCATTCAAGATTTTTTGAATGATTTCTTTCGTCAGTCGTAAAGAAATTGTTTTTTTTGGGGAAAACATTTCGGGATTTCTCTCCATATAATGGACTTCTATGGTGCCCCTGAGTTTGAACTTCCAAAATGCAGTTTAAATGCAGCTTCAAAGGGCTCTAAACACAGTTGAGGAAGAAGGGTCTTATCTAGCATAACGATTGGTTATTTTCTAAAACAAATTATAATTTATATACTTTTTAACCTCAAACGCTCCTCTTGTCTAGCTCTGCATGAACTTTTTTCCAGTTCATGACAGGGTATGTCGAAAAACTCCCATCTCATTTTCTCCTCCAACTTCAAAATTGTCCTACATCGCTGCAGAAGTACTGATGTAGGATTAGTAATTAGACTAACTAGCTAGCTATCTGGCCAACATCTACAAATAAATTACAAATTGTAGCCTTTATTTTGTTGCCTTTGTTGTCTGTTAGACTATTTTAGGAATTTCATTTTGCTCATGTTTTTCTTTGTTGTAATAAGTAGGCTACTTATCACTGTAGGCATAGTTGTGGGTTGCATTTCTCTGTTTGGGAGTAGGCTATAACTCATGTCTGGTCTCTTCAATGTTTTAATAGATTCACTCATAAAATACCTACAAGGCACATTTATTTATTATCATAATTTATTTACTACTTATTTATGCTAATACTTAAAATCAGTATTTATGTTATATTATATTATAGTAAAGTTTAGAAAAATCTGCATTTTCTGAATTTTTTTAGTGGGGGATGGGGGGTGGAAATCTAAAATCTCGCCTATGGCACCAACAGAGCCTGGGCCTGCCCTGCTCCAGGGCTTGACATTAACGCTTCATTAACGCCAGACAAGGAACCTGATAAAAATATCAGTAACCAAAAATAACTATCCAATCAACAAAACACAAGTATTATTCTGATTTTATTACATTTAGAGTAGGTGGCGAATAGTGGATATAGCTATTGTATATAATGCATCATGTACCGTATAAAGTTGCGCTGCTGAGGCAAGGCTTACGCAGCCTCTCTTTTCTTTTTGAGAAATCAAAACGCACAACAAAGAAAGTCAGCATGCTGAGGTAAAAATTTTAAATGAAAAGTTTTTATATTTAAAATACAGTTAGTTAGGCAACATCACACAGCGTTTTCACTATTAAAACTGTTTAATAGTTCAATAAACAGTTCAATAAGCAAGTTCAGTTACTTACATTTAGGCGGAACCACAGCGCATCTCACCAAGTACTCCAGAGTGCAATCTGGACGATTGGGGAGGGGCGACACATTGTGGCGGGGCGACACGTGTCGCTCCGCCCACCCCCAATTCCATTGGTTTATAACACGGCAAATCTTATTGGTGTAGACCCGAGCATGCGCATTCCTTTGTGAACGATTTTGGAATTGATTTGGCCATATTACAGAAATATTATGTGCGAACTCTAGAATCATAGGCCTATCTTAATTATTATCTGTTTAGTAACCATGTTAATTTTAGACAGATGAAGTCATTGTTTACAAATAAACTCTTGATGACAGCACCTCCGGGTTCTTCAGGCTGAATAGCGCTTCATTCATATTTCCTTGAGGATCTGTCATGGTTCATGGGTCTGTGTGCTCATTCTGTGTGTGTGTGTGTGTGTGTGTGGCTCTGCTTGTTGTGCTTGTCAGCGTTGCCTTGTTACCGTGCACCTGACGAGGTAATCAGAGCAGTACAGGTGTTGCTCGTCTGCACTGCCTATATCTGGCTGGCGTGTTTGTGGGGTATTGTTGGATCGTTGTTGTTCATGTCCTGTCTCGCTCTCTGTCAGTCCTTCTAGTTCCCGAGTTTTCTTCGCCTGGTTGCTGTTCCTTTCCCCCTGGAAAGTGTGGGCTATTGGAGCGTTTGCGCTGCCTGAGCTGGAGATTCTGCTTCATCGGATTATCAGCACTTCCTCTGTGGCTGTATTATTGGAGTTGTCTAATAAAGACTTATTATTGACTCGCGATTGGATCTTGAGTTTCTGTACCGTGACAGAACGATCCAACCTTTATGGATCCAGCGAGTACGACAGATTTAAGAGACTTTTTGTCTCACAGTAATTCACGCATGGATCGCCAGGAGGAACAGATGGCAGCCTCTAATCGCCCAGTTCAAGTCCTGGTCTCTCAGGTCTCGGAACTGACCACCCAGCTACAGCGTCTCCAGACTGATTCTGTTCAGCTACCCACTGTGTCTAGTCCACCTGCGTCTTCTATCTCAAATCAGGCTGTTCATTTCAACGAACCCGCCTTCCGCCTCCAGCCTTTTACTCTGGTGAGCCTCAGCAATGCCGCTCTTTCCTTGCCAAATGTTCTCTATACTTCTCCCTCCAACCATCGTCGTTTCCTACTAAGGAATACGTTTGTCATAACGCTGCTCTCTGGACGGGCGGCTCTTTGGGGAACTACAGTTTGGGAGCAGAGACTTCCCTGTTGTACTTCGCTTCATTCATTCTCGGAAGAGATCAAGAAGGTTTTTGATCGGGCAGTTTCGGGCAGGGAGGCGGCTCGTTTTCTGGCGGAGTTAAGGCAGGGAAATCGGAGCGTCACTGATTACTCCATTGAATTCCGCACCCTGGCGGTGGAGTGCCGTTGGAACTTAGAGGCACAGTGGGATATGTTTTTACATGGACTGGCTGAATATATCAAGGATGAGATCTCTTCACTGGAGTTGCCCACATCGCTGGATGGCTTAATCAGTCTGGCTATTCGAGTGGATACCAGATTGCAGCAGAGAGATCAGCGAGCGCGCCGAGCTACGGCAGCCAATCTGTTGAACCACCTTCCTGTCACCTCCTGCGACACGGACGTCGTCTTCGCCGACCCAGAACCCATGCAGATGGGCAGATCCCGCCTTTCCCTGGAGGAGAAGCGGAGGAGGCGAAATGAGGGTCTCTGCCTATATTGCGGCGCGGCTGGGCACATCGCAGCGCAGTGTCCCGTAAAAGCCAGAACCCGTCAGTAGGTAAGGAGTTACTGACGGGTGGGGTCACATTGATTAAATCCTCTCTTGCTGCTACCCTTCTTTCAGTCAAGTTGCAGTGGTCCTCAGCCACCTATGACTGTCAGGCTTTAATTGACTCTGGTGCTGAGGGTAATTTTTTGGACTCTGACCTGGCTCTTAGACTTAAACTTCCTGTGGTTGCTCTCTCTCAGCCTATTGCTGTCCATGCTCTCAGTGGTCTATCTCTTCCTTCCATCACTCACACTACAGGTCCAGTAAGACTCATCACTTCTGGCAATCACACTGAGATAATTCATTTTCTTTTAACTGACACTCCTGTTACTACAGTAGTTCTTGGGCATCCCTGGCTTGTGCTTCATAACCCTCATATTAATTGGAGTCAGAATTCTGTTCTTTCTTGGAGTGAGAGTTGTCATGCTGTTTGTTTGTTGTCTGCCTGTCCCTCTGTGTCCTGTTCTCTGTTTCAGGAGGAGCACGCGGACCTGTGAAACGTGCCCAGTGAGTACCTCGATCTGAAGGGAGTGTTCAGTAAGTCTCGGGCTGCTTCTCTACCTCCGCATCGTCCCTATGACTGTGCTATAGATTTATTACCAGGTACGTCTCCACCTAAGGGCAAACTTTATTCACTCTCCGGTCCGGAGAGGGAGGCCATGGAGAAATACATTTCTGATTCTCTGGCAGCCAAGATCATTCGCCCCTTCTTCGCCGGCGGGGGCGGGGGTTTTTTTCGTGAAGAAGAAAGACGGGTCTCTTCGTCCCTGTATCGACTATCGAGGGCTGAACAACATCACGGTGAAGAATACATATCCTTTGCCGTTGATGTCTTCTGCCTTTGAGCGTCTGCACGGGGCTTCCTTTTTCACGAAACTGGACCTCCGTAACGCTTATCATTTGGTTCGCATAAGGGAGGGGGATGAATGGAAGACTGCTTTTAATACCCCCAGGGGGCACTTTGAATATCGCGTTCTTCCTTTTGGGCATTCCAATGCTCCCGCAGTCTTCCAGGCACTCGTTAATGATGTGTTGAGAGATATGCTAGATCAGTTCATTTATGTCTACCTGGATGACATATTGATATTTTCTCATTCTCTCCAGGAACATGTTCAGCACGTCAGGCGGGTGCTTCAGAGGCTGTTAGAGAATGGTCTTTATGTCAAGGCGGAGAAATGCGCTTTTCATGCACAGTCTGTTCCTTTCTTGGGTTACATTGTGTCGGTCGAGGGGATGCGCATGGATCCGGACAAGATTCAGGCTGTGGTAGATTGGCCAACTCCAGATTCCCGCAAGGCCCTGCAGAGGTTTCTGGGCTTTGCCAATTTTTACCGGCGTTTTATTCGCAACTTCAGCCAACTAGCCGCTCCTTTGACTGCCTTAACCTCCACCCAGACTCCGTTCAGGTGGTCCTGCGCAGCGGAGGCTGCGTTTGCCAAACTGAAAAGTCGCTTCGTTTCGGCTCCCATCCTCATCGCCCCTGATCCTTCCCGGCAGTTTGTGGTGGAGGTTGACGCGTCAGAGGTGGGGGTTGGTGCCATCCTATCCCAGCGTTCTTCCTGGGACGACAAGGTGCATCCTTGCGCGTATTTTTCCTCACCGTTTGTCTTCCGCTGAACGTAACTATGATATTGGTAATAGAGAGCTGCTGGCGGTCAAGCTTGCCTTGGAGGAATGGCGTCATTGGTTAGAAGGTTCGGGGGTTCCTTTTATCGTCTGGACTGATCATAAGAATCTTGAGTACATCAAGTCCGCCAAAAGATTGAACTCTAGGCAGGCCCGGTGGGCTTTATTTTTCGGTCGTTTCGATTTCTCTATTTCTTATCGGCCAGGCTCCAAAAACATCAAGCCCGATGCATTGTCCCGTATTTTTGACTATTCGGAGCACCCGTCTTCTGAGCCCATTGTGCCGCAGAAGATTGTTGTTTCTGTTGTCACATGGGACATCGAATCGAGGGTCCGCACGGTTTCTCAAGGGGTAACGCCTCCGCCCGGATGCCCACCAGGTTGTTTGTTTGTGCCAGAGACGTTACGGTCCGATGTCATTCGATGGGGTCATTGTTCCAAGGTGGCTTGCCATCCTGGGGTGAGTCGTACTATGTTTCTTGTTAAACAGCGGTTCTGGTGGCCGTCTATGGCTCGCGACATACGGTGTTTTGTTTTGGCTTGCTCTGTTTGTGCCATTTCTAAGACTTCCAATCGACCCCCGCTGGACTCCTTCAGCCGCTGTCAGTTCCTTCGAGACCCTGGTCCCACATTTCATTAGATTTCGTTACAGGTCTCCCGCCCTCTGATGAAAACACGGTAGTTTTGACTGTGGTGGACCGGTTTTCAAGACTACTCATTTTATTGCTCTGCCTAAATTACCTTCTGCCAGAGAGACGGCGGTTGCTGTCATTGACCACGTTTTCGCATTCATGGCCTCCCGACAGGCGTGGTCTCTGACAGGGGCCTCAGTTTGTCTCTAAATTTTGGAGAGTTTTGTCATTTGTTGGGGCGACTGTTAGTCTTTCTTCTGGGTTTCATCCCCAGAGTAATGGTCAGACAGAGAGAGCCAACCAAGATCTAGAACGTATGTTGCGATGTTTGGTCTCCCAGAATCCGTCCTCTTGGAGCCAGCAGCTCTCATGGGTTGAGTACGCACATAACTCATTACCAGTGTCTGCCACGGGCCTATCTCCGTTTGAGTGTAGTTTAGGGTACCAGCCACCTATTTTTCCCAGTCTGGAATCCGAAGTTGCGGTTCCCTCTGCCCACGCATTTGTCCAGAGGTGTCGTCGCACCTGGAGCAGGGCCAGACAGACCCTCCTCCAGGTGGGGGCACGCACCAAGGCCAAGGCTGATCGCCACCGGTTAAGGCCTCCTGTCTATGTCGTCGGTCAAAAAGTGTGGCTTTCATCTAAGAACATTCCTCTCCGTACCGTTTGTAATAAACTTGCTCCTAAATTCATTGGCCCGTTTACTGTCACCAAGATCATTAGTCCGGTGGCAGTCCGTCTTAAACTTCCTCCGGCGTACAGGAGGATTCATCCCGTTTTTCATGTTTCCAAATTAAAGCCCGTTTTTCATGCTACCATTAATCCGCAAACCCCGGTTCCTCCACCGCCGCGACTCGTAGATGGGGAACCTGTTTATTCGGTAAATCGTATTCTGGACTCTAGGCGGAGGGGACGTGGATTCCAGTACTTGGTGGACTGGGAGGGTTACGGTCCTGAGGAGAGGAGTTGGGTGCCTGCTAGAGACATATTGGATCATTCCCTTATCGATGATTACAATCGTCAGGTAAGTTCCTCTGGGAGCGCCAGGAGGCGCTCTTAGAGGAAGGGGTACTGTCATGGTTCATGGGTCTGTGTGCTCATTCTGTGTGTGTGTGTGGCTCTGCTCGTTGTGCTTGTCAGCGTTGCCTTGTTACCGTGCACCTGACGAGGTAATCAGAGCAGTACAGGTGTTGCTCGTCTGCACTGCCTATATCTGGCTGGCGTGTTTGTGGGGTATTGTTGGATCGTTGTTGTTCATGTCCTGTCTCGCTCTCTGTCAGTCCTTCTAGTTCCCGAGTTTTCTTCGCCTGGTTGCTGTTCCTTTCCCCCTGGAAAGTGTGGGCTATTGGAGCGTTTGCGCTGCCTGAGCTGGAGATTCTGCTTCACCGGATTATCAGCACTTCCTCTGTGGCTGTATTATTGGAGTTGTCTAATAAAGACTTATTATTGACTCGCAATTGGATCTTGAGTTTCTGTACCGTGACAGGATCGGCAGGCCACGGATCAGCACTAAATTGGGATTTTATATGCAAATGACTATAATTTACTGTATTTTAGAGATGGACAAACAAGAACATAAGCGGCTGATTTTACGTTTTGACGCACAACCGTTTTTTGTTGTTGTTTAAAGAGATGAGTTATAGCCTACTTTGCTCAATCGTCACAAACTTGTAGGTTATAAAGTGCTAATAAAATGTTTTTATGGCAAGCTCAATGTTAACTTGTTTATATCTTAAACAGATAATAAAATATTTGAGCCTACATTGATTCTCTTACAGTTTTTAAAGGTTCCTATCTTATAGTAAATAAGTGAATAATAAGTAAATAAGTACACTTACTCTCCCTTTGTCATTTGCTTTACAGTTTACACACAATATCTGAAACTATGGCTCCTTTTCTCTAAATTCTACACCCAAAACCACAAAACACCCACAACATGCAAAAGATTACTCTTCTCTTGCAAAAGCAAACACTTCTTTCAAAACTATTTTAACTCTTATAAAAAAAGGTGTTTTGTATAGCAACTCTATACACACATCAGGGGCCGGTTGCACCAGTTGAACGTGAGTTAAAACTTAGCCTAGTTTTGACGTAAATGGGCACTAAGTTACAACTTACGCATGTAATGTAAGGTTTTATCCTTCATTTATAAATTTTAGCTTTAGGGAACCAAATCGTAGAAATTCGGTTTTGATCTGATTAATTGATATTAATCAGAATGGTATAATTTATACCTTATTAACGACTCGACCAGCGAGTATTAATACAGTATATTTTAGCAATTCGGCTTATTGTTGATAATAATAATACAGAATTGATTGGGAAATTTTGCTTGAGCAACAGGTAACACGATCTATGGCAAATAATTTAAGATTTGAAAATCACGGCACCACACTCTTCATTAAAAATGAATCGAGAGTTTATTTACTATTCTAGGGTACAAAACACAACAAAACACATACATGCACAAGTTATGGCAAGATAAAAGCAGTTTGAAGAAAGTTAAGCTATTCTCTTTTCCTGAGAATAAAGACGACCTTGGGACGTCACAAACAGAAGACTCGACTTATCGTTATCTTTTAAGATTCTTTCAATTCAACTCAGCGAATTAAAGATTTGTTTGTTTTACTTGCTTTGAGTTGTTGAAGGCTGTTCTTCTTGAGGTTGGTTGTTGCTGGAGGGAAGTCCTGGACTTTCTCGCTGATGTGTTGTTGCGTGACGTCACTCGGGATTCCTCCTTTGGATTTGATGGCTTCTTGAGCAGCGCGAATGGCAAGTTTGAAGTTCTTAGGCGGCAGCTTTGCGAGTTACTTTGGTCAGACGTGGACAGAGTGTTGAAGTCTTTTGAGATGATCAGCCAGATGTTTCGCAGCGCGATCAGGGGGGCAACGCCTAAACTCTCAGCCAAGTTTCCTTGCAGTTTTCACCAGTTGTTCAACCCACTTTGCAAAGTTGGGTGTCTGTTTTTATCGGACAGAATTAAGTCCATCCTATTCACTGTCTGATCCAATCACATTGTCTCTGTAGGGCGGAGCCCCGCCCAGCACGACTTCTTTTTCATGCATACATTATCTGCTAATAAATATGTCACATGGAGGAAATATCCTAGCAGATTTCTATGAAGTGTTATAACCTTATGATGCTAAAAGTCAACATTAATCCTTTTCACCATATTGCAATTAAAATAACGTTTAAATCAATATCAAACATGAGGTACTTGTCATATTGAACACCTATAATTTTACCTACTAAACGGGTTAAGTCATAGATTAAAATATCCTAAATTCTAATAACCACAGCAAGCTAAACAAAACATAAAATACCACATTCATATATATATTGTCTCTTGAGTATATTGCTTTAATAGCAGCAGTCTTTTCTTAATTGTCCTTTTGAACGAAACTGTGTAAATAGAGTTTCTTTTGTTGTACGAGCAAAAGAGGCGGCATCCTCTTGGAAGGCAGTGAAGAAAAGGGGTTTGTTATGAGGTCACCAGGATGTCTGTGCTGTAGGTTTGTTGAAGTCTGGTCAACATATATCTGTCTTTCCTTGTTGATACCATCATTGAAATATGGTCAAAAGCAGTCAGGGGACTCAGGGAGGGTCTGTGCTGGAGCATGTCCAGATCCCACGTGCTTTGTACTGTCTGTTTATTCGACTTTATTTATGGTAACCTGGTCAGGAACAACATTGAAGATTCTGTTCTTCAAAGGATGGCCAGATGTTCTCCTCCCAGCTTCATGAGATGATAAGGAGAACAGGCAGGAAGCTTAGTCAGATACTTTGGCGTTGTGTCAGTCATTTGTAACTTTTACAACACAGTATGGAGGAAGGATTCAGGAATGTTCTTGAGTTAAGATTATGCATGTGCGTTCTTTTCGACCAGGTTCTACACGCACTACTAAATATTTTTTCGTTGCACCATTACACTTAGTTGAAGTGTAACTCTACGTATAAACTAAATATTTACGGACGGGTCTGGTCAGGAGTAACGGTTGGAATAAAATAGCAGACTGAGTGAACTGCATCAATATGCTCTTCTTTTACCTGACAACCTTCAATCCTTTAGGCATATATGATGCTGCTGACATTTACACTCACGTACATATTAAGAGAGAGAACAATATGTGAATAAACAAACTTTGTTTCTTTTTTAGCGCGTTCCATCTACACCCCATCTACAGCATCAGGGATGTGCAGAGAGTTCCTCATGGGGCAGGGGCTCAAATGTAAAAGAGGGGCAATATGAGAGAAAAAAAAAAAAAAAAAAAAAAATATATATATATATATATATATATATATATATATATATATATATATATATATATAGGTCAAAAGATTGGATACATTACTATTATATATTTTTGCAAGAAGTCACTTAGTCATCAAGCCTGCATTTATTTGATCAAAATTTTAATATACTTTATTAATTTACTTGATTTATTAGCAATGTTTTTCAGGATTCTTCGATGATTTAAAAGTTAAATAAGAAAAGCATTTATTTATAATAAAATTTTTGTAACAATATACACTACCGTTCAAAAGCTTGAGGTCAGTATTTTTTATTTTTTTAAAGAAATGAGTTTTTATTCAGCAAGGATTTGTTAAATTGATAGAAACAGTGATAGTAAAGATTGATATTGTTAGAAAACATCTCTATTTTGTTCTCTATCTCTATCATCTCTATTCTAACTTTTTATTTAATTTTATTTCTTTATTTGTTTTATTTACATGTGGTTTTATTTATCAAAAGTATCACAGGTTCCAATAAATAAATAAATAAAATAATAATAAAAAAAAAAAATTAAGCAGCACAACTGTTTCCAACATTGATAATAAATCGGCATATTAGAATGATTTCTGAAGGACCATGCATTGAAGAATGAAGTAACGATGCTGAAAATTCAGCTTTGAATCACATAAATAAATTAGATTTTATTAAAATAGTATAAATGTATATTAAAATAGAAAAAAATTATTTTAAATTGTAATAATATTTCACAATATTAGGCTATGTTTTTTTTTCTGTATTTTTAATCAAATAAATGCAGGAAGACTCTTTCATAATGCTGCATAATTATCAAAAATGGTAATATAATAAAATCCTTTCACGTCACCATTTCGGCAGCCTACACTTCAGATAATAGGCCTGTAGGTGGCACTTGGGCTTCATTAACTATGATAGTTTCATGAAATACTTATACTTTTGAAAGTAGTGTTTGCTTTTGCAAGAGATGTGTAATGTTTTGCATGTTGTGGGTGTTTTGTGGTTTTGGGGGTAGAGTTCAGAGAAAAGGAGCCATATTTTCAGAAATTGTAAGTAATTTAAAAAAAAAGAACTGTAAAAAGTATTTATTTCTCAAAACTGAGTTTTGAGTTTTTATATGATTTATAAAAAGAAATGTTAATAATTTATTTAAACGACTGCCAAAATGCACACCGCTCACCTGGGTACTACGAGTCATCTGGACCTTTACTGCTTAAATGTAGCTTAAATATAAATGAACCATAAAGACCCGAAAGATCCATGTATAACAAAACAAGGATTTATTGAATGAAAGAACAGTGTGGTACTTTAAAGAGCTGATGGGACATAACTACCTTGGCATCATGATGTCTGCAATTAGTAATGCTTAATAATACTTAAGTGATACTTTGTGTTCTGATTCCTGCAAATCACATGACTGAGAGGATAACTGACATGACAGGAAACTGAAACTATGAAAAAAAAATCTAATATAAAAATAATTTTATGGAGAAAGCCATTAATGCATTTTTATTATTCACCTTAATAATAGGATTCTACCTGATATTATCAAACCTCATTTTTTTGTAACTAAAATCATATAATCATCCTCCCCTCTATTATTTGGTACGGTCTGCTGAGATAAAAGACACGGGCAGGTCTTCACACACTTCTGACAACGGAAAAACATTTCAAGTTCAGAGTAAGTATTTTGTCATTTATTTTCATGTATATATAGATAGATATATATGAATAGAATGTGCTGCTTCATATTGTTTTTGAACCTGTGATATATATATATATTGTTTCAGGATTCTTTTTGATAAATAAAAAAGGTAAAAATAACAGCATTTATTCGAGATATAAATATTTTCTAATAATATGTCTTTACTATCACTTTTGATCAATTTGACACATTTTTGGTGAATAAAAGTATTAATTTCTTTCCAAAAAAAAAAAAAGAAAAGAAAGAAAACAGTGGTAATTTTCTGTAAATCTACGTGAGTGACGGAAGCTTCCGGGTAAGCGGATTCTCCGCAGCTTTGGCGCCTCCGCTCTGTGGCTGTGACTCTCAGGATTGTAGCGCGTTCTCAGTGTTTAGCTGGTATGTATGGAATTAGATTTGTGCCAAATAAAATGAATGTAATTTTTCAAGAAACGTATGAAAATATAAATTGAAACTGAATAAAATGTCTTTGAAACAAAAAAATAAATAAATTACAGGCAAAATCTTTGACCTCGTTTTTAATATACTGCATGTTTTACAACTGTTTTCTCATCTTTCATTCGCTGATCTGTACTCACAAATGCACTTCCAGAGTTTTCATTTACGCTTCTGAAGTTTTCGTTCGCCATTCTTGCACAAATCTCTCATGGGGGCAGGGCTAACAGTGGTGTGTTCTCATTGGCTACTGAGTTTTTGATTGACAGCTTCTTGACCTGGAAGCGTCTGTTAGCGGCTTCCTATTGCATTTTAATGATATAAAGTTAGGAGTTTTGTTTTTGAATTAACCCTTTCACACGTGAGTTTAAAATATTCTATCTGAGCCCCAGGCGTGAGTTTTTTTTAGGCGACCGTTATTTTAGAACTTATAGCCTTATTGTTTCCATGGCGACGCGTCATGCTTGTCATGTGACACACCGCAGCCGTAATAGCGCTGTATGACACATGGATTGCTTTTATTTCGTTTTTCCTTTTTTTATTATTAATATTCACAAACATACTCGCTATATTATTAAATATCTGATATTCCGATTCTGAAATATGTGCAAGTAAATGTGTTTGGTTGTTTAAACACGTTTATAATGATCGTGTTAGTTGATCTATACCGGGTGATGGGCGCCGCCATGTTTGCTCGCTGAATCCAGCTGTGGGATTTACAACACGTAAATTCATCCTCTCCTCCCGAAACACGTTAAAATAAGTCTCCAGTAAACTGGGAGAAGAGCAGAGTAAACTTTATTGTTACCTACACTATGTGTATATGATATCAATAAAACATGTCGTCAGATTATATTTGTAAGGATCATTATGCTGCTTCCATAGACATCAGCGCATATTTTACAAACTATAAATGTATGGCTTTGCTAGTACTTATGTGTATTTAAATGTCTGAAATCTTAAATAAGCATTATATGGTTGAAAACACTGAATAAGTGATAATATTACAAGCGCTCGTGCGTTTGATCTGGCTCCGCGCCAGAAAGCAGATTTGAATTTCAGCAGTTGATGACGTGACTCACTGAAAGTTCTAATCACACCGGTGTGATCGTACGCTCCAGGGACCAGCCAAGACTGATCACACCGGTGTGATCGTACGCGTTAAAGGGTTAAATCTGTATTTATCTGTTGCTACTACTCTGTCAACATAAGCTTTTAGGAGCACGAGAAAACGCCATATTGGTCATATTGAGGTTTAATTATTAAAGTACTGTAATACTGGAAATATTGTATAATGTCCAGTGTTCTCTTATGATATTTGTTTATTGCTCTTGATTCTTTTGCATTGTAGGGTCTAATTAGGTTGAGCTGTTACATTTGAAATATAATACTATCCTGTTATATATTTAGACGTCAATAAAGTCTCACTCCAACCAGGCAATCAAGCTTATTTTATTACATATTCCACACAAAGAATGTTCTTGCTGCCAATTGTTTTTATCATGCTGATCATTTTGTTTAGTTATTTTATTTAGTTAACATCATCATCTAACATTTAAAATTGGAAATACATTTTTAACAATCATCAACTCTTTCAAGTGTGACTTTTATAAACCAGTTGAATGAATGTAAATGAAAATATGAATTAATTCAAATAAATTGACATTCTTTATTGTCACTATAGCATATACACAAGTATCAAAGTGAAAGTCTTGGATGCAATTATGTTGTGAGCGGGAAGACCAGAATCCACAAAACACTAACTGCATAGTATACATAATGCACAGTATTATTATAATTTACATTACCACACAAAATGCACAAGAACATAACATACAGAATGTTTAAAATTCATATGTTTTAAACACTGCAATGATCCTTTCAACAGTTCCTGTTACAGTATAAGTTACAAAACAGTGAATGAGTATGTAATGTACTGGAGTGCAATATCAGTCTTTACAGGGATAGTCCACCCCAAAAAAAGAAAATTCTTTCATTTACTCACCTTCATGCTATTCCAGATGTATATAACTTTCTTTCTTGACACAAAGATTTAAAAAAAATAATCCATCTTTGAGAATCCACATCACACAAGTGAACTGTAACCCATGCACATTTGACAGTTGAGTGGAAGCGATTATTAATAGTCAAAAGTTTATATTATTAGTGTTTTTCTTATCTGTTGTTTCACTTCAAAAGATACTGATTTAACCACTAAGGTCAGATGGATTACTGTCACGGTCACTAGGCCCTTTCGCACCGCAGGAACCTTTTCATAGTACCCAAACTAGCTGTGGAACTACCCACTTTTTGGCGTGTTCGCACCACGGGAACTAGGAACTGTTTTAGTTCCCGGAACTCTGTTTGGAGGAACTAATTAGCTCCTACTTCAGAGTAGGGTCTAAAACAGTTCCATTGGAACTATCGCGACGTAAGTGTACGCTGATTGGCTAAACGCGTAAAACGCCCTCACCTGCCATGATTTACTGTGTAAACATCGCATCAACTTATATTTCGCAAGAATGGAGAACAGCGATAGATGGATGGACGCTGAAGTGCAGGAACTTTTGTACATTTTGAACTCCTTTCCGATCTTTCAATCGCTTGTTGTATAAGTTACGTCGACATTCCATGTCCATTATTGTGAACCCCGCAAGACACAACAAAAACACAGCTCCGATCACAGTGTCCTCCATCCTCCTGTTGTTAACGTTGTTCTTCTTTGTTTTCGTTGTTGAACACAGCGCACAAATGACGTCGCTGTTGACTGGCTTACGTCACTTCTTAGTACCCACTGTCGGTGCGAATGCAACCCTTTAAATGGTACTGGGAAATAGTTTGCGCAAAATCGTCCCAGTACTTTAGTACTGTACTTTTAGTTCTGGAACTAAAGCGGTGCGAAAGGGGCTACTGTGTGTGGTTTTTAAAGCATCTTTAGGACTCACAGAGATTAATTATTTGCCCCCCACGAGAGATTTGTGCCAGAATGGCGAACGAAAACTTCAGAAGCGTAAATGAAAACTCTGGAAGTGCATTTGTAAGTACAGATCAACGAATGAAAGATGAGAAAACAGTTGCAAAACATGCAGTATATTAAAAACGAGGTCAAAGATTTTGCCTGTAATTTATTTATTTTTTAGTTTCAAAGACATTTTATTCAGTTTCAATTTATATTTTCATACGTTTCTTGAAAAAATACATTCATTACACAAATCTAATTCCATAGTATGCGGCTGATTTCATGCGCGAGGTAAGCTGTCCACAAAGAGCTCGCCCAAGCAGAAAAATGCGCTGTTGCTGCCAGATCTTGATTGCCGAAAATTACATTGTGTTTGATGCAAAACTAACACGATGAAATCATATGAAAAAAACATTATAACTATATTTTCATGCTTTCTCAAGCAAAGCCAATTTTGAAAGTCCACTAAAAATATATCTGGTCATAGACAATGTTGAAGACGTTATTGTCAACATGCCTAAGCAGTAAATTAAAAAAATAAAGTTTGTAAAAATGTATATAAAATTTGAAATAATAACAAACATCAGGAAAAAAATAGGAAACAATACCTTTGTTTTCCGTATACTTGTGTCGCTTACAGCTAAAGTCCTTCTGTGATTTTATTGTTGTTTGCAACGTTACTTTGCAATATTTTAAAGATATTATTATTTTTTTATTTATTTATTTTATTTTTGGTATTTTGCATGGTCTATTATTGTCATCCGGGTGGGAGTTTTAACTCCTATTCACTGGGAATAAAAAATAAATAAATAAATAAATTCATTCAGTTGATGCAGAGAGCCAGAGACCTATAGATATATTACACATCATAGCATAACCACGTAAATGTTATTTGGCGAGTTTACTTGGAAAATCAGCTGTTGGGGGGGGTCTTAATCTTAGCACTCAGCATACCCGGTTAAAAAAAGTCACCGCTCGCCACTGAATATATATATATATATATATACACACACATATATACACTTTGATGTCATACACTGATCATTTTGCGCAGTGCCGCTTCAAGTCGAACACTATTGACTTGAAATGGGCATGTCAGACAAAGGAGACATGTGAAATGTACAGTGTTGGGGGTCCTCCAGGAATGTGGTTGAGAACCACTGTACTAAGCTACTGAGCTATGCTTTGATACAACCTCCCAGCTTTCTCTTTTTTAACAAAAGGTGCTTTTTTACCTTGGACTGTGTAATATAATTTCAGCTTTATCTTTAACAGCATTCATGATGTTTTTAACATTTCAAAACACATTCTCTTGTTAGCAAACAGATTACACTTTCACATGAGACCAACAATTCCACAACAAATATAAAATCTAATCAAATATTATCAAAATATTCAACTGACTTTGACACATCTGACGGTGGTGACGAAAACCTGAATTTGTAGTCTTTTTAACAATCAAATACATTGGATCAATCAATTACTGTATTAAAACAAACACAATTTTATTGTTTATAAAGCTTTTATTCAAGAATCACATATTTTGATATATCATTGAAACACAAAATCTTTTGGTGGTGACATCTGACAGTGTTAACAAATTTGGCATTTCTTTCACAAAACAAATAGAGTTCATGTAGTAGCCATTTAGTTTTTTCTGTTGATGCTAGGTGCTAATGGAACCTGCTTCAGGAGGATAAAATGATCTGAATATTTCAAATAATTTCCTCAGAAATTGTAAGATGGTATTGACATATCATGGTTGTGAGACAGGAAATATTAACATTGGGATTTAAAATATTCTAAAATAAATGAATATTGTAGGGGTAAACCCAGTTAATTTTTAGCTCAAAAGGAATTATTTGAATTTAAAGGGGAATTTTGAAAGAATCGGCTCTTTATGCCTGAACAAATGAATCGTCCAGCGCTCAATTGAACAGGCCGTAACTGTGGACTCTGCAGTGGATATTAATATCCAAAATATAGTGAAAACACTCAATATTAAGCAAAGTAACAAGATCTAGTTTAAGGCAGTAAATAGATAAATATACACAGGCCACTTTTCTTTAAATACAAACAAGACTTTATTCACTATTCTAATACCGAAACTAACGCCTAACACAAACCTTCACACGAGTTGCAGAAAGGAAAAATGTGAGGAAATGAATTTAAGAGAGTGAAATGATGAAAATCCCAAGTTTTGTAAGATCTCACTGAGTGAATCATCAATCATTAATTTAACCCTTCTATCATTTCTTGGACAGGGTCATTAAATTTCATATCAATGCACCAGTTCAGCATGAATCTGGAGGCGTTTACTTGCGTTTGTTGCGTCTTTGAGTGGAGATTCCTCCGGTGGCATCTTTTGTTGCACGGGGTTCCCACGTGGGTTCGTTGGTGGTCTGTTCGTTGCTGGAGTGACGTCTTGGGAATCCAGTCACGTTGAGGTGTTGTCCGATGTAGCGGAGTCTCTTGGCCTTAAGTACGCTGCACGATTTTCGGCTGTCCCAGACAAAGGATTGGCATCGTGAAGCAATCGTGGCAATTTCTGTGATCGTGGCTCGTAATCAGTGCTCTTATGTCGTACAGTGAGAGAGGTTCAAAGACGGCCATTTTCACGATCTTGCGACCAAATATAGCCTACGATCATCATCGCACAGTGTGTTTGCTGCTACGATCCACATTTACTGATCAACCAATAAAAATGCAACATGAAATCAATGTTGCCACCTTCAGTGAAGCAAAATAAGGGACACCCATTCACCCATTTAACTAAATAGTTTTGCACTTTTTAAACATTTTAAAATGCCAAATTATATATGATATATATGATTATTTACTATGTATATTTATGATTAATATGATAAATTAATAAATAGGGTTTAACAATAATTATAATCTATTAATTAATCTGTCTAATCAAGTCTAAAAATATAATAATTATATTTACCAAGCTCTGATAATGTGTGGAATATTATATTAACAGACTATCCAAATTTTAATAAAACAACAGGCCTATACCTTTAGAAGCACAGATGTGTCTGCCACTTTAAAGGCATTGCTCATCCAAAAATGAAAATTCTGTCATAATTGACCAGGTTGTTCTAAACCTGCATAAAGTTCTTTTCTTTGGAATGTTTTGTTATATGTTTTATCTGGAGTTTATTATGACTCTGTGTTGAGCCTTCCATTCCAAATTCCTTTTGTATACTAATTAATGCCAGTTTGTTGTATTAAGATTTTGTATTTAATAAAAAAAAAAAAAAAAAAAAAAAAAAGGATTTGATAAAACAGTAAAAAAAAAATCATAGCGTACGAGTCAATAGGTGTCTTCATCGTGTCAGGGATCGGTCGAGAGATGAGGCGAGGACTCAAGTGCAGGAGAAAAGTGGGTCTTTTATTAAAAAGAAACAAAAGATGAACAAAACCACCCGAGGGGAAAACAGGCAGGCAGGCAGAGAGCTACAGCACACATAGACAAACCCACACACGATACCAAACATCCAACATTAACAACGAAACAGCACAGGACTGCAGACACCAGGAGACTATATGGGGAGCCAAACGAGGAGGACACAGGTGAAGTAACTGAAACAATAATGAGATAACAAGGAGGGTGGGGTCAGACAATAGACAGGAAAGCACATGGCACAAACAACAAACAATAAGCCATGTGCTAACACACACAGTGACATCTGGTGGCCAACCAGGGCACACCAGCAGGGCCGTGACACATCGTACAGTCTACACACATCGTAGCCAAGTTTATTAGATCCAATACTCAGTGTGTGACAATCTCGACATGGAAGAGTCTGTTCGGGTCTCAGTCTGTCTGTGTGTCTCCTGGAGAGTTTGTGTGTTGGGGGTTTTAAACTCAGGTGATTGTTTCAGCCCCTAGTAGAGTTTGGACCAATTAGGCATTAGCTGCGTTTCCACTGTCGGCCAAAAGCAGGCGTGCTAGTGCGTGCCAGGGCCAGTCGCATTTCCACTGCCACTTCCAGGGCTTGATTGTGCCTTGCCGGTGCTTCCTCAGGGCCAACGGCCCGGGTTTTTTGGCCCGACAAAAACCTTGGGCCAAAAGCGGGCCAACTGAGGCTAGAGGAGTGGTTATGAACAAAGGTGGAGTTTCTCCACATCTGGATAGAATTAAAGACTTCTAAAATTATTTTAGTTTAAAAACTCACTTTCAGACAGCAGCAAGTGTTTGAAATAACTAATGTTTGAGATCCAATGTGGATTATGATCACCATACAAAGCAGAAATATTTATAAGCGATGCAAAAGACTATGCACGCTAGCCATTAACGTTACCATAGTAAACATGGTAAATACGACCGCTTGAAGAAATCAGACGTCAGCTTCTCATTCTCTTAACACAATCGTGTAACGTTATTTATTTAGTAACATATTTTATCTGTCGTAAGTCTCGCCTCGCTCACGATCCATGTATGTCACAAAAATGTGTTTTTGTTCGGGAGCTCATATTTTTGATGGACCAAATATAGCCTACGATCATCATCGCACAGTGTGTTTGCTGCCACGATCCACATTTACTGATCAACCAATAAAATGCAACATGAAATCAATGTTGCCACCTTCAGTGAAGCAAAATAAGGGACACCCATTCACCCATTTAACTAAATAGTTTTGCACTTTTTAAACATTTTAAAATGCCAAATTATATATGATATATATGATTATTTACTATGTATATTTATGATTAATATGATAAATTAATAAATAGGGTTTAACAATAATTATAATCTATTAATTAATCTGTCTAATCAAGTCTAAAAATATAATAATTATATTTACCAAGCTCTGATAATGTGTGGAATATTATATTAACAGACTATCCAAATTTTAATAAAACAACAGGCCTATACCTTTAGAAGCACAGATGTGTCTGCCACTTTAAAGGCATTGCTCATCCAAAAATGAAAATTCTGTCATAATTGACCAGGTTGTTCTAAACCTGCATAAAGTTCTTTTCTTTGGAATGTTTTGTTATATGTTTTATCTGGAGTTTATTATGACTCTGTGTTGAGCCTTCCATTCCAAATTCCTTTTGTATACTAATTAATGCCAGTTTGTTGTATTAAGATTTTGTATTTAATAAAAAAAAAAAAAAAAAAAAAAAAAAAAAAAGGATTTGATAAAACAGTAAAAAAAAAATCATAGCGTACGAGTCAATAGGTGTCTTCATCGTGTCAGGGATCGGTCGAGAGATGAGGCGAGGACTCAAGTGCAGGAGAAAAGTGGGTCTTTTATTAAAAAAAGAAACAAAAGATGAACAAAAACCACCCCGAGGGGGAAAACAGGCAGGCAGGCAGAGAGCTACAGCACACATAGACAAACCCACACACGATACCAAACATCCAACATTAACAACGAAACAGCACAGGACTGCAGACACCAGGAGACTATATGGGGAGCCAAACGAGGAGGACACAGGTGAAGTAACTGAAACAATAATGAGATAACAAGGAGGGTGGGGTCAGACAATAGACAGGAAAGCACATGGCACAAACAACAAACAATAAGCCATGTGCTAACACACACAGTGACATCTGGTGGCCAACCAGGGCACACCAGCAGGGCCGTGACACATCGTACAGTCTACACACATCGTAGCCAAGTTTATTAGATCCAATACTCAGTGTGTGACAATCTCGACATGGAAGAGTCTGTTCGGGTCTCAGTCTGTCTGTGTGTCTCCTGGAGAGTTTGTGTGTTGGGGGTTTTAAACTCAGGTGATTGTTTCAGCCCCTAGTAGAGTTTGGACCAATTAGGCATTAGCTGCGTTTCCACTGTCGGCCAAAAGCAGGCGTGCTAGTGCGTGCCAGGGCCAGTCGCATTTCCACTGCCACTTCCAGGGCTTGATTGTGCCTTGCCGGTGCTTCCTCAGGGCCAACGGCCCGGGTTTTTGGCCCGACAAAACCTTGGGCCAAAAGCGGCCAACTGAGGCTAGAGGAGTGGTTATGAACAAAGGTGGAGTTTCTCCACATCTGGATAGAATTAAAGACTTCTAAAATTATTTTAGTTTAAAAACTCACTTTCAGACAGCAGCAAGTGTTTGAAATAACTAATGTTTGAGATCCAATGTGGATTATGATCACCATACAAAGCAGAAATATTTATAAGCGATGCAAAAGACTATGCACGCTAGCCATTAACGTTACCATAGTAAACATGGTAAATACGACCGCTTGAAGAAATCAGACGTCAGCTTCTCATTCTCTTAACACAATCGTGTAACGTTATTTATTTAGTAACATATTTTATCTGTCGTAAGTCTCGTCTCGTCTACGATCCATGTATGTCACAAAAATGTGTTTTTTGTTCGGGAGCTCATATTTTTGATGGAAAAAAATATAGAAATTATCATTCTTTCTAAATGTGATATATACTGTGACTACAACAGACTCAACTGAATAAGTAGGGTATGTGTCCTCTTTCTTTGTGAAATAATGGTTCATACCACTTTATTTCTGTGTGACCAAATTATCAAGCCCGATAAATTAACAATGTATCACTTATTATTGTAAAACATTGATGCTTTTGGATTTAAATCTTTAACAAAACATGCAAACAAATGTCTGCTCTTATCATGTTCGTTTTCTAATCGTGCTAGTTTACATTTACATTTACATTTATGCATTTAGCAGACGCTTTTATCCAAAGCGACTTACATTGCATTCAAGTTACAGTTTTTACATTTTATCAGCTCTTGCTTTCCCTGGGAATCGAACCCATGATCTCGGCGTTGCTAGCGCCATGCTCTACTATTTGAGCTACAGGAAAGCCAGTGTTCCAGTTCCAGTGACTTATTTCTTATTAGTTTTCTGATAACTTCTCTTTGTTTGTGAAATGATGAGGGTGTAATTTGCCCACTTTTGGTTGTAAACCAGAGTCTGGAAGCATCAAATTTTTCCTTACAAAAAATAAAAAATAGGGTGAATAGAAGTATTTAAAATATGAGAGCAAAATACATCCCAACAACACAAATTTCTAATAAAAAGCAGTGTATATGACTTACATCAGTCTGAAGAATGAGTGCTTCAGGATTCTCTTTGAACTGTGACAGAAGCAGAAGGACCACACATCAGATGAAACCGGTTTATTAGTATGTCACTCACTTAGCAATAAAATACGTCTTGAGAGTCCAAAATCATTTACTACATGATGAAGTCTACTGAAATGCAGTGAAAATGCTTAAATAATTCAAGTTATGAAAGCAAAAAATATCACTGTATAGGGTTTTTGCTTTTTTGTAATATCACACAAGCAAGAGTGTCGTTTTCATAAATATCAGCGTGTAATTTTCAGTTCAACAGATTTTAGAGACAATATTGTCTGGTTCTCTTTTCTATTTCGCAAATGAAAATAGTTCCAAACAAAGATGGAGCAGAACATTTATGTGTCTCTGAGCAACAGAGCAGTGTTTCTTTCCTGAATTAATCTGTTTTTGAATGAGTCAGTGATTCAATAATTCATTCATAAAGACAGCCACATGTTATATTACTAAATCAATCAGCCATTTTAAACAAATAATTTGAATAAACAATTCAATGAATTGAGGGACTTGCAAGCAACCTGCTGTCAGTTTTAGAGTCATATTTATTTATCAAGGATAAATCAGCAAGGTACCAGCATAAAAACACACTAAAATACACACTAAAACACAAGCAAAATACTATAAAAAATATTGAGCTATAATTTTTTTTCAGTATTGCAGTAAATCTTTTCAAAAGATACATCCCTATATAATTTTTTGCAGCAAATTGGTTTACATTCAATTTAGTTACAATGCAGGCCTTTGTTACAAAATCCATACTGGTTAAATAAATGACATAAATAACAAAAACAGCTGTACAGTGAGATGTTTACAAATCCCAATAATCTATAGACCCTTTTTGTGCTGATGTCATGATTACGTCACTGCGCTAGCTGGAGGCAAAACAAAGGCGGCCCATTCAAAGCAGCACAGATTCAGCTACATAAGGAGCTTAAAATATCATCTTGTTGTGATGTTGGGTGCCAGAATCGTCATAGTACAGGCTCCAATTTGAAATTTTATCGCATAAGTTACCTGCTGCCACTCCCAGACAAAAAAAAACGACGACAGTTGTGGTTAAACATGATAAAACGAGCGGACTGGACAGAAACAATCGCCAAAAATGCTCTTGTTTGCAGCGCACACTTCTTATCAGAAAAGGTTAAATAAAGTATTGTCTTTTGTTGTTATGGATTATGGTTTGTGTCTAAAGATTTCTTATGCATCTCACGACTATGTCGAGGAACGTGAGCGGAAACCGCCGCTGAAGTTTTGTGAGCGACACCGCCGCTGAGTTTTGTGAGCGACACCGCCGCTGAGTTTTGTGAGCGACACCGCCGCTGGGAGCCTTTTGTGAGCGGACACCGCCGCTGAGGAACGTGTGCGAAACCGCCGCTGAAGCCTTGTGAGCGGACACCACCGCTGGAGTTTTGTGAGCGACACCGCCGCTGGAGTTTTGTGAGCGGACACCACCGCTGGAGTTTTGTGAGCGGACACCACCGCTGGAGTTTTGTGAGCGGACACCACCGCTGGAGTTTTGTGAGCGACACCGCCGCTGGGAGCCTTTTGTGAGCGGACACCGCCGCTGAGTTTTGTGAGCGACACCGCCGCTGAGTTTTGTGAGCGGACACCGCCGCTGAGTTTTGTGAGCGACACCGCCGCTGGAGTTTTGTGAGCGACACCGCCGCTGGAGTTTTGTGAGCGGACACCGCCGCTGAGGAACGTGAGCGGGTACCGCAGCCTCGAGGAACGTGAGCGGAAACCGCCGCTGAAGTTTTGTGAGCGACACCGCCGCTGAGGAACGTGAGCGGAAACCGCCGCTGAAGTTTTGTGAGCGACACCGCCGCTGGAGTTTTGTGAGCGGACACCGCCGCTGAGTTTTGTGAGCGACACCGCCGCTGGAGTTTTGTGAGCGGACACCGCCGCTGAGTTTTGTGAGCGACACCGCCGCTGAGTTTTGTGAGCGACACCGCCGCTGGGAGCCTTTGTGAGCGGACACCACCGCTGGAGTTTTGTGAGCGACACCGCCGCTGAGGAACGTGAGCGGAAACCGCCGCTGAAGCCTTGTGAGCGGACACCGCCGCTGAGGAACGTGTGCGAAACCGCCGCTGAAGTTTTGTGAGCGACACCGCCGCTGGGAGCCTTTTGTGAGCGGACACCGCCGCTGAGTTTTGTGAGCGACACCGCCGCTGGAGGAACGTGTGCGAAACCGCCGCTGAAGTTTTGTGAGCGGCACCGCCGCTGAGTTTTGTGAGCGACACCGCCGCTGAGGAACGTGAGCGGAAACCGCCGCTGGAGTTTTGTGAGCGGGCACCGCCGCTGAGGAACGTGAGCGGGTACCGCAGCCTCGGGAGGAACGTGTGCGAAACCGCCGCTGAAGTTTTGTGAGCGACACCGCCGCTGAGGAACGTGTGCAGACACCGCCGCTGAGGAACGTGCGGAAACCGCCGCTGGAGTTTTGTGAGCGGACACCGCCGCTGAGGAACGTGAGCGGAAACCGCCGCTGGAGGAACGTGTGCGAAACCGCCGCTGAAGCCTTGTGAGCGGACACCGCCGCTGAGGAACGTGTGCGAAACCGCCGCTGAAGTTTTGTGAGCGACACCGCCGCTGGAGTTTTGTGAGCGGACACCACCGCTGGAGTTTTGTGAGCGACACCGCCGCTGGAGTTTTGTGAGCGGACACCGCCGCCTGAGGAACGTGTGCGAAACCGCCGCTGGAGTTTTGTGAGCGACACCGCCGCTGAGGAACGTGTGCGAAACCGCCGCTGGAGGAACGTGTGCGAAACCGCCGCTGAAGTTTTGTGAGCGGACACCACCGCTGGAGTTTTGTGAGCGACACCGCCGCTGAGTTTTGTGAGCGACACCGCCGCTGGAGCGCGAGCAGACCACGCCGCATTGACATCAGTGGGGGTTCCTGCACGCCTGTATCAGCCCGGGACGCCTGGAAGCGGGCTGGAGGTATTGGGTGCGGCAGACGAGGCCTCTGACACCCTTTTGATTGCCGCTGGGGCCCTGCAGCTTCTGCAGCTTTGTCGGCCACCACTGGAGGTGCTGCAGCTCGGGCGAGCACTGCCTGAGGCACTCCAGCTACCCTAGCTGGGGAACGTGCCAGGAACTCCACAAATTCCCCAAACGCCAGGTGGTCCAGCCCCTCATCCTCCACCATTTGAGGGGCTCCTCAAGGGCACTATTGAAAGGTCCTTGAGGGCCGCATCATTGTACCCCAAACCCTCTGCTGCACCACAGAACCTCAGGGCAAACTTCCTCACCTCAGTGCCCTGCTGACGGAGGGAGCTCAGGGCCTGGAACTGGAGGATGCGTTGGTAGAGGGGGCTGCTGACGTTAGAGGCTGGTGGATGGTGTGAGCCCATTCTCCGCTGAGTCCTCATTTGGCTGTTTCGTTCTGTCAGGGATCGGTCGAGAGATGAGGCGAGGACTCAAGTGCAGGAGAAAAGTGGGTCTTTTATTAAAAAAAGAAACAAAAGATGAACAAAAACCACCCCGAGGGGGAAAACAGGCAGGCAGGCAGAGAGCTACAGCACACATAGACAAACCCACACACGATACCAAACATCCAACATTAACAACGAAACAGCACAGGACTGCAGACACCAGGAGACTATATGGGGAGCCAAACGAGGAGGACACAGGTGAAGTAACTGAAACAATAATGAGATAACAAGGAGGGTGGGGTCAGACAATAGACAGGAAAGCACATGGCACAAACAACAAACAATAAGCCATGTGCTAACACACACAGTGACATCTGGTGGCCAACCAGGGCACACCAGCAGGGCCGTGACACATCGTACAGTCTACACACATCGTAGCCAAGTTTATTAGATCCAATACTCAGTGTGTGACAATCTCGACATGGAAGAGTCTGTTCGGTCTCAGTCTGTCTGTGTGTCTCCTGGAGAGTTTGTGTGTTGGGGTTTTAAACTCAGGTGATTGTTTCAGCCCCTAGTAGAGTTTGGACCAATTAGGCATTAGCTGCGTTTCCACTGTCGGCCAAAAGCAGGCGTGCTAGTGCGTGCCAGGGCCAGTCGCATTTCCACTGCCACTTCCAGGGCTTGATTGTGCCTTGCCGGTGCTTCCTCAGGGCCAACGGCCCGGGTTTTTGGCCCGACAAAACCTTGGGCCAAAAGCGGCCAACTGAGGCTAGAGGAGTGGTTATGAACAAAGGTGGAGTTTCTCCACATCTGGATAGAATTAAAGACTTCTAAAATTATTTTAGTTTAAAACTCACTTTCAGACAGCAGCAAGTGTTTGAAATAACTAATGTTTGAGATCCAATGTGGATTATGATCACCATACAAAGCAGAAATATTTATAAGCGATGCAAAAGACTATGCACGCTAGCCATTAACGTTACCATAGTAAACATGGTAAATACGACCGCTTGAAGAAATCAGACGTCAGCTTCTCATTCTCTTAACACAATCGTAACGTTATTTATTTAGTAACATATTTTATCTGTCGTAAGTCTCGCCTCGCTCACGATCCATGTATGTCACAAAAATGTGTTTTTGTTCGGGAGCTCATATTTTTGATGGAAAAAAATATAGAAATTATCATTCTTTCTAAATGTGATATATACTGTGACTACAACAGACTCAACTGAATAAGTAGGGTATGTGTCCTCTTTCTTTGTGAAATAATGGTTCATACCACTTTATTTCTGTGTGACCAAATTATCAAGCCCGATAAATTAACAATGTATCACTTATTATTGTAAAACATTGATGCTTTTGGATTTAAATCTTTAACAAAACATGCAAACAAATGTCTGCTCTTATCATGTTCGTTTTCTAATCGTGCTAGTTTACATTTACATTTATGCATTTAGCAGACGCTTTTATCCAAAGCGACTTACATTGCATTCAAGTTACAGTTTTTACATTTTATCAGCTCTTGCTTTCCCTGGGAATCGAACCCATGATCTCGGCGTTGCTAGCGCCATGCTCTACTATTTGAGCTACAGGAAAGCCAGTGTTCCAGTAATTTGCCCACTTTTGGTTGTAAACCAGAGTCTGGAAGCATCAAATTTTTCCTTACAAAAAATAAAAAATAGGGTGAATAGAAGTATTTAAAATATGAGAGCAAAATACATCCCAACAACACAAATTTCTAATAAAAAGCAGACTTACATCAGTCTGAAGAATGAGTGCTTCAGGATTCTCTTTGAACTGTGACAGAAGCAGAAGGACCACACATCAGATGAAACCGGTTTATTAGTATGTCACTCACTTAGCAATAAAATACGTCTTGAGAGTCCAAAATCATTTACTACATGATGAAGTCTACTGAAATGCAGTGAAAATGCTTAAATAATTCAAGTTATGAAAGCAAAAAATATCACTGTATAGGGTTTTTGCTTTTTTGTAATATCACACAAGCAAGAGTGTCGTTTTCATAAATATCAGCGTGTAATTTTCAGTTCAACAGATTTTAGAGACAATATTGTCTGGTTCTCTTTTCTATTTCGCAAATGAAAATAGTTCCAAACAAAGATGGAGCAGAACATTTATGTGTCTCTGAGCAACAGAGCAGTGTTTCTTTCCTGAATTAATCTGTTTTTGAATGAGTCAGTGATTCAATAATTCATTCATAAAGACAGCCACATGTTATATTACTAAATCAATCAGCCATTTTAAACAAATAATTTGAATAAACAATTCAATGAATTGAGGGACTTGCAAGCAACCTGCTGTCAGTTTTAGAGTCATATTTATTTATCAAGGATAAATCAGCAAGGTACCAGCATAAAAACACACTAAAATACACACTAAAACACAAGCAAAATACTATAAAAAATATTGAGCTATAATTTTTTTTCAGTATTGCAGTAAATCTTTTCAAAAGATACATCCCTATATAATTTTTTGCAGCAAATTGGTTTACATTCAATTTAGTTACAATGCAGGCCTTTGTTACAAAATCCATACTGGTTAAATAAATGACATAAATAACAAAAACAGCTGTACAGTGAGATGTTTACAAATCCCAATAATCTATAGACCCTTTTTGTGCTGATGTCATGATTACGTCACTGCGCTAGCTGGAGGCAAAACAAAGGCGGCCCATTCAAAGCAGCACAGATTCAGCTACATAAGGAGCTTAAAATATCATCTTGTTGTGATGTTGGGTGCCAGAATCGTCATAGTACAGGCTCCAATTTGAAATTTTATCGCATAAGTTACCTGCTGCCACTCCCAGACAAAAAAAAACGACGACAGTTGTGGTTAAACATGATAAAACGAGCGGACTGGACAGAAACAATCGCCAAAAATGCTCTTGTTTGCAGCGCACACTTCTTATCAGAAAAGGTTAAATAAAGTATTGTCTTTTGTTGTTATGGATTATGGTTTGTGTCTAAAGATTTCTTATGCATCTCACGACTATGTCGTGTATGAAATGTCTGTGTGCATGTGTGTAAAACAACAAACTGACGATTTATATGCTTAATCATCTGTAATATACATTGTTGTGATAGACAGTGGCTGGAATTTCTAAGAACTTGGTAAGAAAGAATAATCAAACACAGAAAGTTCAAAATCAGTTTCTATGTCTACAAAATATTCACATTTTACTTTACAGTACCTTTCCAATACTTTACATGCAGTACACTTAAGGTTACCATAAACTTAACTTACATCATTTACAGGATATATACTTTAAAATAACTATTTGGCCATACATACATCTTCAAATAATATATCCATCACATTGAATGTTTAACTTACTTTTTGTATTTTGGCCCAGTTCACTCTCATGTAGCTGTAAAAATAGTTGCCTGCTGAAATTGAAATATATATATATATACACACACACACATGTTCGTGACTAGATAGACACAGGTGAGTTTCTCTTTACTACACGTTAGGTTTCTCTATAGATGTGAGTCACTCAACCTGAGGTAATCCTGTCAGATCGTCCATTGAGTGAGTACAGGTCGGACAATTTGGTTTCGTCCGTTAAAGTTAACTTATTTAAATAAAAGTCACGGTCCTGATCTTACATTTGCAGGTAAAATCGGATTTTCTCAAGCTAAGTTTTTTCTTAAAAAAAAAACAAGCTAACAAACTTCATAGCTAGTGAAGCAGTCAGTGGAATCTTTCTGCCTCCACCTAAGCTCCACCCACAAAAAAACGTCACATTGTTTACTAACAGAAAAAGGGTCTATACAACTACTAATGCTGCCTTCTCGTGCTATCGGAATTATCGTAAATACGAGTTTCCTAATCGGAAATTGGACGTGAACAGCCTCTCAAGTCGTATTTACTACTGGGAAATTCGGAAATAATTTTGATAACCGAGTTTCCGAGTTGGGCGGGTCATAAACTTTAAACATGGTGGAGGGGACAACCATTGCTGCTGTCAATGCTGTTCTCACAACAACTACATCCCTTTGTCTTGTCGCTAAAGTAGTGTATTTATAGGCTAGATATGAACGATCATGCAAAGCATATTGTATGTTTTATAATCAGTGAAATAAGCATGTATTTGACCGAAATTCCAGAATTGTCAGCAAACTGCATGTATAGCGCGGTGAATGTTTATATGATTGTCAACCAATGGGATGCTACATTTTATTCTTTCCGACATTAAAGCACTTGAATACGACAAGCTCGTAATCACGACTTCATAAGTGGGAAATAGGAAATTTCCGATAGCACGTGAAGGCAACAGGATGTTGTAATGTTGTCTCTCTGCAGGAAGTTAAATTGCACAGGAGCTGTGACCCTGACCAGGCTGATTATGAGAAGAACTGAGCCATCATACTCTTGTGATTTAAAATCAAGCAACATGGGTAATTACGACCAGAAAATGATTATTGGATAACATGAATATTCTATATATACTAATAAATATGTGTTAATATGTTTGTGATGACAATAGCTCATGATAAATTTCTTATTCTTCTAATAGTTGCAGTGGAAGGAGATAAAAGACGAAAAAGTCTAACATCAGCACTGCAATCAAAAACATGGAAACAGACATCACTAACAGCAACAATAACACTGACAGTAGTGGCGGTTGCTGTAGTAGTACATATGGCAGGAATGGCAGAAGTAGAGGATGCCATAGCAAGAGCAGTTGCAGCAGCAATTGTAGGAGCAGCAGCAGGATCGGTAGTAGCCATTTTACGATCATCATGGAAAGCAGAACCAAGAGCAGTAGTAGCAGTAGCAGGTGCAGTTGTGGGTTCAGTACCGGGGGGCATTGCAGGAATAGCAGCAACAATTTTGGGATCATTGGTAGGAGCACAGTCACAAACCGGATTAGCAGTAGCTGGAGCAATGTCAGGAGCCACAACAGTAATTTCAGCAAGAGCACAATTACAATGGGCAATAAACAAAACATGGTGGGCAACAGATAAACTACAATGGGTAAGAAATTGGGTAAAAGATAAATTACAATGGGTAAGAGATAAACTACAATGGGTAAAAGATAAATTACAATGGGTAAGAGATAAACTACAATGGGTAAAAGATAAACTACAATGGGTAAAAGATAAATTACAATGGGTAAGAGATAAACTACAATGGGTAAAAGATAAATTACAATGGGTAAAAGACAAACTACAATGGGTAAAAGATAAATTACAATGGGTAAAAGACAAACTACAATGGGTAAGAGATAAATTACAATGGGTAAAAGATAAATTACAATGGGTAAAAGATAAACTACAATGGGTAAAAGATAAACTACAATGGGTAAAAGATAAACTACAATGGGTAAAAGATAAACTACAATGGGTAAGAGATAAATTACAATGGGTAAAAGATAAACTACCATGGATAGCAGAGAGGCTTATAGATGTAATAGAACAAGCATCATTTATGCAATTAGGATCAGCAGCAATAGCAGCAGCATTATCAGGATTGGTTGCAGCTGGAGCAGGAGGAGCAGCATTAATCGTTGGTTTACCGCTATTATTTGGAGGGTTATTAGGAGGAGTAGTAGGGCTTGCGGCAGGAGCAACATCACAATGGAGAGGACAGAAACAAGCAGCAAGAACGGTAAGAGTGCAGATTTTACCAGAATAACTGACATTTATAATAATCTTTAGAATGATTACTAAAGTAGATCCTGAGGTTTAAAAACATTTTTGATAGACATTTCAAATAGAAAACATCTCACATGAACACCTTCCTAATACAGTTTCCTTACCATAGCCTTCATTAGTGATTTATCAAAGAGTGTCTCAGTAGCCAATGATGGTATCAGAGCCAGGTGGTTGGAATACTACTAATATAATGCTATAATCTATTATAATCACTTTAATAAAAAATAATTAAGTAATCAGTCAATCAATATGTATTGCGGGTGTGTATTGGACAGATGTTTGAATTTAATAAAATGTGTCATCTTGAACTACAGAGTGGGACAGAAAAACATGCGGGTATTTTAGACATCATGTGCTTGTGCACTTGCATTGAGCCATGGTTTTAACAAATGCATTGCTGTTTGAATGAACCTAAATGGGATCTGTGGACTCTGCCCTTTACATATTAATCAGACAGCCCCTTCACTTGTAGGCTTCGTGTTTATTCTGGAAGCAACAGGCACTATAGAATTTTGAATATTGAACTATTGTATATTGAATTTCAATTCTAAACTGAAAACATCTGCTCTGTTCCATACAACCAGAGTTGCGGGGTCTGCGTAGTGCAGCCCAAAGTAATGCAATGACCATATACCAGATATTATAACTTAGGATATGTCATTTCCATACCTAAAATATTTTACTGTCACTGTTATGCATAGTGATCATTTCAGTCAAATGTAGCTTATGCAATATTTCAAACATTTAACACAGGGTTTTAAAGTAGGCCTGCAGCAACAGTTTAAGAGTAGCCCAATTCTGTGTAAAAAAAAAAAAAAGGACGTGGCAACCCTGCATCCAACACGAGCTGCAGGAGTCAGATTTCACTGATCTCTAGTCAAGAGTAAGGAGAAATGACTGACAAGACCATGGTGGATGATTTGCTGCTCAACAGATCCTGACCTCACTGACAAATATTTTATCTTGTAAAATGTGCTTCCTTTACACTAGAGGTCTGTGCGGGACTGTTTTTTTTAGTCCCGCTCCCGCAAGTTTATATTCTGCACCCACCCGCTCCCACTGTATATTCACTCTTTGTTCACCCACTGTCCACTTGGACTAATTTTCTTCCCAACCCGACCGTTCCCGCTAAATTTAGATCTCTCTCACATTTACTGTAAATGTCCGCTACTCAAAGAAAGAGAAATGGGCTAACAAATAAAAGTGTAGTCTGCACAAAATTGTGTGTATTTTATTTGTCTTGTCAAGAGTCTTGAATTCATTGACTAACAGAAAAAAATAAAAAATCTCAAACGAATTTTGAGTCAAAGTAGGAAAAGTGTCACAGAGAAAAATAAGTAAATGCGACATCTGTCATTTAAAATTATAGGCCAAGCAAAATATAAACAAAACCAAGTTGAACGTCCTTCAAAGACACTCACATCCTTTGCTCCATCCGTATTCTGCTCTGTCACTCATCGACAACCTGCCTGTTCTGTCTGAGGGCCGTATATTTACCGCCGGTACTGCCTGCTCTGAGCATTGTTATGCACATGCGGTCACAAAATTGAAAAGCGATTTCAATACCCTGAATATTGATAGCGGTGCCTTGATGCATGAAAATTACATACAATATTAGAATGTTTGCGGATGCAGGCAGGAGTGGAAACAAAAATTCCGGGAGTGGAACACATGTTGCGGGAGCAGGCAATAACAGTCAAAAATTCAGCGAGAGCAGGCAGGAGTGTGTAGCAAATCAGCTCAAAAGGGAAATGTATATAAATAATTACAATTAATTATGATTTAATTACAATGATTTATATTGGCTGACAGTAATAACTGTAGCAGAATTAAATTGCCATCAACTGATCTGTTTGTCCAGCAAACATTCAGTGTAAGTTCATATCAACTCTAAGAAAGGATATTTCCGTGGCCACAGAAAATACTTTAAGTATTAATGCATTAGAGCATGTAGCGAGGGTCAAAATCGTAAAGAGACATTAATTTGCAAGGCAGAACCAGAAACTCATGTAATTCGTGCACACAACTTATTAACTAAACGCTAACACACATAACTAATCTAAACAAACAAACGAATAAACATACATTCATGCGTACATGCAAAGGGGAGCTAAAGTGGATGAATGAAGCCATTAGAGAAACCAGAGAATGCAGTTAACCACCTGGGTAAAACCATCAGCGCCGTTTATAATGGGGTCCTTAACTTATACTAAACCTCTGTTTCGTTTAGTTAAATGTACGATACTTGCACTGCGCCTTGGTCATTGGCGAGTGTCCGGAATGCGGTCTCGGATTAAAAGTATTGATGGTTTCAAGGTTTTGAACTTGTGATCACGTTCTTCCGGGTTGAAGAGTGATGAATTCCAAAAGATGTTATTCTGGCTCGGTGGTGATTGTGAGTTCCTTCCCAGGTAGAAAGTGAAAAGAGTTAAGACCGAGATCTGCTGAGGTCCGAGGACCTTTTGTTGAATGGAAAGTCAAGGCTGCGAGGCCTGGCACAAAAACGTAAGGGTCCAGAAGAGTTCTAGCTCACATCCTCATCTTCTCAGAATCTAAAATATTCGCAGACTGGAGGGGCGTCACTGATTTGAGAGCTTTATCTGCTATAGAGGTCACACCTCTAAGGTGTCAGAGCCAATGGTGTCTTGAACTTTTGGAGGGAAAGTTTTACGACTCTGAACATGGTAATTTGCATAGGTAATTCGCCTGGGTTAATGCACAAACTACTAAAGATTCTTAGGTATCAACATGTAATATTCACTATCAATTAGATCATCCGAAGACGAATTGATCGAGATCAAACATGGTATGAGTGAGGTGATCTCAACTAGTGATCTATCGTAAGCATGCATAAAACAGTATACAATACACAAGAACATATACAAGAACAATAATACTATACACAATGACCTAATGATATGTGTGTTTTTCTATTAATTAATTAATTAGGTTTTTCTATTAATTAATTGGAGAAGAGTTCATTTTTATGGCATAATGTCTCTCCTATAGGAAAAAGGTAGTGGGAGTTGCTCTGCCTGCATTCCTTTGAGCAATAAAACTAGTGTTATCTGATGGGTTGCCATGGAACCAGAGGCCGGTTCTGCCTTGGTGTTAGATGCATTTCGGGGGAAGGGTCTACAGACCCTCATAGTTGGCCCTTTGGTTGGTTGAGGGGGCATAAGAGATTATTTGTTAAATATAACAAATAGTTGTGTGTCTGATCGGTCCAAACGCTACAAGTGGAATTAAGAAAACCGTCCTGTGCAGGTCTCTAATGTGCTGCTTGAATTGTCTCATTTCCTGGTAGCCAACTATGGCAAGTTTCATTGATTACTCTATTGGTAATGACGAAACTTGCAACAATAGTTGCTTTTGGGAAGTACACCCCAGATCAGATTAAAATAAACATGGATATTTTTTTCAAAATACATTTGTGCTTCTTATTTCTAATATTATAAAATCACACCATTATCCATTATCTGTACAGACAGACAACTCTCCAAAGACCAATGAACCTCCACAGACAGACAACGTTCCACAGACCAATGAACCTCCACAGACAGACAACGTTCCACAGACCAATGAACCTCCACAGACAGACAACGTTCCACAGACAGGCGAATCATGGACCAAGGAGAAAATCCAAACAGAGCACTCCCCATTAATGCCAGGTAAAAACAATTTTAGTTAATTTAAAAAACTTTATGCAATATTTACTCTTTGTATTTCACAGCCCATATGCATAAAACATCATATAAAAGCTCTTAAGAATGGTCTTAAGTTTTGACTTATGAGTCAAATTTCTTATTAAAAAGTAAGACTTGTCTTCGAATAAAAGCTTTTTTATAAATAAACTAAAGGCAATTTTCATGCCTAAGTGTTGTGGGATAAGAACACTCTGGTTACTAACGTAACCTCGGTTCCCTGAGATATGGGAACGAGCATTGCAACAATCTTGCAATGGGGAAAACTCTGTTTTTCCTCCAAATACTGAAGACCGATTCATTCACGTTTGTGCAGGTGCACAAAGAAATGCCATTTCTGCCCGCCAAAATGGGCGGGGCCGACTGCCTATATAAGTCGCCGCTGAATACCATCTCATTCAAATCTTTCAACGGATAGCAACAGCGTCAACTCGCACAGTGTTATAGTATGGTAACGTTCCTGTATCTCAGGGAACCGAGGTTATGTTAGTAAACAGAGCGTTCCCTTTCAATATGTTCACTCGCACTGCAACAATATTGCATTGTGATGAGCTATTCAATCACGGTGTGCTATAACCGCAGAATGAAGAAACATCCCGTAAGCCTATTCTAGGGCGCCCAGTATGAGGACCCTAAGGGAACATAGGCTAATAATGGCTCAAAGCCCAGGAGACAATGGGACCAGGGCCTAGAGGTCAGGGTTCATGGACAAAGCTTCAGTTGATACAAAAAGTAGCAGCCAGAGTATTAAAGAAGCGAGAACATATTACACTGGTTTTAATGGAATTACATTGGTTACCAGTTCATCAAAGGACTGATTTTAAGTTTTATTAGTTTATAAAACAATGCATAATCTGGCAGCTTCTTACATTTCTGACTGTTTGTCAAGATACATTTTAATTTAATGTTACAATCCTCCAAAAATTTGGAACTGTCTACCAAATGAAGTGAGAGAGTCCACTAGTTGATGTTTTTAAAAAGCAGTTTAAGACATAGCTCTTTAAAGTTGCTCATGACTGTAACAATGTGTGAAGTGTGTGTAATTTTTGCACTGTTTTATTTTACTTTTTATTAGGGGTGTCAACGTTAACGCATGCGATTAATCAAAAACATTTAACGAGTTAATATTTTTTTAATGCAAATTAATCGCTAGATAAGGTTTGACCCCAACTTCTTGCCGTCATTGCAGCGCGGAAGGTTATCTATCATTGTGTGATGAGGGTACAGCAAACTAGTGTTGCCAGAGTAACAGCACAAGTGGGCTATTTTGAAAATACAGTCGCGGGAAAAATTACAGAGCCGTTCAAAGTGTATATAGACAAATAAAAATTAAAATAGATCCTTTTACTAATGTGTATTATACTTGTAATGTATCCCTGGCAACTTAAGAACGGAGAGGCGGTTGTAACATCACAAACAACGTGAGTTTCAGCAGAGCATACATGTTAAGGCTTTTACACAGCAGAAATAAACATGACAACAGCCACTATAGATTATATAAGATAATAAACACAATTACGATCGGATATGGTCTGTATGTGATTTTTTTTTTTTTTTTTTTCAGATTAAAGTGTACATCTGAAAAAGCTATAAATAGCATATTTTAACAACAGTAAACAACCAAATTCCACACGTGATCGTAAAAGGAAGTTATTACAAACACTTGATGGTGGTTTGAAGTGAGTTCTGAGTAAAAGTGTACTATTAATCTCATAAATTGTCTTATGTAGCATGATGCTAATATTAGCTCTAATGCAGCTGCAGAACAGGTCCAATTCTTCTTCATAATACATTTTGTCACAATACTTCATGTAAGGTCGCAAGAAAATGTTTTGTTGTATTTATTTAGAAATACTTTTGATAATAGTTGGGTAAATGTATACTGGGATTGAAGCAATGTGGCTTGGTAAACGTTTTATTGCCAGTTTAAAGACTGTTAATGGCTGAATAAAAACAAAAGAATCATGATAAAAGAATAATAAGGATTATGTCTCATACCTGGCGGAAGTGTGAAAGGTTCTGTTTCCTTAATCTAGTTTGTCATGCATTTCTTTATTTCAACACATTTACAGGTAAATCCTAGTATTTTAAATTTGCGATTAATCATGATTAATCACAGTCCACGAGTGTGATTAACACGATTAAATTTTTTAATCGATTGACAGCACTACATTTTATATACTTGACGTTTGTGTGTACTTTTTTATTTATTTCTATATTTGTTTATTTTTTTTACATTTGTTGAACCATTTAGAGTTTTGTTTCTTTTATTGATGTTGTATTCTTAACATTTGTTTTATGCTTCTGAAGCACTTTGAGTTGCATTCCATGTAGGAAAAGTGCTATACAAATTTATTATTATTATTAATTGCAGTCTTCAGACAGACAGAATCTGTGCCTGAAGGGCAGGGACGTCCAGATTATAAAACCTGGCAAGGATATCGCACAGATATCTCCCATGGAGATGCCACTGGACCAGGCCCAGGAGGAGGCCATTCCTCTGGTGGAATAGGCCTTGACTCTAATTGGGCACATGCATGCCAACTGCAGCGTACGCCAGTGCTATGGCATCGACTATTCAGTGGGATTGTCTTCGCTTCATAACTGGCAGCCCCTTGAGGCAGCCTCCAGAGCACACAAAGAGCTGCTCTGACTGCCTAAACAGAGCACTCTGAAGCACTCTACATAAATTCTAAGTGCCCTGACAGGGCATAGCAGATTGGTTCCTGGCTCATCATCTGAGGCAGGAAGTGCCAGAAGGGTGATTAACTGTGCCATGAACAAGGTGTAGAGCACCTTAAGGTACCTTAAGTAAACTTCGAACTGAACTCTAGGCATGCAGCACTCACTGATAGGGCTTGCAAATCGCAAATTTGTTTGACTGACGCTAGCGCCAGTAAAAGTGCAGTCTTAAGCAACAAGGGCCATAGATCGGCCGACTGAAGCAGCTCAAATGGAGGGCCTTGAAGGGCCCTGAGGAACGTGGACAAGTCCCAGGTCAGGTTTTATTTTGGATCATTGCATGTAAAAATTATTTACTTTTTATGCATATGCAAAATGTGAAACTGCAATCTCATTCGCAGTCTATAGCATTTTATAGCCTAATTATTTGTAAAATAATAATTTAACTTAACCTGCCCTGTATCTTTATTTAATGCATAAGCGATTTATTAAAACAATATTATGAGAGTCATTAAAACAAGTTTATGACTGCGACATCTGTTTAATCTTGATCAAGAACAAAATGATCAACGTTAGATCATTTTAAAATATCTAATAGCCTTCAATTTACAGGCAGAGCTGAGTAATTACTTACAAATTGTAATCCGTTACTGATTCCAGATTACATGACAAAAATTGTAGTCCGTAACGTAATTCGTTACATTACACATTTTAGGTAATCTAATCAGATTACTTTTGATTTAACTCGTTTATCACATTGATTTAAATAGAATTATCTTGTACCATAATGATGTAAAAAACAAAAACAATGCAGAGTAAGAAAACTCGTTCCATTCATTGTGGCTCTGTCTCCTCTCCACCAGTAAGGTGGTATGTGGTGGGCGTTCTGGCGCAATATGGCTGCCGTCGCACCATCCAGGTGGATGTTGCACATTGGTGGTGGTTGAGGAGACTCCCCCTTTCATGTAAAGCGCTTTGAGTACCCAGAAAAGTGCTATATAAATGTAACGAATAATAATAATAATTATTATTATTATTGTAATTTACAACATGAAGTGCATTAAACATTATAGTACATCAAGGTTTCCCAATCTAGGGTTCGTAAAAGAACTGCAGGGGGGTTGTGAGTTTAATAAAAAGATGGCAATGAATTAAATCACAAAAAATTTAAATTAAAATAAATAATTTTAAAACTAACTCCCTTTCGAGGAAAGTCTCTTCACTCAGTCGGCCATATCTGCAATGCCTCCAGGCAGCTCATACAAGACCAATCTTAATGAATGGGGGAATCCTGAAATCTCAAATACTGCTTGCTGAACTCACAATTAAATTCCATATGTCACATCAGCAACAAAAATCTGAAATTAATTGCCCCATGAATGTTGTTTCTTATGCTCAAATAGCATTTAAAAAGCTTATTTTTCAGGCTAGACCAGCCCATGTGCATGCGGAGTCATAACGTGCTTATAACTGCACATGTGCATTGACTGGCTACGTTCAGCCCGACAAAACATTGCAAAACATTTTTTAAACGAAAACGGTGGTGCATTGAACACCTTGTTCTGATGACACAAGAGTTGTAACTATGGCAGCTGAGAAGGCCATTCTTTGTGTTCTTTTGAAGAATTTTCGGAGCCTGATGAAATCAATTTAAATACATGTTTAATACTGCAAAATACGCTCGATGTTACAGTCACTGCCCTTGCCGTCCATTCTTATGTAAAGCACTTAATTACCATTGTGTATGAAGTTTGGCATATAAATAAACTTGCCTTGCAATGAAGCTAAAAATATAAACCACTACATCATCTTGTTGATATGCTATATTGTTACTATAAAACTCTTACGACAAACATGTCTTCTGATATCTTCAATTGTTGCGTATACCGAGCTGCAGTGACACATTTGTAAACGACTTTACTTGGACCCATTGTGCAAGCCGTCTCTTTAGTACCATGTGGTTTATATACATGTTGCTGCTGATGAGAAAACATCTCAAACCCTGTTGCAAACCGTTTCCAGGAAACATGTTGTTCAAACCATAGCAAAACGTTGTGCACCGGTTTGGGCTTGAATGTGCCCCATGTTTCTATGGGAAATATGGCTCTTTCATTTAGAAGGTGGGAATATTCCTCCACAGTTTCACAGTTTTTTTTTTTTTTTTTTTACAGTTTCTCCCATTCATAAGTATAGGAGTGAACCGTCTTTGTATTTCTGCAGACTTTGTTTTAAATAAAACGCTTACTAAAGAAGATGAAATATTTGTATTTACCTGCATGCCATGTGATCATTAATCAACATCAAAGAAACCGTGAACATGCAAATATGATACTTAATTATTGAAATATTTATTTTAAAATCTCAGGGGTACTTAAAGCAAATATATTTGGTGAATAAGGTTTAGATGACAAAAAGTTTTGTAATGCCCGCATTACATGTAACTAAAAAAATAACGGGAATATGTGCATTTTAATTAGTTACAATTAATAATACATGGTTAAAAAAACCTACAGAGTAATAATTCAAATAAAAATTAATGTGTTCATCAGTAGTTGATGCAATGTTGAAACCCTTCAAAACCTGGAATGATTTTTGTAAATCCAGTGTTCAAATGCTGTCGCCACCTGACTAATGACTGATCTTTGTGTGAATGTCCACAAAACTGGACTGTATATACATATTATACAGGTGCTGGTCATATAATTAGAATATCATCAAAAAGTTGATTTATTTCACTAATTCCATTCAAAAAGTGAAACTTGTGTATTATATTCATTCATTACACACAGACTGATATATTTCAAATGTTTATTTCTTTTAATTTTGATGATTAGAGCTTACAGCTCATGAAAATCAAAAATCAGTATCTCAAAATATTAGAATATTTACATTTGAGTTTGAATAAATGACCATCCCTACAGTATAAATTCTGGGTATCTCTTGTTCTTTGAAACCACAATAATGGAGAAGACTGCTGACTTGGCAATGATCCAGAAGACGTACATTGACGCCCTCCACAAAGAGGATAAGTCACAGAAGGTCATTACTGAAAGGTGTGGCTGTTTTCAGAGTGCTGTATCAAGGCATATTAAATGCAAAGTTGACTGGAAGGAATAATTTGGGTAGGAAAAGGTGCACAAGCAACAGGGATGACCGCAAGCTTGAGAATACAGTCAAGCAAAGCCGATTCAAACACTTGGGAGAGCTTCACAAGGAGAGAACTGAAGCTGGAGTCAGTGCATCAAGAGTCACCACGCTCAGACGTCTTCAGGAAAAGGGCTACCAAGCCACTTCTGATCCAGAGACAATATCAGAAGCATCTTACCTGGGCTGTGGAGAAAAAGAACTGACTGTTGCTCAGTGGTCCAAAGTCCTCTTTTCAGATGAAAGTAAATTTTACATTTCATTTGGAAATCAAGGTCCCAGAGTCTGCAGGAAGAGTGGAGAGGCACAGAATCCATGTTGCTTGAAGTCCAGTGTGAAGTTTCCACAGTCAGTGATGATTTGGGCTGCCATGTCATCTGCTGGTGTTGGTCCACTGTGTTTTCTGAAGTCCACAGTCAACGCAGCCATCTACCAGGAAATTTTAGAGCACTTCATGCTTCCTTCTGTTGACAAGCTTTATGGAGATGCTGATTTCATTTTCCAGCAGGACTTGGCACCTGCCCACACTGCCAAAGGTACCAAAAGCTGGTTCAATGACCATAGTGTTACTGTGCTTGATTGGCCAGCAAACTCGCTTGACCTGAACCCCATAGAGAATCTATGGGGTATTGTCAAGAGGAAGATGAGAGACACCAGACCCAACAATGCAGATGAGCTGAAGGCCACTATCAGAGCAACCTGGGCTCTCATAACACCTGAGCAGTGCCACAGACTGATCGACTCCATGCCACGCCGCATTGCTGCAGTAATTCAGGCAAAAGGAGCTCCAACTAAGTATTGAGTGCTGTACATGCTCATACTTTTCATTTTCATACTTTTCAGTTGGCCAAGATTTCTAAAAATCCTTTCTTTGTATTGGTCTTAAGTAATATTCTAATATTTTGAGATACTGATTTTTGACTTTCATGAGCTGTAAGCTCTAATCATCAAAATTAAAAGAAATAAACATTTGAAATATATCAGTCTGTGTGTAATGAATGAATATAATATACACGTTTCACTTTTTGAATGGAATTAGTGAAATAAATCAACTTTTTGATGATATTCTAATTATATGACCAGCACCTGTATATGTATATAATCGGAAGGCTATTTTAGAAAGGAAAATTTAAAAGATGAAAAAGAGAAATTAGGGAGAATCAATGAATTATGAATAATTTATTGCTATTGTGCGAATATGTAATCCATAAAGTAACTGTAGTCTGATTACGAGTATTTTAAAATGCAATTTACTGTAATTACAAGTACTTAATTTTTTTAATCTGATTACGTAATCCAGATTACATGTAATCAGTTACTACCCAGCTCTGTTTACAGGTTATATCTGCATCTGTTTTGGATGTAGACTTGTGGATATTTATTTTAATGCGGATCACATACTGTAGCATTAACCTAAAATAAATGTGCTCTATTACTATTAATATTCAAGGATTTGTGCGGAAAAGTATTAATGTGCATGCATGACAGAGAGGCGCCCGCGTGATCACTTGAATTTTTTCCTGATAATGAATAACGTAAATTTGGGGTGCTTCACATACATGAGAAATATACAGAAAGCTTAAAATGTCTACTTTTAAATGAACCATTTCAAAACGAAAGCAAATACTCCCTGATTAGGCATGTTAATGAAGGTCAGTGGACCGAAACCCTGTTTATGATAAATTTCAACATTTAGCAAGTATAGATAGTGTGCGGTATTGCATGGTTTTTATATCCTCTGAAACACAAAAACGAAAATTGAAATAAAATTGATATTTTATGTTTTGTGAATGTTAACCCTTCTCTATTCTGCAGATATTGTTGCTTTTGGTTTGTGCTTTGTAAATCACAGAACGTCTACAAAATATCTCCCAAAAACTATAAAACACGTTCATAGATGGATACTTTTCTGATGTCTGGACTCTATTTGGGATTTAGAAAAACAAAGAGATGATTCAATATATTGGTAATGAATACATTCTGTGAGAATTTATATTTTAAGTTTTGACTGCGGATGTCAGTCTTTAACGCTGGAGTTGCCCAATAATGAAACTAAAAATGATTAGGCCTATATGACGTCTCGGGACAGTGTTTTTACTGCAATATATTTTTACATTTGTATTCCCAAAACGACTGCAGCGTTGCAGTGTACAATTTAAAAAAAAAAAAAAAAAACTGAAAATAGTAGGCTACAAAGCAGCATTTTTGTCTCTCTGGCAGACACCGTCTTTTTCGGCTAGTTTCTTTGTCTCTCTCTCAGAGGCCGCGTTGTTAGTTACAACTTCAACACGTGACTGACTTGCAGTTAAATCCGTTGCCCTGTGGCGGCAGTACACGCGACGGTTGTAGGCAATTTGGTTGGCCACCTACTGTAAGGTGGATACTTGCAGCAAGTGCACAGCAGACACACCCACCTTAACAACTTCCATATATTGCTTATCCTGCCCGAAAAGACCATAAACATTGCAGATAACCTGAAGTAACAATAATATAAAATAATAACATAATATAAAAACTCATTTGTCTTCGGAACACAATTTAAGATATTTTAATGAAAACCGGGAGGCTTGTGACTGTCCCATTGACTGCATGGTAAATTGCACTGTCAAGGTCCATAAAAGTATGAAAGATGTCGTCAAAACAGTCCATCTGCCATCAGATGTGCAATCTGAATTTTATGATATGACTAGAACACTGTGCACAAAAAAACAAAATATCGACTTTATTAAACTTCTTCTGCTCCTCCGTGACAGTTCCTGCAAGCATGTTCATGAGTTCACTAGCAGAGCACGTCGCAAGCACGCCTCAGATGATGCAGCATGTAAACGCCGTTTACTGTGTACGCTGGCCTTGACGTCAGTAGGTCACAGCGTTTACGTCATGCGCATTGGTGGTGCGCTGGTCTAGCCTGAAAAATAAGCTTTTTAAACGCTATTTGAGCATAAGAAACAACATTCATGGGGCAGCTCATTGCAGATTTTGTTGCTGATTTGAAATATGTAATTTTATCGCGAGTTCAGTGAGCTGTTTTTGAGATTTCAGGATTCCCCCATTCATTTAGATAGCACTTGGTCTTGTTTGAGCTGCCCAGAGGCTTTGCAAATATGGCGGCCGAGTGAACAGACTTTCCTTGAAAGGGTTTGGATTAAAGGTAAACACAATTAGCTTTTCCGCATATACATACTGGTCCTGATAATCATAACTTCTGTGTGCCACTTGTTCCATTTCTGCAAATCAGTTTTTGTGAATGAATGACTTACTCTACCTGTTGCTTTGGTCTTCATCAATACCTGCTTGCACCACCTGCTGGTGAGCGACTAACAGCAGATAGAGATCGGTACTCTACTGCTATTCCTGCAGTTCCCGGATGTTAGGGGTGGGCGATACTGCAAATTTTGGTATCGATCCGATACCAAGTAAATACAGGGCCAGTATTGCCAATACTGGTACTGATACTTTTTCCTTTTAAAAACATTTACTTAAATGACCAATTACTCTTTGAAAATGAACAATAACTAATGTTGATATGACTAAAATAGTACATTCACCTTAAAGCTATGTGGATATTCTTTGCCTTTTTGAAAAAAGGTTTGTGTAATGTTTGATGTTAAGCATTTTTCTCCCATAGAAAAAGAGTTATAAAGAAAAAAAAAAAAACTTAACGTGGCTTAATGCGTTAAGAAAGTAATATTGAAAGGCCAAACTCAGTATACTGATGATGCAAATATATACAGCCCAGGATATGAACGCAAAGTGCATGCATGTTGTTAAAATGTTTTCCTCTGATAGAAAACCATTATAAAAAAACGCTTCCCATGGCTTAATGGTTGAAGACAGTGATATTGTATAAAAAGGCCAAATTCTGTCAATTTAATGGGTCTTAGCAATTTTTAGCTGTACGAAACAGCTCTTTTTGCTGTTTGATATTGCAGACTGGTGTTTCTTAACACATTATTTTAATGTATTGTCTTAATTATAAACACACAGGGTTGATAGCACAAACAATTTTACCATTTTTTGCACTGTTATTTTCCTCGTTATTTCCCTACCATGCCTAATGAAGCAGAAGTCTCGCACATTCACAGAAAAAGCTTACTTCCGCATTGAAAATAAGGTGGATAAGTTGGTGCTGTTGTTACTACAGCAGCGAATTTCTATCATTCCATCTCTTGCTGTAACCAAAAATATCCACTTGAGATTGGAGCCACTGAGATGTGATGGCATGACAACAAAACAGCATAGCAGGGGAGGAGCAGCAATGTTTGCATACAAGATGTGAAAAAATGTCAGATATACAAGAACACAGACATGTCTACTCTTTGTTGAATGTATTAAGCAATGTATTAAATGTAGAGGAGAGAAAATTAACCTATAGTATCGATCTCATAAGTCTAGTATCGATCCGATACGATACCAACGTTGGTATCGATTATTATCAATATTAGGATCGATCCACCCACCCCTAGCAGATGTGCAATGCTGAATTTTCTGCCGAATTTTAACAACTGAATTTGTGGAAGCGAATTTGTAAACTGAAATAAAATGGACCGAAAATTGCCTGTCGACATCGTATATTATACATCGTATTTTTACGATTAACTGATTGAATATTTTGGAAGTGAATTCTGGAAGGTTAATATGAATTATTTAATTTTTAATTATGAAAATGTGTGTGAAATGTTTTGAATTGAAATATTCACATTTTAAATAAACAACTGTTGAATGTCAGACCCTAAAAATGCAAGTCCTGAAAATACAAGGCAATAAAATGCAAGCATTGTTAATGCAATGCATTATTTTTTTCAGTTAGTGCAATTTAACATGCTTTTTTGTGTCAAAGATATGTCATTATTTTTCTTCCATAACAACAACAAAATTTATTTGCATGTTCACACACACACACACACACACACACACGTTTACTAAGCTATCTAAATGTGGACATTCCATAGACTTTTTCTATTTCTATACTAAGCTAATTAAAAATACTACAATGTATAAATCTAACCCTCAGAAAATTTTCTGTACTTTTAGATTTATTTATTTATGTGTGTATATATATATATAAAAAATTATAGAGGTGGCACAGTTCATGTATTCGTACCGAACCGTCACGGTACGGGCGTCTCGGTTCGGTGCACGAGGCCTTATGACGAATACAGGCAATTCACCCCCAATCCAGAAGGGGGCGCCCGCAAGAAATGCAACGCTGTTTGATAACCGCCAGCAGAAGAACAGCGAATGCCATGAGTTGCGCACTTGAAAACAAAGCCCCCAGACAGTGACCATGTGCTGATTCTGAATGCGTCTCTCACATAGACTGACAAAGGAGTATACTTTAAAGACTTGCACACTCAACTGTTTGCGAAATGGGGCTTTGTGCTTGTGTATCCTACATCTCTCATTCGGCACAAATCCAAATATTCCATATTTGCGATGTAACGTATCTGAATGCTAAACTATTATTTATTATGTAAATGATAGGCTTTGTACTTCCAACGGTGACACAGGTGCGCTGATGTTTGGCTCACTGTCTTTTATTTTGATAAAGTACCAACTGCGCCAGGGTGTCTACAGATATGATCATCTTCCGTCTGTCCAATGATTGTAAACAGTCACTGGGTCCGTCAGACTGGTGAAACTTTTGCAGTAATGAGACCGAAGATATTTAAGACCCACTGAATCTGAATTTAAGACTTTTTAAGGACCCGCGGCCACCCTGTGCGCTGTCAAGTTAGCAATGCTGGAACTGGTGTGTGTGTGTGTGTGTGTTTGCGCGCGCGCTTTCCAGTGCGATCACTTCAACTGTTTCCTTACACCAGCAGAATCAACTTTAAACACTTATTATCTTATTAATAATCACTGTATAAAGGTCTGCTTTTATTTGTGTACACTCACAATGAGAACAAAACAGATTTTATATAACATGTAATAATATTTAACATCTAGATGGAAAATTTTTTTAATTTGAACTACTGTCTGTTCAAAATGAAAAGAAACTGAGCATAGTAGATTTCTTTTTTTTTTTTTTTTTTTTTTTCTGTTGTACCGAAATCGTATCGAACCATGACCCCCGAACCGAGGTACGTACCGCAGAGTCCTGCACAGGTCCTGTTTGATAAACCCGCACCCGCAGTAGTTAACCGAATACCCGACCCGTTATCCGACAGCAATACTAATTTAATTGCGAATCCGACCCGACCCGTTTGACATAAAAACCGCGACCCGAACCGCACCCGCATTAAATCTACATAAGGCAGACAAAACACCTTTATTTGATTTTTAATGTAACAAGCAATTAACAAGTCATTCTGAGTTAATGCGTTTAAAAATTAATAATAACATTTAACACACGCAGCCCAACAAGTTAACAGAGAAAGAAAGCAACATTCAATGTGTAAACAATATAAAACTATTGCGTACATGTGAACAATCTATTGTAAACAGGTCTAAAGGGCTTAGATTAATAAGCCAACTATGAGCTTTTCCTTCATAACCTATAAAACAATTAACTTTATAGGCTGCATAAAAATATGTAGGACTGGCAGCAGTGTCGAGAGAGACTGAGAGAGAGAGTGCGCATAACATCCAACGTGTAAAAACAATATAAAACTATTGCGTACATGTGACCAATCTATTTTAAACAGGTCTAAAAGGCTTAGATTAGCCTATAGGAGCCCTCCAAGTTCATATTTGACTAATCACAGACACAGAGGCAACATAATAAATATGATGCATAATAAATATGAAACGCTAAAGAGTTTTATTTAAAAAAAAAAAAATAATAATAATAATAAATAAATAAATAAATAAATAAAAATAACAGCCATGATTCCGAAATTTCAGTAGCCAGCTTTACGTTTCTAATTATTAATTTCGAAATCATAGCAAAAACTATTGGAACACACCCCTCTATTTTAACAATTTTAACAATTTGACAAAAATATAAAATAATTGTTAGCGTTTTTATTAGCGCACATTAAGAAGCCTTAAGCATTTTTCAGATGAATGCAAAGAACAGAACAGTGTTAGGCCTATTTTAGAATGAGAAATAGACTAAAGCTTTTATTCAAACTGTGAATAGATTAACTACAGAAAAGCGAGCAAAGAGCGCTTCCTTTAATACAATCACTAGACCTACAGCTGTCGATTGGCTACAGTGCTCAGTGTTTGAAAATCCCGCTGTAGAAGCCCGGTCTTCAGACAGAGCGCGCGAACACAAGAACGGGACAATTTGAAAGGAGCTGCCTATCAGCGTGTACTGGATTAAGTCGAAATGGTCTTGGTTATAATTGTCAGCCCACCCGTGGCCCCGTGCCTGTCACCAGTCCGACCCGCACCGTCATATATTATTCCACCCGTTTCGTCAATTTTTGTGGTTCACCCATCGGGTATCCGCCCGCGTGCAGGACTCTGACGTACCGAACCGTGACATCTGTGTACTGTGCCACCCCTAATATATATAGTCGTGGCCAAAGGTTGTGGGTTCGAGTCTCAGGTCCGGCGCATCTATCTATCTATCTATCTATCTATATATATATCTATATATATATATATATATCTATATCTATATATATATATATATATATATATATATATATATAGAGAGAGAGAGAGAGAACTGCTGATCAATGTAGATGCATTTTAGAAGTGCAGTAAGAATCGGTTTTAAAAAATTTGTTATTTTGAGGGTTATGGCATTGCTAATGAAATCACAGTGCTGATCGGGCAATGGACAATAAATGTGACTAATTTTGTTCTCATTTACAGAGAACATCATGAAGGAACTCCTGGAAAATTTGGGTTTAGCAGATTACTATGATAAGAAGCTCACTCTACACACAGTGCTGCAGATCAACAAGACCAGTGTCACAGACGTCCCTGTTCAGTCCCTTTCAGATCTGCCATGGCTGTTTTTGAAGAGACTGATGATGCTACAAAGGACAGCGAGGAGCGTTAAGTGTTCCTCATTAAATGCTGCAGAAGATTCAGAGAGTGATGATGATCAGGAAGCGGAATCAGACTGTCCTCAGTCAGTAAATCCTTTAGACGTTTTGACTGCTGTGTTTCTTTGTTCTGACAGTTTTCTTCAGCAGGAAATGATCATGAAGATGTCCATGTGTCAGTATGCGGTTCCTCTGCTGCTTCCAAACAGTGATAAAAATCAGATCACTCTTATGCTTTGGGCAATGAGAGATATTGTGAAAAAATACAGACCACAGTCATTATCAGATACAAGTGGATTTGTGGAAGAAAGGATTGCTTTGTCAGAAATGCCTTTAGTGTCTTTTGTTAGACTTGGTAGGTGCAACATTTCCAAATCAGAAATTCTTAATAAGTTGTTCAGCAATCCACAGCAGTACACTGATACCTTTGTGCACTTCAACATGGATTGTGGAAACATCAACAAGAAAATATCAAATGGCTTGGTTGAAATATCCTGGTATCTTCCTTGTGGAAACAAGAACATTGACGTCTTTCCTGAGCCTGTAGCGATTGCCAACTTGAGAGGTGACATCCAGAATTTTAAAACACAGTACGCTTTTCTTTGTGAGGCTTCAACTGCTGTGTATGTATTCTTTGAATCACAACTTTTAGATACACAGATAATTTCAGTCCCCAATCAGAAATCTATGCCTCAGCTATTTTTTGTGGGGGACTCCATCAATGATAGCATAAAAGCTACAATCAGCAAGCTCAATCTGAACAAAAGCAATTTAATTTTTAAAGCTAAGCAAAATGATGCAGACTTTGTTAACAAAATCCTGAGCAAGCTGCAAGATGCAATTAAGTACAATAATCAAAAAACCTCTGTTGCTCATTTAGCTGAGATTGCAAGAAATCTGGCAATCTTGGTGGATGAGGATGCTGAAGAATGTCAGCGTGCCAAAGCAAGCGCAGATGAAATCACATCAAAAATTAATGATATAGTACAGTTTAAGAAGGAGGAGCTGCCCTTGCAAGGGGAAATCTTGATGAAATTGGCCAAGTTAGAGAAAGAGAAAATTCGGATGAAGAAAGTTGGAGATAAGAGTGTTGAGGGCTACAAAAATGAAATTGAGATCGAGAAAAAGAAGCTCAGAGAAGAGCAAATCAGAAGAGGCATGTCTGCTACTATGAGCTGCTTCATCAATGCAATATCATCACCAGAAAGGGGCTACTTCTTAAAATGTTTGAGAATCAATTTGGAGAATCTCTCACATGAAGTACTGCCTCAACTCAGAGAACTGTACAAACAGAAATGTCAAGATGTGTGTGGGAACAAGACCGAAATAGCTGCGCTTGATAAAAAGATTTCAAACAGTTCTTTAGGAGTGGAGCACTTCATTCGAGAGATGAGCCAGCTTTATGAAGCTGCAGTCTCACTCACAGAAGATACACTTTCCCGAAAACAGCTGGAACATTTACCTAAACTCTGTGCTCAACTACTGCTGGAGGGCTTTTCACTTGAACTTGTGGATGGAGATTCTTCAAATATTCCTGTAACGTGGATGACTAGTGTTTTCTGAATTAAACACACTGGTGGAGCCCAGAAACAAGATTGTAGTTGTCACCGTTTTAGGTGTTCAGAGTTCAGGAAAGTCAACGCTGCTGAACACCATGTTTGGAGTTCAGTTTGCTGTGAGCAGTGGAAGATGCACAAGAGGAGCCTTTATGCAGCTCATTAAAGTAACAGAAGACTGTGACGCAAAACTCAATTGTGATTATATAGTGATAATTGACACTGAAGGACTGAAATCCCCTGAACTCGCACAACTGGACAACAGCTATGAACATGACAATGAGTTGGCAACACTTGTTGTTGGACTGAGTGATGTAGCAATTGTAAACATCGCCATGGAGAATTCAACAGAGATGAAAGACATTTTACAGATCATTGTCCATGCGTTTCTCAGAATGAAGGAAATAGGTAAGAAACACACATGTTTGTTTGTACACCAGAATGTGGCTGATGTCTCAGCTCATGATTCAAACATGAGGGACCGTAAATTTCTGTTGGAGCAACTGAATGAAATGACACAAGCTGCAGCCAAAATGGAGAACAAACTGGAGTTCAAGAAATTTACAGATGTGATGAACTATGACACTGAGACGGGTGACCGCTACATCCCTGGACTATGGCATGGAAACCCCCCGATGGCACCAGTGAGTATTGGCTATAGTGAGTCTGTGTATGATCTCAAAAAGCATATAATGAAGATCTTCAGAGGTTACAAGCCCAGTGACATGAATGAATTTCTTAGATGGACCAAAGACTTGTGGACTGCTGTAAAATTTGAGAAATTCATCTTCAGCTTCAGAAACAGCCTAGTGGCTGATGCATACATCAAACTGTGCACAGAGTACAACACATGGGACTGGACACTGAGAAAGCAAATGCACACATGGACATTAGAGGCTGAAACAAAGATCTTAAACTATGGAAAATTTAAAAACTCTAAGGAGTGCACAGTTGAAGACGTCTATTGTAATTTACAACGAGAAGCAGAATCTGAGCTTTCAAAAGGACAAGATGAAATTATTGACCAGATCCAATCATACTATGAACAAGGAGAAGGTCACGTTGAACTTGTGGAAAGTTATCAACAAGACTTTATAAACTCTGCCAAGTCTTTAAAGACAGAGCTTTCAAATTCTATCACTAGAAAACTGGATGCAGCTCTTTCATGTCGAAATGGAATGATGATGGTGGAAGGAATCAAAAAGACATACATGGACACAATGGAGAAAAAAGTGCTGAACTTGCTGAAAGACTGTCATGAGAAAAAGTCAGCCATGTCAGACTCAATGCTGGATGAAGCATTTGAAAAGATGTGGCAGGAGACTGTCAGCACACTGTCATACGCAGGGTTCCAACAACAAGATATCAAGGCAAAAGTTTTTCTTCATTTGATGAGAAATCTTGAATCTAGAGGAAGTTCAATCGCTCAAAGATTACACAAAGTGAATAATCTGGATAATCACGGCCATGGAAATTTTGTTGTCCACAAAGGTAACATTATATCGAAGAAGTGGTACTCTCAGTGGATCAAGACTGTTCAAGAGATGTCAGACAACCTTATCAGGGACTGTCACAAATTTGTTAAAGCAAAAAGGGAAAGAAAGGATGATTATGATGACACATACATCCGGGAAATTCTCAACATGATTGATGATAAACTTAAGTCTCGTGAAGATCTTGAGCTAAAGGAAGAATTTGAACTGTCCCTTAAATTGCACATCTGTGGCTTTGCAAGCAGAGAACTTCAAAATATTCACAATCAATTTATCCAGGACAATAACCCACGAACAGCCATGGAGAACTTCAAAAAATCATACCATTCTGACTTTATTGACCTTTACCGTGAACGAGACCAGTGTCAGAAGAAAGCTGATGAATTCATGAGTAACTGCCTAAAACCTGCCTTGGAAAGAAACATGTCTGAGAAGATGGGCATGGAAATGGCAGATGAGATGGTGACTGGTGAAAACTCTGCAGTTTTTGGAACAAGGATGTCATTTCAGAAATCAGTCTTGAGAAATCTTCTTGATGAATCTAAATTTAACACATATTTGTGTTTCATTACGTCATATGAAACATTTGTTAAAAAGTTCATTTTTGACAAAGTTGAAAAGCACTTTACAGCAGAGAACAGAATGATCAAATTAGAGGAAAAGCTCCTTAGTGAAGTCATCCGTGACATTACTAAGGCAATCGAAAAAGCAGAACAAGACTCAAAGAAAAACGACATCAAGGGATTCATTGAAAACATCTGCAAGGAACTTGAAGGCAAGCTTGTTTTTCCCAGGGACGTAGTGGACAAAATCAGCACACTGAACAATGCAAATCAGAAAAAATTCACTGAATCTCTTCAATGTTCTGTGAAGAACATGAATAAATCACTGAAATCTGGTTTTCAAGAAAGAGATTTTCAAAGCAAAATAGATCGTCTTCAAACCAAACCACAGGATGTGCTGTTCAAACGAGTGTGGGGCTGTGGGAAACAGTGTCCATTCTGTGAAGCACCATGTGAGGCAGGAGGAGAAGCCCACACTAAACACATGGTCTCAGTCCACAGACCAAAAGGTCTTGGTCGCTACAGATTTGATGAATCTAAAAAACTAGTGACCGATATCTGTACATCATCGGTGCACAGTGACAAAAAATTCAAGTGCCGTGACACCAATGATCAGTGGCATCCATATAAGGAGTACAGTAAAATCTATCCAGACTGGCATATCGATCCAGACCCCAGCATAGAAGCCTCAACATACTGGAAATATGTGATGGCAAAATTCAATACACAGTTTGCTGAGAAGTACAATGCAGAGCCTGCAGATATACCCTCATGCTGGGAAAAGATCAAAGAAGACCAAGTAAAGGAAAGCCTAGAGAAAACATGAAACACCAACTCTCTGGCCTCTGCTTAAATTAGTTTGGTATGTGATGGTAAAAATATTAAAACTGTCTTCTTAATATTTAGGTATCTGTAGGGGGAAAAAAATTATATCTAACAATGGAAGAACAAAAATCTGCATTGGTTAAGTAGGTAATGATTTCATATCATGATTACTCCATGAAATAAAAAACAATTGAGTGCCATTAGACAAAATTCTTCACAATATTCTTCAGCAATAGACAGACTACAGAGCTTGCAGTTGTTCTTGCATTGAAAGAAACCATGAAAAGTTGTGATTTTAGTTTTCTTACAATAAATCCATCATTCAAAAGTTGTGTATATAAGATCTACTCTTTACTATTTGCTATTATTTCATCTATACATTCATGGATACATTTGTTCTCTTGACACAAATTACGAGTTATTGAAAATGTTATTGGAATGATTTTTTTAGACATTTTGTTTAATGATTGTTTTCTTTCTTTCTTTGACTGTTGAGAACAGTTTTTATTTAACATGCTCTAAACATTACTCTCTGATTTTTAGTCATATTCTCACAGGCTGTGTTTTTGAGTTTCATTATATTTGAGTTTAATTTCAATAAATTTAATCTGATCTATTGTACCTGTATTGAGAGCTGTTGTTCTGTGTGTTATATGTATACAGGCATGTCTGTATGATTGAAGTCACAACACTGCTGACATCTGCAACACGTTAATTAATTCTGGAGACCTCATTTGCCAATCACATGTAAACAATGTTACCTGAATAAATTCTGATAATCATATTGTTAAATGTGTTTGTCTGTTGTGCATCTACAATTCAACATGGTCACCACCATCAAATAACTAGCAATCATATTATGATATATAAACACATAAAACATCATGGCATATCACATTTACTGGGTCTCCCATTACACCATCAAATGGGCTTTGAATGTCTTCTGTACACAGCAAATTGTAAAATACCAGCAACAGTGTGTGAAAACCTTGTGAAGACTTACAGAAAACGTTTGACCTCTGTCATTGCCAACAAAGGGTATATAACAAAGTATTGAGATGAAATTTTGTTATTGACCAAATACTTATTTTCCACCATAATTTGCAAATAAATTCTTTAAAAATCCTACAATGTGATTTTCTGGATTTTTTTTCTCATTTTGTCTCTCATAGTTGAGGTATACCTATGATGAAAATTACAGGCCTCTCTCATCTTTTAAAGTGGGAGAACTTGCACAATTGGTGGCTGACTAAATACTTTTTTTGCCCCACTGTAAGTTGAATCAAATTGATAGTTTAAGTTGAAAACTTTCACAGACTTAGGAAGTCATTTGTTGCCATGGCTTTTGATCATATTATTACCTGTAACATGTTTGTGCCGTACCCAAATCAAGAATTAACAACCCTATTGGACCATTTCTACAGCCACTGCAAAGATATAGCAGAGAAAGATCGAGAGCGTCTATTTACCTCGCATCTGCAGTGCTTATTTTGATCTTTAACGTTAGATCTTTCCTATTCTTGAAACTAAATTTAATGCTGAAGGTTGATTCAGTATTACTCTTAACGGAAAAAAAAAAAATCCCACACACAGCATCAGCAATACTACAATGACAAGTAACTTATATTAAACATATATCTTTTATTAACTGAACGAATAAGACATACCCGCATTGTAACAAATAAAATAAAAGGGTTTTGGATTTTCCCCTTACTTCAAACGGATGCTTAGTTTGGCTCATTATTATTATTATTATTATTATTATTATTATTAATAATGGTTATACAATAAAACAGTACAATGACAAATTCACTTATATTAAACATTGAACTTTTATTAACAATATGAATAAGGGAAATATGTTTTACCCACATTGTAACACAAATAAATAAACAGTCTTTGGATTTCCCCTTTCTTTAAAACGGTCGTATAGTTTGTGGTCCATTATTAGCCTATTAATTAAAACACATCAGCCATAAAATAGTAAAATGGCAAATTGACATAGGCTTCTATTATATCTAACTTTTATTAACAAAATGAATAAGACGTATAGCCTTGCGTTGTAACCCAAATAAGGTATTTTCCCTCTTTTAAAACAAATGCTTCGTTTGTGGTGCATTGTTTTATTTATTATTTTTTTTAATGAAAGCACAGCAACAATAAAGACAAACTCGCTTATATCACACGAAGAAATGAAACTTTTATTAACAAAAGTTGCACTTTTGGATCATAGTGTCTCGCATCACTCTTAACGTGAGTGTGACCATAAAAAGTATTACATTGAATTATGTAACTGGCCAGCGTATAGGTGCTGCTGAAGAAAGTCCCTGGCTGCTGGAGATGCCACCGTAAGTGCCGTTGTGACTCGATAGTAGATACTTTCACAGTGAATTTGGAAGCATCTGGTTTTTGTTTTGTGCAAATGTTTGATGGTGTGTGTGTGTGTCTGCATGACTGACTTTATCCTTTTTGATTAAAAACTGCTCCATCTTTGCTGTGCTTGAACTACAACACTCAGATTACCGTACAAGTGACAGCTCACAGACAGATATCACGTGCAGACAAAAAAAAAAAAAAAATTCTCAAACGTAGTGTAAATTAACTTGGATTGGGCTTTATAATTAAAATATATTGTAGATATTCTTTATAAAAACAGGAATAACTATGAGGGCTTTCTTTGCCTTTACAATGTAAATTTATGTGGCATTTTAGGCATTTTCAGGGGCATTTTTGCCTCGAGCACCCATTAATTTCCGACCCTGCTCTGTGGTTTCATAAACAATACCATCAGGAGAGGTGCCAAGCCAAGGTGCATATGGGTGAATTAAGAATCCACAAGTGTAGAAGTTCACTCCACGCAACAGACAGTGTTCCTCCACCGCTGCAGATTCCAGTTCAAGGCCTCTCTTCATGTCTGCTGTCTGGCGAGTTCCCTTGTGGATTCTTTCAGCCAAGTGTGGGTCTGTGTGGGTCCTAATGCCCCAGTATAGTGACGGGGACACTATATTGTTGTAATGGAATTTGATATTCAATCTCCTGGCCAATCCCCACATATTAGAAATCTGAATAAAACACGTGAACTGGAAATTCCTTTTGATGATCTGCTTGTAGAATCCTTACAGCGGAGACACCACAAGGCCGTCAAAAAGAAGAATAAAATGGAGAAATGAAACAGGAGACGACAGAGACCGGGAGAAGGAACTCATCTCCACAGCTAAAGATTGGTTAATTTGTCAACATGAGCGTATAAATAAACGATTAATGAAATGGGTGAAACAATTAATTGAAGCTAATGATTTTAATTTAGAAATGAGGACTTTGGCAAACTAGATTGACCTTCTGAAACTTCAGAAAGTCAGTGCCGTTTCCACAGACTAAAAGAAACGACAGTTAACTGACATCCTGTTAAGGCGTCAGATGGAGCATCCTGTCAAAGCAACAACATAACAGGTGTCACCATCTTGGTTAACACAACTGATGGAAAATGCTGATATGTGTGTGTGCTTTGCTTACGTCTTCAAAAGGTGTTGCTATTATAACCTGAAGAAATGTGCAGCTGTAAGTAGGATAAAGGTTAGGCTTCCTGTGTTTGTGTTTAGGTATTCATAACAATGAAGACCTCCCCCTATCGTTGGCAAGTAGGTATCTGTGTGTGTGTGTGTGTGTGTGTGTGTGTGTGTGTGATAGTTCTGCTTAGTTTAAGTAACCATGACAACCAAAACCCGCTGCAGAGCTGCAGGGGAAAAAAAAGTTTAAGCCTTAACTTTTGTTTATCCAATAAGGGAATGATTTGATGAATGCTTTACTAAAGAGAAATTTTGCAAAACCATTTCAAATGGTGATGCATTTAAACCTCTCTTAAAAGCAAGACTGAGTGATTTATTACTAGTAACCTATTATCTGAACCTGAAAAAGACTTCTGTCGAGCCCTAAGCAGCCCGGACCTTAAACCGCTGAGGACATCTCCTAATCTAAGAGGTTAGGGAAATCTACAGATTTGGAATTAGTTTTTGGATGATAGAGATGTTAATTAGAGGATTCAGATGTCCAAACGGTATATTAAATACAACAAGTTAATAGAACAAGGGAAATTTGTTCTGATTCAGGCTCGTATTCTAGCTTCTTCATCGCTTACTTAGTAACCAGATGTTACTATTAAGTGATGTAATACTGTTAATTCAGCTGAATTAGTTCCTTTGGCTATTGAAGGACAGCCAATTTGAAATATAATATGCAAAATGGCAATGCATTTTCCCATTCAAATGTGCAACATTTAGTGCAAAATGAAAATTGAATTATATCATTTAAATTTGCCATTTTCTACACTAGTTTTAATATGCAAATTAAAAGCATATTTTAAAGCTTTATAAGTTTGAAAATGAAAATGTATTACCCAAATTGATTAGATATGTTTAACATGTCCAAGCAAAAACTGTAGCAAAATTATAATTTAAATGCTGTTTTCCTAAATGCATTTAGATTTAGGGGTAGGACACTTGAGATTGCATTTTCATTGTGAAAATGGAATGAGAGTTTCAAAATGCATTCTGAGCCAAAGGTGCAGCAAAAGGGTCTTTTAGGTCTTTTATTTTTCTTAAATGCATTGACACTTACATATATGATGTTTCAATTGCATTTTCATTAAATACCCCGCAATGAATATAGTTTAAGTCATTGAGGATTTGAAAATGCATTCCGAGCTGTCAATCATTACATCAAGGCGGGGCTCGGCAGCAGGACGCACGATAGGTCAATATTCACCTTTAACCAAACGCTTTTCACCTGCCTGAACATTTCTCACCGTTTACACTCAGATTGATGCACATAAGCAAACAGACAGTGCTATTCTACACTTATTTACTACCTTATCTTATATTTTATTGCTCTTTTATTTTTAATCTGTAAAATAGCACGTGTTCCGTGACACCTGAACAGGGACATGCAGAGAGTTCCTCAGGGGCAGGGGCTCAAATGTTAAAAAAAAAAAAAAAAAGGGCAATGTGAAAAAATAAAAAAATTATAGGTCAAAAGTTTGGATACATTACTATTAATATTTTTGCAATAAGTCACTTATGGTCATCAAGCCTGCATTTATTTGATCACAATTTGAATATACTTTAAAATACATTTTATGCAATGCTGATTTATTAGCAATATTGGGAACCAGTCATACTTTTTTCAGGATTCTTTGATGAATAAAAAGTTAAATAAGAACAGTATTTATTTAAAATATAACTTTCGTAACAATATACACTACCGTTCAAAAGCTTGCGGTCGTTTTTTTTTTTTTTTTTAAGAAATTAGTTTTTATTCAGCAAGGATTTGTTAAATTGATAGAAACAGTGATATTAAAGATATTAAAAACGATATTGTTAGAAAACATCTCTATTTTGAATAAATGCTGTTCTTTTTAACTTTTTATTTATCAATGAACCCCAAAAAAGTATCACAGGTTCCAAAATAAATAAATAAAATAAAAATAAAAAGCAAAACATTGAGCAGCACAACTGTTTCCAACACTGATAATAAATCAGCATATTAGAATGATTTATGAAGGACCATGCATTGAAGACTGGAGTAATTATGCTGAAAATTCAGCTTTGAATCACAGAAATAAATGACATTTTAAAGTATATTAAAATATAAAAACATTCTTTTAAATTGTAATATTTCACAATATTAAAGTTTTTCTGTATTTTTGATCAAATAAATGCAGGCTTAATGAGCATAAGACACTTTCATAATGCTGCATAATTATCAAAAATGGTAATATAATAAAGTCCTTTCACGTCACCATTTCGCCAGCCTACACTTCACATAATAGGCCTGTAGGTGGCACTTGGGCTTCATTAACTATGATAGTTTCATCAAATAGTAAACGGTGTAGGATATCATACATAAATATAAGTTAATTGAATAGCCTACACTGCAAAAAATGCTTTTCTTACTTAGATTTTTTTGTCTTGTTTCCAGCCAAAATATCTAAAAATTCTTAAATCAAGATGGATTTTCTAGACAAGTAAAAATTGTTGTCTTGTTTTCAGCAAAAACAAGTCACAATTAAGTGAGTTTTTGCTCGAAACAAGCAAAATAATCTGCCAATGGGGTAAGAAAAATAATCTTGTTTTCTGTTTGAAATAAGATTATTTTTCTTACCTCATTGGCAGATTATTTTGCTTGTTTCGAGCAAAATCTCACTTAATTTCCGCTTGTTTTTGCTGAAAACAAGACAATAATTTTTACTTGTCTAGAAAATCCTTCTTGATTTAAGAATTTTTAGATATTTTGGCTGGAAACAAGACAAAAAAATCTAAGTAAGAAAAGCATTTTTTGCAGTGTACTGGTTACCATTATTGCAACTTTTGTTTTGTGCAGTGCTTTTGTTCAGTTGTTGTTGTTTGTTTATTCAGCATCCATTTTCCCAGGGATGTAATTTGATTTATAAATTGAGACAAACCGCAGATCCAGATCGCTCCACAAATAAGCTCGTCTGTCCCATGTCATTTTCTACCAATTTATGAATAAGAACGAAAAATGACTGCTCCACTTGACATTATTGTCCAATGTAATTTGAACTTGTGCCAGATCATGATTGGTTGGTGTATTATACATGACAAACGGGCATTGATGAATTATGTAGCCTAATATTCTAAAATATATAATATATGGATTTTTAATTACATCGACACACTAGCTTTGATTATTGATGAAAAGTTTTTTAAAAATATTGTTTGGTTTATTTTTTTCCTTCCATCGACCCACTCACTGAAAGAACCATATACGGCTCGAGAGCCTATGGTTTCCGAACAGACTGTGGAATATCAGTCAGTCGAGCAAAACGCACTGGTTTTTGAGCGATTAGTTATCATTTTGTACATATTGTCATGTTAATTAGAATTCAAATGCATTTTGTTTTATTGACCGAAAGCCCGGCACGTTTCGTGTGATATTAACTCTATGAAATTATATAAATATATACATTTTCTGCCCCATATCTTGCATTATGTGTTAATTCTAAATGCATTTTAATAGACTGATTCATGCAGTGAAAGAACGCACTATAAATGAGCACGTGCACTAGTCTTCAGTCATCGGTAACACTTTACAATACGGTGACACTAATATGCATAAATTCATGCTTAACAAATGCACAGATAATCATGAGTTAATGTGTAGCTCATGAAGAACTAAACCATTTATTAACAATTACTGCATCAGCAACAAATGAACATTCTAAATGATTCATAGAGTAAGTAATCAATAAATTGTTATCAGTTAAATGCGTCATAATATATTAACTACCTATTAACTTAGTTTATTGCATCGCTCCTCAGCAAGGTTTTCTACTTTTGAGGCCTATGTTCTTCGACACACTGGAACATACTTATGGTCAACCACTGAGAGAAAGTGCTGAAAACGCTTCCATCTGCCATCAGTGGTTCAACCGTAACATTATGAAGCTACGAGAATACTTTTTGTATGCAAAGAAAAAAAAAAACGACTTTATTCAACAATTCGTCTCCTCTGCGTCAGCGTAGCGCCATTTTGGAGAATATCTGCTGGACGCAAACTGTACGCTGTTCTGTGTCAGCCGCACCACACGGATATGTCTTCTACGTGTATTTACAACGAAAACAGCGTATCTGGTATGTGGCTGACACAGACACGTGTGTGACAGCACGTGTCAGAACTACGCTAATTAAATGTTTAACCGGCAAGATTTTAAAGCAAATAATATGGAAGCCTGTTTCCGCCACTGAGTATAAAATTAAAAAGGTAATTGCGACTTTTTATCTCACAAATCTGACTTTTTTCTCAGAATTGTGAGATATAAACTCGCAATTGTGAGTTATAAAGTCAGAATTGCGAGTTTATCACGGAATTCACTTTAGATTGTGTTAACAATCAATCAACAATCACTTGTTGATCATGTTAATTTGATTTCAGGTGTATCTAATCAGTCCCCTTGTTTAGTCCCTTACTAAACGATGACATTGACAACTGATGGTTTATTAGGCTGCTGTCACTTTAAGAACTAATGAATGATCCAATATACTGACACATCAGATTTTCTCCACTTTTTTATATCGCTTTACCTCAAACATCCATAGAAGCCAAACTTGAAATTTAAAATAAAATAAGATAAATTGCACAGCACTTAAGTGCAAGAGAGATCTAGCATTTGGATTGCAAATAACAAAAACACATTATAAACAAATGTCTTGTGTTCTGATATTATTGCATATGCACACTGTTATAAATATATAATTAGCTTGATAACTTTTATGTAGCAGTAATACATTTTAAGTGGTTTTTCTTAATTTCTCTAGTCTCGAAAGCAGAACCGATCACATCAGAGCTTATCAATACTATGGTCTTTTGTAATTAACCCTAGGGCTCGTTTAATACTGGGTTCAGATGCCATCCCTACTTACAAGAGAAGCACAGAAGGATCAGTTACAAATCCACAATACAGTATATCTTACCTCTGCGTTTTCTAAAATACATCATAAATGGAAAATAATGATTTACTTTAAAAGTTAAAAATAAATCTCAATCTCTCTTAAAAGTGTTACAGTCTCTTCTTCAGCTTCCTGAACAAGAACGGTTTGTAAAAAGCTTCTACATTCCTTCATGAAAGAGTAAGCAAACCACAGCTGGCACATATGCATTAAGACAACTGAACATAATATGAAACTTACAAGAAAACTCAATGATATAATTTGTCACGAAGCAAAATTATATACAAGAATAAAACTTTTTGACATTGTTCTTTGGGGAGGAACTCCATCTTTGAGTTGATCTGAATCTCACAGTTGAATCTGCTGGTTTTGAAGATGAAGATTAACTTTATTCACTGTCATGTCACTTGTAATGACTGGTTAGGACAGATTTATCCAGATGATATTTTATAGCTTGATTCATTATTGTGTTGCATTTGGTGAGGACGCTCATCAGACCTGAAAGTTCTACATCTGAAGATGATCTACTTACTGTGATTGTTTTTTTGTATGCCTGTGTAGAGCAGATGAATGATTGAAACGCTTCCCACATGCAGTGCAGTGATACGGTTTCTCTCCAGTGTGAATCCTCTCGTGTGTTTTCAGCTGTCCTGTCCGACTGAATCTCTTGTCACAGTGTGAACACACATAAGGTTTTTCTCCAGTGTGAATCCTCTCGTGCTGTTTTAAATATTCAAGTAAAAGTCTTTTCTCACTCAAAGCACATGTACTCTCTCACACCAGTGTGTATTTTCTGATGTACTTTCAAATGTTCTAGACATGAAAAACTCTTACCACACAAATAACATGAATGTGGCTTCTCCTTTGTATAAACTCTCAGATGTATCTTCAGGTCTGAAGCCCTCAAAAATGTTTTGCTGCATTGATCACATGCGTGCAGTTTCTCTCTAATGTGGATGTTCATGTGTTCTTTAATTGTGAGAAACTCTTTCCACATTGATCACAAGTGTACAAACTCTCATGGGAACATCAAGACTTTTTTTTGCATGTCAAACTCTTTCCACACTGAGTGCAGGTGAATGATTTCTTGTTTTTTTTTTCTTCTTTAAATCCTTCTGTTCGGTTTGAGAGCAACTCAAGGGTTTTTCTCCAATTTTGACATGACTTTTCTCCTCAACTTCACTCAATTCTTCATTCTCCTTGTTTTCTTCAATCAACTCTGAAATTAAAGTAAAAGTTGTTCATTTTCAGAAACTCGTAAAAAAGCAGAGAAATGTGGACATAAAATGACAGTGTATATAACAGTGTTTTGTTACACAAAATTTTGGCCATTTTGATAAATGATTTGTCTCCGAATTTTTGTCATGAATGAGGTACATTGATCTTCAAATTATTGTTTTTAAAACATCATAAACATTAGAGGCAAAATCCAAATTTCTATAGGAAGAACTATTAAATATGTTTGATCCACTACAAAATTATCTAACATAATGTTATTGATAAATCTCCCCAGTTCATAGAAAGTGTCCCTTTCAGGGCTCCAGACTCATTTGTTAGCAGTGGCACCAGCAAGCAGGTTTGGTATCGAAGGGGGTATTGAAAATAAAGATAATTTAATCATAAAATTACTATTGTTTCGCATTAAAAAGTGTAGCTACTAATAATATTACACATTTATTTCTTGGTAATACACATTTGACAGTAAAGCACTGAGCTTGAGTTGGGAAGCATGGGTCACCTGCACCTGAATGACCTGACAATGTGTCTGATTCTGCAGGGTTCTGGATCTCTCATCTTCTCTCTGTCCTCTTTAATAAACTCAGTCTTTGCAGATTTCAGCTCTTCCTGATGCTTTGATGCTCATCTTCACTTGTAAACTGATGAGAATTTTCCAGCATGTGAAGAGGTAATCTGCCAAAACTAAAAAATACATCACTAAGTTAGATAGTTTTCACAACACCATAACTAATGCAATGTTTTTAAAATATAAATAATGGTAAAAAAAAAACAGTTGAAAACACACAGAAATACATCTACAGATTTGTAACCAACAAATACCCTGAGTATTGACACCAGATCTCCTGTAAATTGCCACTTAAAGCTCATTTCATTGAAGACATCTGCATAATAAATGAGATGAAAACAGGAACTATTGACATGAAATAAAGAGTCTTTTCAGCAGCTCTATTTACGAGCCTCAGACTATCAACACTCATTCAACAAGACATTCAGGATCATCAACAGATAATCTCACTTTATTCTCAGTTTTTGCTGCTAGAAACACATTATTTGAGTCGGGATATATGATAAAAGTCTAAGTTTTTGAATGAAAGATGGTACTGTTATTTCTCACAATGTGACATGGATAAAACATCAATAATACAAAAACGCTAATAACACTCAGGTAAATACCTATCCAACAACACCATAGTGTCACAACACAAGCCAGAGACAAGAGGTAAGAGATCAAACAGGTTTGTTTGTTGACGGAGATGTGGGAGAGGATCGTGGAAGCAGTCAGGAGTATGAAACACAGATAACAGTTCTTGGGTTCTTAGCTGGGATGACTGAAGTTTTGTCTTTTGCATGTAGATCGGAGCCAGGCAGGAACGAAGGAGAACTGGATCGAAGGAGCGTCGGAGAATCTAGAGGAAAGTACATGTATCAAATTTGTTACTTTACATTGTTAGAATATACTGGAACAGAAACTAGCTACTAAATACTTTACGCTGACACTATAATGAGCCACGTGAAACTTTTCTTTTTTTTTCTTTTTTTTCTTTGTTTACTTTCCTCTCCTCAAACAATAATACACTTCCATCAGATGCACATCACATATTATAGATCCGAACACACTCATATATAAGCACACATATATCTACACTCACATTCACATGTATGTATATATATCTAAATGTGCCCACATATATGCATCTTTACATATGTTGTGTACATATTGAGGAGAGGAAAAAATATATATATATATAAAAGGTGGGCGGGGGGCAAGAAAGAAAACTATGTACATATAGGGATTGATCTTTCTTTATCAAAATTTAGATTAAAAAATAAAATCAGGTCTATGAGATGTTGCATGCTCGATCCATTTTTCCCAGTGCGAAGCAGATTGTTCCATTTTGTGATTTACAAATGCTGTTATTTGCTCCATTTTATAAATGTCCATTGTGATTTCCATCCATGCATTTAGGGTAGGACTCTCCTGTGACAACCATTTTTTCGTGAAACTCTTTTTAACAGCCACCAATAATATATTAATTAGATATTTATCTCTTTTTAACCATTCATGGGGTATGTATCCAAAAAATAAAATTTTACTGTTAAAGGGTATCACACATTTAAAGATATCTTGTAATGCAGTATGTATTCCTCTCCAATAGCCCTTAATAATAGAGCAGTCCCAGAAAATATGGTAATGGTTTGCGTTTTGGTTTCCACATTTTCTCCAACATACCGACAGATTACGTGAGACTTTTCAAATCTATGTTATAGATAAATATGAGTAAAGTTTGACAATTGAAACAGTAAATATTCCTTGTGCTGCTTTATTTTAAAAGGTTTATGATCTTTGTCTTCTTTGATCTAAGTTCATTATTGAAATGAATGTAGTCAGACTATTATTGATTTTTCATGTCAAATTGTGAGAAATAACTTTATTGTCTTTCCGTAGAGCAGTTTAATAGGCTTTTATCATATAATCTGACTCATATATTCAGTTTCTAACAGCAAACACTCAAAAAAAGTGAGATGATCTGCTGATGATCCTGAATGTCTTGTTGAATGAGTGTTGATAGTCAGTCTGAGTCTCATCAATATTAACACATCTGCTGAAAAGACTCTTTATTTCATGTCAATAGTTCCTGTTTTCACCTCATTTATTATGCAGATGTCTTCAGATCTCCTGTAAATGGCCACTTAAAGCTCATTTCATTGGTGTCAACAGACTGAGGGTTATTTTTTACAAACATGCATTTTTTTCTGACTTCATACTTTCAATGTTTTCTGTTTCTATACATCTACAGTTATTTTAATGAAGAAACAGAATAATGTTAGAATTAGAAATAAAAATGTGGTAATTTGCATCAGTTGTTTACAATAGATAGCCTAGATATGGATGCTTAAATGTGCCAATTAGTATATGAGTCAAAGACAAAAAAATAAGGGGTTTATATAGCAATAAATAAATAATTTTATGACATATTCAAAGACTATATTTAAGGATCATATATAGTGTAGCCCCAAAATATTCATTAATTTACATTTTAAATCTTTATACTTTACCACTACTTTCACACCACTAGGTTTTACCCAATTGTTAGCAAGAAGTTTTCAATCATATAAAATATAATAAAATAATAATTTTGTCTTTTACATATCGCTACCTTGGAATTATAAGGCTCTATCTGCATTCTGAGCAGTTCTGAGATATTGAGCTTCAACGTATTTACGTTCCATAGACTTCTGTAGATAGAACCCTTTTTGTTTTCTAAAAAAATGGCCCAAAATGTACACTGCTTACAAATGAAACATCACAGAATGTGAAATATTTTGTCACAGAATAACCCAATTTTGACAAAAATGTCAGATAGACCCTTATAATTCCAAGGTGACAATATTTTAATAATTACATGTCAGGATAACTATGTTGTTTCATTTTTATATATCTGTTATGCTGAATGACGATGCAACATTATTTCACCTATATTTTGACATTTTGCTTTTACAAAAGTTATTTGAAACATTAAAATATAGACACTTGCATTTAATTGGTTTTCTAAGTATATAAAATCACTTTTGTAAATTGTAATTTGTTGCAGACACTAAAATTTGACATTTGGACTTTGAACCAGTAACTGATAAATTGAAAACCTATATATTTTTGCTTTTGGCAGATCAGCTCCTCCCACAGTAATTACATCATCATCAGTGAAGATCCGCCCACAGTAATTCACCAATAAATGTTGAAAGATTCCCATCAGTTTACAAGTGAAGACTAGCATCAGAGCATCAGAGCAACAGGAAGAGCTGAAATCTGCAAAGACTGAGTTTATTAAAGAGGACAGAGAGAAGATGAGAGATCCAGAACCCTGCAGAATCAAACACACTGAAGATACTGAAGAACAAACAGGTTGGTGTTTATTCCTTTTTTTTTTAGTTCATTTGTTTACAGGGGCAATCCACATTAATCAACAGGGCTGTAAATGTGCCAGAATCAGCCAAAGAGGATATTTTTTATCTGTAGACCTTTGACAGAATGTTAAAAAGTCACCCTAAAAACGAAACAGAGATAGAGATGAACAAACAAAGAAGATTAACAAGAGAAGAGATCTTTTTTTTTTTGAATACTAAAAAATACAAATATATGAATGCACATAAAAATCAAATTAAAACACAATAAATTATCTAAATAAAATACAAAGAGAAAGAGATGGCAACAGGAGAAACCTAATAATCAAGAGCAATTAGTACAGAGAAGTCTAAAATTAGGAATACAGTACTAATGTTGACAGTGCTGAGTTGTCAGTAACCATGCATTTTTTAAGATGAAACTTGATTTGTATGATTCTTTTCAGTCTTCTAATTGTTGATGGGATAGAGTTCCATTCCCTTGCAGTGGACCCAGAATAGATCCTTGGGGAACACCTTTGGATATACTTTGGGGGATGACTTTTAATAATTCTGTATTCTGACATACTGGGTGCAACCTGACAAATATGACTCAATCCATTTTAAAGTCTCTGGAGAAAAATTAAAACCTAATAATTTAGACATAAGAATTCTGTCGAGAACCATATCCTATCTTTTTTATATCCTTTTAATTTGTTCAGCTGGTTCTAGATTATTTTAGAATTACCTCTTGCCTGTTCAATTATCCTCAGGGGGGAAAAAAACTGCCTTAGCTTTTCTCTGTGTCTTTACCACCTTTTTCCTTAACATAATGAAATGTTGTCTATCGTGACTTAACTTTGATCTATTTGCGGGTTTTAATGCAAGATCCCAATTTTAAAATATTTAAATTCATCCAATGGACTAAATTTACAACTAACGTCTTTTAAAGGGATAGTTCACCCAAAAATGAAAATTAGCCAAAGATTTAATCACCCTCAAGGCATCCTAGGCGTGTCTGACATTCCTCTTTCAGATGAACACATTCAGTTATATTCAACATTGTTTCTTTTTTCTGAAAAAAAGTATCCATCCATCATAAATCTACTCCACATGGCTCCGGGGTGTTAATAAAGGCCTTCTGAAGTGAAACAATGTGTCAGTTTAAGAAAAATGTTGATTTTTAAACTTTATAAACCGTAATGTCCAGCTTCCAGTCACTCAAGGAGGCGCGTTCACAACAAGGCGGTCGAGCGTATGACATAGGCGTAATGTAAAATCCAGAAAGAAGACTGTAGTCTCATGAGAGTAAGTTTTGTGTACAGCACAGGGAAACCATGTGAACAAGTACATTTTATCTGTTTTGATTAAAATGGTGCATTCGTGTCATACCCTGGATGTTTAAATAAGTTCGTGACCGGTGTTTTGTTTTGCTTTCTCCGCTGTGCATCACTTTCTCCCCAGATCTTACATTGCACCTTTCGTTTCATTTTGTTTTGTTTCATTTCAAGTCCAACTTCATACGCTCGACTGCCTTGTTGAGAACGGGCCTGCTTGAGCGACCAGAAATTACAGTTTATAAAGTTTTAAGAATCAACATTTTTCTTATGATGGATGGATACTTTTTTTCGGATTCAGAAACAGGAGCACCATTCACTGTAATTATACAGATTGGAACAGACAGGACAATGTGGAATATAACTCTGAATGTGTTCATCTGAAAGAGGAATGTCAGACATGCCTAGCTAGGATGCCTTGAGGTTAAGTAAATCTTTGGCTAATTTTCATTTTTGGGTGAACTATCCCTTTAATAGTGCTCTCTAATTTTTTTGGAGAATATTCAGCCGTCTTCCTTCTGTTCCTTCCTTCTTGTTTTTTATTTTTATTTTATTACGAAAGAATTGAACGGTTTTAACTTTCATGTCATTTCACATTTCTCTTTTTTACAAGTTAGTGAAAATGAACTATTTTTACTTTTATTTTAGAGCTGATTAAAGAAAAGGAGAATGAAGAATTGAGTGAAGTTGAAGGAAGAAAAAGCTTCAAAATTGGAGAAAAACCGAGTTTCACACAGTCATCAAACATTAAAGATCACATGAACATCCACACCGGAGAGAAACCATACAAGTGTTCACAATGTAGCAAGAGATTCAGTCATTCAGGAGACTTGAAAAGACATGAGAGGATCCACACTGGAGAGAAACCGTTCACATGTGATCAGTGTGGGAAGAGTTTCACAATCAAAGGAAACCTTAAGGATCACATGAACATCCACACTAGAGAAAAGCTGTACACATGTGATCAATGTGACAAAACATTTTTGTGGGCTTCATACCTGAAGAAACACCTGAGAGTTCATACAAAGGAGAAGCCACATTCGTGTTATTTGTGTGGAAAGAGTTTTTCATGTCTACAATATTTGGAAGTACATCAGAAAACACATACTGGTGTGAGAGAGTACATGTGCTTTGAGTGTGAAAAGACTTTTACTTCAGCAAACTGTTTAAAACAGCACCAGAGGATTCACACTGGAGAAAAACCCTACAAGTGTTCACACTGTGACAAGAGATTCAGTCAGTCAGCAAATCTGAAAACACACACTAGGATCCACACTAGAGAGAAACAGTACACATGTGATCAGTGCGGGAAGAGTTTCTCACTAAAAGGAAACCTTAAGGGGCATATGAGAGTTCATACTGGAGAGAAACCTTTCACTTGTGATCAGTGTGGGAGGAGTTTCACACAGTCAGCAAACCTTAAGGCACACATGAAAATCCACACTGGAGAGAAACTGTACTCATGTGATCAGTGCGGGAAGAGTTTCACAGTAAAAGGAAGCCTTAAGGAGTTCATTATCTTTAACCTTTATTTAATTGATTAAAGTACAAAGAAAAAACAAGAATTTTTTACTGGCCAACTTATTTTTATTTTGTAAATATAAACAAATTTTGATTTTGATGGCTACAACATACTCCAAAAAAGGTGGGACGGAGGCATGTTTACCTCAAATCACCTTTCCTTTTAATTGCACATTTTAATCATCTGGGAATTAAGGATACTGATTTTTTAAGTTTTGAAAGCAACGTTTTTGGCCTGTCACACTTGATACAAGACTTCAGCTGCTCATCAGTCCATAGTCGTTTTTGTGAATCTCCTTTTTCATGATGGGCCATTCATTTTCAGTAGGAGACAGATCTGCTGGCCAGACAGTCACATCCACATGTGTCTACGAAACAGTCATTTACATTGGATAGATAAATACATAATGAGTCCCAAAATACTCTTTAGTAAACATGGTAAAAAGTTTAACTTCAATAATTTAGCAGTAGCATAAAAAAAGTTACAAAAATGTCGTCATGAACTCAACTTACCTTTTAGAGCAATGATTACAATATAAGGATAATATATGGCAGCTTTGTATATCCATCTATACAATAGTTGTGTCATCTCAAGTCTTTATGAATGTTGGTTTCTCCTGAACTCTTCACAAGTGAGGTTGGATCTGAACTGGAACTGATATTACCTCTTAGAACTTTGAGATTAACATTCTGATATAAAAACAGTAAACAAAAGAACAAAGATTAGCATTGTTTTTGTTCAGTTTATTTCAGACAAACAATAATTCATTTCATCACATTTAAATGGAGTGCAAACTCATGAGGTGCATTGTGTGAATACTTGGCTAAAAATGTATATTGTAATCTAATTTAAACGAAAAAAGTAGAATAAACAATTCCTCAAAAATAAGTTAAAATCTTTATCAGCAAAGTTGGCATTTTCTATAATAAGTTTATGCATATTTTTAGAATTATCATTGAATGTTTCACTTGATCCTTAACTAATTTACTAGGGGTTTGATTTTGATTAAATGTCAATTCATATGTATATAACTACATATATGGGGATAAAAATCTTTTGTTGAATGCAGTTCAATGCCTTTTTAGCACCATTTTAAACATTTCTTGGGTTAAATTCAGTATGGGATTCATTAATATCCACTTGTGTGAACTTATACGAGTATCATTAAAAATTGAAAAAGGATTCAATTTATTAACTTTTTAAATTTCACATATAAAAAACCTAGTGTTTAATCATGTCTAAATATTTTTCCAAATGCAAAACTTAAAAATAAGTAAGCAGTTATGACCTGCAATACTTTTTTTGAGAAACTAGTAGATACATTAAAATTATTATTAAATCTACACTAGTAGATTTATTAAAGAGCCATACAGGTACCTAGTGGGTAAATCATGGCATTACAAATGAAAATGATTTCCCCCCCCCCCAACCACAATTTGCCTCTGCATTGGAATTTAAAACCCTTTTCTCTGTTTTAACCTTAAATACTACAATAATTGTAATATAGGTAATGGAAATATTAGAAAAAAAATAGGTGGTCATTAATGGACCATGATTATTGCACAAATAGTATTTAGTACCAAAAATGTCCTTAAAAAAAATTGAACTAAAATATAGAACATTGCCTCTCCCATAACACTCCAGAATAAAATGACGCTGTAGATGTCATCAGTTGCTGCAAATACATGTACAGTGAAGCTGTCGTCTATCCCATTCAAACCCATTCAAATGTATTGACGGCGCTGGTTAGTTTGCAAATATTGATGAACCACGTAACCATGTGACCGCGTGGCGGCGACGGCAACAAGATGACAACTTCATCTTCTGGTTTTATGGCGTGTTGCGAAAGGTACGACCAACTTCGATCACACATGTGCATTAATAACCAATCACAGCCTTGACGTCATTGAACTGCCGTAAGCTGAATTCCACCTATCGCAGAAAGTCAGTGACTTCTTTTATAAAACGCCATTCTTTCGGTCTAAATTCCCAAAATTATTCAATCCAAAAATACCGTTTAGTGTAAAACATGTTGAAAATTAGCAGATAGGTTGTGGATTCATTAAAGCTATTTTCTATTAAAAAAACTTGCACCGTTACGCTAAAGCTTGCAGAGTGCAGTTCAGATGGTGACAAGTGAAGCCATGTCTGAAAGCGTGCAAGGTGTTCAGCGTATGTAAGACCCAGTTCAATATTTTAACCTCCGCTCTGTTTTCATAAATTCATGAAACAAATAAAATAAGTAAAATGGATATCTGTAAACACATAAACCCAATAGGCCTTACACCCTCATGCTACTACATTTAGCCATGTAGCCAACCTTGATTTCAATCGGAAAAATACAAAACTTTATTATACCAAGTTTATTTTCAATTTATATTTTCAATTAGGTCTACTTTAATTGCTGTACCATACTTTACATAGCAAAAATACCACATTTAACGAAATCATTGGCATAATATTAAGTTTCTGCGGCCCTTTAACTAATTTTGTATTTAAATTGTCTACCTATTAAGTTACCGTGAATATTTTTTTATAAAATTCATAAACATAACCTCTGTCAAATTAAACTGAAAACCTATAAGTCTAGAGAACAATAAAGAAACAACGTTAGATGAAACCTCATTTATTACAAACTTCGATAAGTTCACACACACAGCTTTTTAATAAATCGAATGACTAGTACCAATAAACACAGTTAATCACTTGGCTAATAGGTTGCCGTTAAACAAATGGAATGCAGAATAGCTAAAGAAGAAAAATAAATAAATAAAAATATCGAAAAACACACTTAGCTAAATTACAAAAGAACACACACTACAATATAACAATATTAATATGCAAATCAGCAACTTAAGCTAATTGGCAAATTAGCAATTCACAAAAAGAGATCAAAAATTCTGTGAAAACCATTAACGTATCAGTACGCTAGCATTTCAACAACAACTCAGTGCGTACACATGCAGAATAATACAAAACGGAGAACAGAGTTAAGGTAACAGTATATAATGCACTATGCCATAACAATTTGAGCTAGAAACATACTATTTTTTTTAACATATTACCTACTCAACTTAAGTTGCCGGTTCATCAACCAAACTGCCTCGCTAAACGTCCTGATTAAGGGCAGCAGTTTCCCCAGCTTCGGCAGCTTCGATAACTTGCCCAGCTTCACCATCCGTCGCTGTGTTGCCATCGTTAGCAGCAACCAATCCTTGGTCCCCACGATTTTGTGAAGGTGGCTGAATTATCGTAGTGATCAAGGAATTATTATTAATGCACATTTCCAACTTTGGCCTATTAAGGAAATGTTCCCCAATGGTTTCCACGTCGTTTGGTGAATAGACGACAGGATATCTGGCCAAGTAAGCGGTTAGGCAGGAATTGGTCACAATCAGTGAATGATCTCTCTGGTCAACTGTGAGAACGATTGTTCCTCCGTAGGTTGAGCTGTAGACCGATGACCGCTGCAGCAGATTGCAGACATCACATCTGTGGGTAATGGAGTTGGCAGAAATGTCGTTTTGAACACAATGAGATGCCTGGCTCTGATTTGAACCCCGGAGACCAAACCGTGCAAAGTCGTGGAAGAAGCGCCGTTGTCGGGATCATCGGTACCCCCCTGACAGCAGCACGGGGCAGGACCTTACCTTCCAGCTCGTCTACCTGTAAGCATTAAAAAAAAAATTCTAATTTAGCTGCTGAGTAGATCTAATAACGTAGGCCTCTTTGCCAATTTTTTTTTTTTCGAATAGAAGATATGATATAGCATACTCACATTTTGTCTCGGTCCCAGCGCTTTCATGGCAGCTACATCCGTCCTTGCGCTGCCTGAAGGTGCGATGCAGGAGAACGGTACAGTCACAACATCAAGGGTTGTCGTTTTAGAGCAGATTACATCGAATCCATCGGGATCAGAGAAGCCTGCAGGACGAAAGAAATATCTAGGTTAGTTCATAATTAAATTTAATATGACTTAAACATCCAAATTGAAAGGCACCAACATTTTTACTGTGCATTACTTTTACAGACATTTCCGTGAAGTCTAAACTTCACTTGAAGTCTACGCAACAACTATAAAATAGATACGAAAAATTCCTTAAAATTAATACAGTAGCCTACAGTGTGCCGTATTTTTTTTTGACTCTGTAGTTTTGTAGGCTGTGACACTTACTGAGACTGCGGCGTAAGTTCTTCAGCTTCACTGCTGTCCCGTTCTTAGAAGCTTGCGAAAACGCGGTTAGTTTGTCCAGCGAAAAACTTACAACTTGATGATATTCGTGTCTTCCCCTCTGTATCACAGCAGTGAAGTACTTGTTGTTCTTTTTAGAGTTTCTTGCTGGAGACACGCTATGTAGGTATCCTTCTACGGCGCAATCCTCCACTTTCTGCGCTTTTACAGGGCTGGCCATGGTTAGCTTGCTTCTCCGATGTCTGTGCGGCAATGGTAGAAAATACTGAGCCAGCGAAGTGTAAATGACCATTTATTATTGGTAAATTACTTTGAACCTGTATGATATCAAAGCAATGTTTTTATTTTACCTGAACTACAAAGGTCCGACCAAGTCCCAAACACTATCTTGACACCTGTGAATGTTGAAGTATTTGGCATTAAATTTAGGCTCTTATTGCAGAACATGCAGAATTGTTATGTCTAGTTCCAGTCGCTTTGATGTCACATTTTAAATTGATAGTCTATAATCTGTCCTTATAAAACTGCAAACTTATATAGGCTAAGTGTCTTTCTAATAAAATTACAATTACAAATCTAATGCTTAAATGTTCAAATAAATACGTAGAAAACTGCTGCTTAAATGGGAAATCAAATGGATCTACTTAGGCCAGGGGTCTGCAACCTTCAATGTCAAAAGAGCCATTTTGGCCCCTTTCCCACCGAATAAAATTCACGTGGAGCCACAAAATATTTGATGCCCAGATAAAGATAACACGGCATATAGCTAAAGTTTTATATTCAGTTGTTACAGGGCAGGGGAGTAGCAATCATTTCAGAAGTGAGGGGGACAGAAATGTCAAATGTAGTAATAATAATAATAATAATAATTATTATTATTATTATTATTATTGTTAAATTTATTTATGTATGTATAGCCTAATTGACAAAAAATATATTATCTCTTACTTTTAATTGCCTAGGAAATAAAATACACTGCTGGACAATAACCAATAATTTGTCTTCTATAATATTTTTGATAAATATTGTACTAATGACAATTTTATGGTTATGATTGTACAATCAGTAGGCCTATATATATATATATATACACACACTACAAACACTTTTTCTATTTTTATCACAGAACAAGGCAGAAAATATATTTTACAGCTTCTGTACTGTAATTAATGCTGTCAATTACCAATGTATCATTCATATTTATTACCTGGATAAGACTTGAAAAACACACAAACCATATTCTCTTCACGATTACTCAGTTAAGTTGTATGCTTGTTATTCAGCTTAGCTACAGCTATAGCTGTATATATGATGGCTGTCAAAAGTTATTATTACTTCTCATACGAGTCTGTTTTGGATTTTCTGCGTGAGAGCGCCCTCTAGCTTAGAGTATGAATTAAACATTCAGCGCATAAGAGTGTTCAGCGCTCCGTGTTCACATCGTTTTGGATACGAATAAAACGTATCCAAAACGACCTGACTATCTTTTCTCTTTTAATTTAAATCTAGATTTATTCACATTGGCCTTTGAAAACTTCGACTTTAACACACTTGACCGAGAAAAAGTACAGGGGAAGAGTTTAGGTTGTATTAAAAGTCGGGGGGACACCTCCTCCGCGTATTGTACACCACGCTACAGGGAGCCACCACAGAGGGATGAAAGAGCCGCGGGTTGCCGACCCCTGACTTAGGCTAACTGCTGAAATCACACTCAAAACAGCTGCTAAAATCATAGAAAATCAAATTCATTAAAAAAAAAATTTAAGAAAAGAAAAACAAGAATTAGCAACAAATAAAAAAGAGAGAGAGAATTTTACGTTTAGGGGTATAAAATTAATTAACATTGATTATTCAATAGTCATAGCCTACATGTTGGTTGATTCATCAACCAAACATCAAAACGTGCAGTCATCAATTGTTTTTCATTTCATGCAACACAATAGTTAACCGCTTTCAGCTGTGTACGCATTCTTAAAGCGTAAACTGTCTGCTTCTCATGAACCAATCTCATATTCATCGTTGAAAGCCAGTGGTTTTCAGTCCTGTTCCTCGGGATTTAATGCAATAAACACAGCCAGTATTACTCGTTGGAAGATTTATTAGTGATAAAATAGATTCTTTATAATTGTATTTGACTCTTACACACATGCTATACAGTTCATCTGAGTCGTCCATTAATTTCAGTGAGCGCAGGAGTTGCAGATAACTTGATCTCGACCCTTAATAAACTTTTTTTATTAATGCTGGCAAATAACAAATTAAAAAAATTAAATGAATTGCTAATTACAATTTAAAAATACGTAGTTTGTACAAATTCTAGAAATCGTTAATATAAATACTTATACTAAATAGATAAAATAAAAACACTGCACATTTTATTTAGGTTAGTTTGTTTAAGTTAATTTGTCAAGTTTTTCGTAAAGGTTTTTTTTTTTTTGTAGTTTTTTTTCATAGTGCTCGACTATGTTTGAGATGAGCAAAATCTGCGTAGAACTGATCACCGGTGATCACCGCGAGTGTAAAATGTGTGTGTGTATATATATATATATATTTATTATTTTTTATTTATTTTTTTTTATGCTGGTGTCTATCTCCTGTCACGGGAACATCCCAGCTGAAGATGATGATGAAAAAACAGGACACACACACACACACACACACACACACACACACACATAGCCTACATACAGTGGGGAAAAAAAGTATTTAGTCAGCCACCAATTGTGCAAGTTCTCCCACTTAAAAAGATGAGAGAGGCCTGTAATTTTCATCATAGGTATACCTCAACTACGAGAGAGAAAAAAATCCAGAAAATCACATTGTAGGATTTTTAAAGAATTAATTGGTAAATTCCTTGGTAAAATAAGTATTTGGTCACCTACAAACAAGCAAGATTTCTGGCTCACAGACCTGTAACTTCTTCTTTAAGAGGCTCCTCTGTCCTCCACTCGTTACCTGTATTAATGGCATCTGTTTGAATTCGTTATCAGTATAAAAGACACCTGTCCACAACCTCAAACAGTCCAACTCCAAACTCCACCATGGCCAAGACCAAAGAGCTGTCAAAGGACACCAGAAACAAAATTGTAGACCTGCACCAGGCTGGGAAGACTGAATCTGCAATAGGTAAGCAGCTTGGTGTGAAGAAATCAACTGTGGGAGCAATTATTAGAAAATGGAAGACATACAAGATCACTGATAATCTCCCTCAATCTGGGGCTCCACTCCACTCCGCTCTGCTTTTTGAAACACGTCACTAAAATGAACTGTAACTCAGCAAATACTTCACACAGAGACATGAGAAATATATCTATAGAAAGCTTGACATGTCTACTGTTAAATGAAGTAAGTCTTACCGAAAACAAATATTCTGTGATAAAGTAATCCGTATGAAACCAAGGACATGTCCAGTTTTTCCGTCTGGTCTCATTATCTCTAATTAGGTGACGCCCACGCGCTGCTCGCGCTATTGTTATTACAAACCTCCGCTCGAGCCACGCGGCATGTAAACACCCACACCACCGTAAACAAAGCAGCAACGCGTTCATCTCGGATACTTTTCAGTTTTGGAAGAACACGCTGTGAGGAATAAGCCTTGTGTATATACCTCAGAAACGCGCTGAGAGGAAAAAAGAGTTGTATTTACCGCCAGAAGACGTGCTGAGAGGAAAAAGCTTTTGTTTACTTCACAAACAGAGCGCGAGCGCAGCTGGAGCCGCAGAGGAGGAGATACTTTATACCGAGTAAGTAATGTTTCTTATTGGCATTCGATAATGTGTTGTGACAACGTTTAACGCATTTACTGGTGAACTTGTCCCAAACTATAACTCCAGAATAAAATGTGTAAAATCGAGTGCAACATTTTGAAATCTGATAGGCAACCTTTCATTGCATTTAAATGTTGCACGACCTGAGGATAGTTATGTGTTCTATGCTTTATTTATTTTGAATAGTACAAATATGTAGGCCTATATATTATAATAAATATAATGTACTGTTTTTGCTGTATTTGGATCAAATAAATGCAGCCTTGGTGAGCTGAAGACACTTCTTACTGTTACTGTTCTACACAAATCTTACTGTTTAAATAATTTGACTGGTAGTGTATGTATTGTCACCATGTTGGCTTTGTCTTTGTCCGTTCATTGTGTTGCTCACGTCTGTTTTGTGTTTTCTCATGCAGTTTCTGCTGTTTTCCTGGTTTCCAGTTTCCTGCCACTGTTTTGGATATTTTGGATATTGCACCCACGATGTCTTGACTCTTCTGTTGTTTATTTGTTTGTTTGTTCCTAATAAACTGTTTAACTGCACTCACAAGTGAATCTCAAGTTATTTTATGTGATAGTTATATGTATACACATTTATTTTTTCCTCACATTCTTTCTTGTAACTCTTCTCTCTCAGTCACACACCTGACTGAATGGCTCATTATGGAGCTCATTATGCGGGCCTTTGTCTTCTCAGGTGTGAGTCACGCCCTCTCGCATAGAGCCTTTCCACTCAAAAAGTGACTTAGAAAATTTAAATCAATATATTGTTTTTTTCTGAATGAGTGAGTTAGATTATTTTCAGATCATTTTGAAGCAAATATTCTAGGCTACAAGATCCAGTTCTCAAAAGTCTTGTGAACAAATGTTCTGAATGTGTTTTATGGCCTTATTTCAGTGACTTCAAAATTTTAGTTTTTCACTAGCCACACATAAACTTTTCTTTCTCAAAAACAAAATAATGTACATAAATGCTGCTAACATATTATTGTAGCCCAGTTTGTGCTGTTTACAGTTTAGCCATTTATATGTTTATAAGCAACTGAAAAAAGCACAAATGTCAGGGCATGTCAAAACTTCTCCAGGCCCCAAAACACCCTTAGACCCCAGAGGGTTAAGCCAGTACATGTCCGGCCCGTCTGAAGTTTGCTAGAGAGCATTTGGCTGATCCAGAAAAGCATTGGGAGAATGTCATATGGTCAGATGAAACCAAAATAGAACTTTTTGGTAAAAACTCAACTTGCCGTGTTTGGAGGAGAAAGAATGCTGAGTTGCATCCAAAGAACACCATACCTACTGTGAAGCATGGGGGTGGAAACATCATGCTTTGGGGCTGTTTTTCTGCAAAGGGACCAGGACGACTGATCCGTGTAAACGAAAGAATGAATGGGGCCATGTATCGTGAGATTTTGAGTGAAAACCTCCTTCCATCAGCAAGGGCATTGAAGATGAAACGTGGGGTCTTTCAGCATGACAATGATCCCAAACACACCACCCGGGCAACGAAGGAGTGGCTTCGTAAGAAGCATTTCAAGGTCCTGGAGTGGCCTAGCCAGTCTCCAGATCTCAACCCCATCGAAAATCTTTGGAGGGAGTTGAAAGTCCGTGTTGCCCAGCGACAGCCCCAAAACATTACTGCTCTAGAGGAGATCTGCATGGAGGAGTGGGCCAAAATACCAGCAAATTTTCTTTCATTTTGTCTCTCATAGTTGAGGTATACCTATGATGAAAATTACAGGCCTCTCTCATCTTTTTAAGTGGGAGAACTTGCACAATTGGTGGCTGACTAAATACTTTTTTGCCCCACTGTACGTGTTTAACTAGGTCATAATTTTCCAGCTATAGAAGGTGAGGATTGCTCAGTCCAAGGCTTCGATCTTGATCTCATGTTGAGGTGTGGTCAGAGTATCCCTGTGGAGGAATGAGGCATTAAGTGTGCTCCACGTAGGAGATATTGAGGAAATCACCCATCATCATGCCTAAGTGAATTCATCAAGTTACATAACTGGTACTCAAGTACTGCTACTTAAAGTGGAATTAAAACATGTTTTTGGCACTGGTCATATTTTTTCACACCAACAGCTGTGTGCTCTCTATCGTTTTCACTGTACTTTGATGTCACACACCGATCAGTCTGTGCAGCACCGCTTTAAGTCGAACACATCATTTTAGACAGAATATAAATCCTGGCCAGGATTGTATGGTCACCCTAAGCATGTCACAATGTAGGAGTGACATAGTTGTATGTGTAAGAGGATTGGTTGGTTCCTTTGGCCACACACACACTTTTGTGAAATAGAGGAAGTTGAACTTGAGGACTTTTTATCTGAGGCTATGGATTACAGGTAATAATATTGTAAATCATGTTCATTTCGTTACTCAGACTTACTGTTTGGCTTCATAAGACCTCAATATCATCACATCGTCTTTCTTCCATGCTGTACTTTTTATACTTTTAAATTTTCTCTTACATCTGTTTGAACTGATGTGAGTCCATCATCTCTGTACTGCTTTAGAAAATGTTTCAGAACTTCAGTTTTTTCATTCTGTAAAAATATGATAAAGTACATTATACCAGATGAAAGTTGTGAAACTGTTCAGTTAGGGTATCAAGCAGGCCTTTCCCTGAGGTATCATTCACATTGACAAATCCAACAAAATGCTCTGCAATGTTTGCAGCAACTCACAGTTCACAAAGCACCAAGGTTAGTTCATTGTTGCTAACATCTGGGGTGCAGTCCATTACCACAGAAAGGTGCTTTGGTTTCTTAAAGAATTGCATCCTTTGTTTTCTTTACAACTAATACAATGAGTTTTTTTTTTGGATGATATTACTGAAATAGTGATATTATAGTGAGGTGTTCACTCATTATAGGATCAAGTGCGACATAATCTGTCTAAGAAAGTTGCCATTATGGCGCTCAAAAAGTATTTCTGAATACCCTCTCGGTGCCCAGTTGCATTCTGATATAAATGACAGAAAATAACAATTATTCTGTTTAAAACAGTCCTCCAATGCTGTTTCAGAAGAATGCAATTCCTCACTGTCAATAGTTTGTCCTGATTTCGGAATGATGTCTAGTTCATATTTTTTGCTTGTTTTTTCATGCTCTTTCAAGTGATTATGGCAGCACCTGAAAGTAGTCCCCAGCTATCTCATAACTAGTTACCTAGCTGGGGACTATTTTCAGGCGCTGCGTAATATCACTGCGCCTGCTGCACCCATGCTATGGCAGCAAAGTTCCTTGATTATTACGCCGGAATGAGAGTATAGTTCCTAGCCAAATCGGCCTAGAAAATCACAACTTATCATTTTCTGTCTTAGTACAGTACACGATGTAACTGCAGAAGAGTCAAGTTTTAAATAGGAAAAATATCAAAACTCTTTGATCATTTTTGAGCGAGATGCTAACGGTCTAATCAGATTCAATGATCTATGCTAAGCTATGCTAAAAGTGCTACCGCCAGACCCGGAGATTGGCTGAATGGATTCGAAAACGGAAAAACTCAACTGTTTAACTCTTGGAGAGTTGGAAAATGAGCCTATTTTCAAAAATAGTGGAGTGTTCCTTTAATAAGATCATGTTAGATGACCCATAATGAGTGATGAGCGCCACCATGTTACAGTTTGCACTTCAGTGCAGAGAAATTTGTTGGATTTACAACATGCAATCTCACCCAGCTCTTGTAAAGATGTGAAAATAAGAATAGTCAACCTCATAGTTCACTCAAAAATGAGAATTCTGTCATCATTTTGCGACTTTTGTTCATCTTTGGAACACAAATGTGAAGATATTATTTTAATAGTCAATTTTGGCTCATTAAAAATGCAATTGATTTATTTTTTTTCTTAACACAGACCTATTACCAACTGTCTTCAAAATATCTTCCTTTGTGTTCAGCAAAACAACTTAAGGGTAAGTAAATGATGACCGAATTGTAATTTTTGGGTGCACTTTCCCTTTAACCAACATAATATTGTGTGAAGGGATAAATTGTGTAAGGGGCATATGAAAGCTTGTGTGTTATTTGTGAAATCCTTCAAACCCTATAGCACATAACAGATAATTGAATAATTATTATTATTATTAACATTACAATAAGGTTACCTTTCACATGTAGTAGCCAGTCCCTCCAGATTCAGATGATTCTGTTCTCCATTGCTCGCTTGTGTTGACAACTGGAGACAGCTGTAGCACAAAGAGGTCAGCTAAATTTCTTGCTGTTAGTGGCTTCTCCTTGAACATTAGTACCCCTCAAAAGAGATTGAGATGCTTTTGCAAGTTGTCCAGAAGCTGTAAACACTCCAGGCCTTCTTTAAATCTATAAAAAAACAAAGAAAAATATAACTGCAAGCAGTGATGCAAGGGGCTGCATCGAATTGCAGAGCAGGAGGGGCATAAACAGCAAAAACTGAACGTACGTAAAACAGTTGATTCAGATGTATAGGTGAAAATGAGCTCCAAATGAACAAAACTTCAAATGAGAACAAACAACTGATTAACAAAAACACACTTCTAATCCAGCAGTAAGAAAGATTAGTACAAAGCTTACCGGATAATAAAGGAATCTAAATGACACAACATCACATAATTTTATATTTTAATAGTTAAAGTGACAGTCAACTCAAAGAGAAGCAGACAAACATAAATGCACTGCATCTTCTATTAAATAAACTCAGATGAAATCATTCTTTTAACAGCTCATCATGCTCAACTGAAGCAGCTTTTTCATCATTTCAAGCCACAGTACCTCTGGCGGTCTGGGCATGTGTGGCGTGAGTGGCGAACCCACGACCTTGCGGTTCAGAGTCTGTAGCATAATTTATTCTGATTTGAGTAAAAAAATGTTTATGTTTTTAAATTTCCACAAAGTAGGGATTCCGCGTAATTATTTAATTAGTTATTCAAAAAAGTTGTGTTCAAACTATTAATGAAATAAGGTAAGTGTAGACTTTAATTTTTGTTCCAACTTTTAATTTGAAACAAAAAAATATTTCACATATTTCACATATCATATAAATGAATAGCATTGTTAATGAAACCAAAAAAAGACTTCAACATAGGTTAATTTTCTCAATTATGATATGAAAAAAAAAAAACATACTTGCACCCAAAATGGTATTAATGGGGGGAAACAAGTAATAGTAAAGCATAAATTTCGTACAGTCATAATCTTCAAAACGCATGTCTTGACTGCTATTTTATTCTATATTTAATACAAAGGAAAAATAAAAAACTAATTGTTTTGTTACGGTTTCAGAGATTTCTTTTTTTTTTATTTTGATTACAAAATCGTTATGTACTGTGCTCTTCATTTTTGGTAATTCAAGTAGAGCATCCATTATGTCTTCGACTGATTGAATGTGGTTAACTGAATTGACAACATTGTTAGTAATACTGGCTTTGAAAACTTTTCCAGCTGCAGTTTTCAGAGTAACATTCCCATGGGTTAAATTGTTGTTTTTAGTACTTCACTGATCCCAGGTTTATTATATTTAGAAGGTTGATTTTTTTTATCTATGTATAATTTGGCTTTTTCTTTTTTTTTTTACTCATATTTAATTATTTCTTTATAATTGAAATGAATTATTTTATGCAACTCAAGCCCATTGGAAATACATGTGTCGGCCTACATAGGTCCAAATACATTTTGCTGCAATTTCCAGATAAAATGGACAGCAGGAGGTGGCAAAACACCAAATTAAAATAGGATGATTTGTGTATGGGACATGTTAGTGTGGCAGAACCTGATTTTGCCAAGTGCGATCTTTGTTGACCCTGGAACAACATTGTGATTACAGACAACTTCCAATTTGAAGAACCAGTTTATAGTTTTTGTGAAGTTTAGGCTTATAATCAGTGTTTGGTGCTTGTACATCAGTGTCATTCATCTATCATTTCCTCTGATTTTAGGGATTACTTGTGGTTAAGGTTAGGTTTAGATGTAGGGATACATGGTCTAGACTAAATTTTTGGATTAAAACGTTTTTCCAGGGTCAACAAAATATGTTGACCTAGGAACACATCTAACTCAGCAAAATCAGGACATGTGTTAGTGTGCATTTTGTTCAGAATTAATTTTTCAATGTCTTTTATGTAACACAAACAAATGAAATTCATACTTTGTTGGTCTATGTTTCTTTTGTATCAGGTACATTCAAAACAGGCAAAAATGTCACGTTTTGCAAACATGTAGGCATGCATTTCAAATTAGTCTGGGTTGATGTTATGAGTTATACAAGACATTTTTGTTCTAATTACGCAAGAATAACTAAGAAGGAACCATATACGTTTAAAAGCATAGACATAAAGGTATTCTTGAGTAATTGTACTGTATACAATTCTGGTTAAAGCCTCACTTTTTTATTTTCTGTATACAGACACAAATATGAAATATAGCTGCAAGCAGCAATTACAGGGCCAAGCACTACAGAAGCAAGCATCAGACCAACTGCAGAAATGAGTAATTGAAGTCAAAATGACTGAAAAATCATAAATAAACCTCTAGTAATATGATTTATTGGCTTATCACATTTGTCCAATAGGTGGCGCTGTTATCTAATTGATGTGGTGTGTTTTGTGCGAGTTGACAATGAAATAAACCAAATTTGGTGTCAATATGCCAAAGCATTGGAGAGATAGAGTCAGTTTGGCATCATGCATCAAATTTGTAGCAGGGCTATACGAAAATGGCTTCGTCTATCGACACGAAATCCATAAATTTTTGCCAGCATGGTTTGACGATGATCTGAGTCAAATTTGGTGAAAATCGGATCAATGGTCTAGGAGGAGTTCGAGGTTTTGACTAAGAGGTGGTGCTGCAATCAAATCATTTTGGTGTACTTACAAAATTTCGTAATGGTACACCAATGCATTCTTAAAATATAGCATTTTACATCATAATGTTCTATTGTATTCAATGGCCATTTCATGTTTTGTTTAATTATAGCAACACTGAGAACTTATCACTGAAAATACATATTTTAGCTCATTAAAAGATATATCTTATATTGTAAACACATATTGTCCTGTAAAAATAAAAGCAGCATTTAATAATCATGATAACAATATAATATATTATAATAAAGTAGTATAATATATTCTAGTAAATTATATAGAATTGTTATTATTAAAGGATCTGCCAAAAATGTGAAAACATTACAATTATTAATGATTTTGAAATTACTATGTTCTGGTAAGCTAGGCTGAGTTTATTTGATCAAAATAAAATAAAATAAAAATATTGTGAAATGTTACTACAAATAAAAAAAGTTTTCAATTTTAATATATTATAAAATGTAATGTCATTCCTGTGATGCAAAGCATAATTTTCTTCATGATTACTCCAGTTTTCAGTGTCACGTGATCTTTTAGAAATCTTTATAATTTATTTGAGTCTCAAGAAACATTTCTGATTATTATCAATGTTGAAAAGAATTTTGCCGCTTCATATTTTGTGTGGAAATGGTGATACGCTTTATTTTTCAGGATTTTTTGATAAATATAAAGTTTAATGAACTGCATTTATTTGAATTTATCAAATATAGTAATTAAATTTAATGCATTTAGTAAATATAAATCATTTTAAATGTCTACATTCAGTTTTTATCACTTTCATGCATGATGAATAAAATTATTAATTTCACTCTCTTTTTAAATCTTACACAAATGTTTGAGTGGTATCATTGTTTCCACAAAAATATTAAGCAGCAAAACTGTTTTCAACATTGATAATAATGAGAAATGTTTCTTGAACAGCAAATCGGCATATTAGAATGATTTCTGAAGGATCATGTGACACTGAAACTTCTCTTTGTAAACGACAACAGATTTATAAACATGTCTAATGATGAATGTTGTGTTCCCAAATGCAGATTAAAGCGGCTGAAACCAAGCGAATGAAAGTAAAAACAGTACTGTAACAGCAGACATGTAGCGCGTCAGACAACAGTCTGTTATATAATTACATCACAACCGTTGCAAATTTTATGACAGCACTAGCAATCTGAAATTCTTATCGGCATTCATAAAAAGTCATCGGGTCGAGTAACACGTCTTAGCGGTGAATCTATTCAAGTTTGGCGCTTTGAATCATTTGAACACTTTTAATTGTTATGCAGATGGCACCGTGAGCTCATGAAGCGCTCTCAGGATAATTCTATTCATGATGTTTGTTTTCAAGTTTATTTAGGTAATAGGTTAAGGCCATTTGCATGATTTCAATCATCATGCAGTAACCCATCTACCTTCCCCCACCCTAAAATAAATAAATAAATAAATATTGGGATCTACGAGAATCATATGGGTCATCCCTCAGAGGTCGAAAAACATGGAAATCCTTATTTATATGGAAAAATCACTGATTCCCTGATTTATTTATTTATTGTAGCAAAAGTAGTAAAAATATTAAGTAATGAAAGTTAATTAATGGTTTCAGTAGATTAAAGTAGTACTTTTAACGTTTGAAAATGTGTTTTAGGAACTTTCTAGGACGTTGTGAGAAATTAGAAGTTTTTTATTATATTTTCATTTATATAACGTGTTTGACATAGAAAGACTGTTATAAGTTTGTGTGATGTACGTATAATGAACTAGTAAAGACTATAAATGCAAGAAATTATTCAAAACAAAATTCTTTATTTTTTAAGAGGGCAGTGAATGGAACAGGAAAATAAAAAAGTGGTACACATACATGTGTATATATATACACACATACATGTGTGTGTGTATATATATATTTAACAACGTAACGTAAATTGTTTTTAGGAAAACTTTATTTAAAACGTATAAAATATAAGTTTTGTGTGAATAGAACAAACTTCAACAAAGTATTATATTTTTTGATGAATTGGTTTAGTCTTCCAGGAACATTTGTGCCATGTCTTCCAGAGACATTTCTTCTTCGTTAGTGAAGGGAAGAGATGTTTGGGCCGAAGGCTTTTGTATTGTTTGTGGTGTTGGGCTCTTTGTGTCAGGTCTTCGTTTTGTTGGGAAAGAATTGTTTGTTTGTTACAGGTTGTTGTGGGTTGATTGTCTGGTAATTTACAGCATTCAGGTGGTTTTGGGAGATTTTGTGGATGTCGACGTTTTGTTTCTGTGGACTGTTTTTCTGTAGCAGGAACAGTGGATTTTGTTGTTGATTGTTCTTGGTCTTCAGATGGTGCTGTGGTTGTTGGAGTTGGGTTGTTTGGTAGAGTAGGGATAGGCTTGCAGGACATGTCTTCTTTGGGTTTGGTGAGGTGTGTTATGCGTTTTTCTTCGGTATACGTTACTTTCAGTGGCCCTGCATTTAGTAAGTATCCTTCGATGTCGTCTGCATCCATGCTATTGAAGGTTTCTAGGCTGAAGAAGTTGGTTAGGACAGAGTTAGGTACAGTAAGTTCCAGTTCTTCAAAGGTTGTTTTGAAAGTAAGTAGTCCGCTGCATTTTGTCACGTAGCTGGTTGCTTTTCTGTTGATTTTGCAGTGTTGGCAGCGGTGTAAAGCTTGTTTTAGGTTTAACTGTTGAGAACTGTTGCATTTAGGGCACCTCTTTGTCAGGTTTATTACAGTTCCTTCAATGTCCGCTGTAATTTGTTGTAGAGAAGGTTCTTCTTGGTGGCTGTTATCTGGAGGATTAAAAGAAATGGGGGTTTGCAACAGAGTTATCTTCGTTTGTGGAGGTGTTGTTAAAGAGAGGGTACTGTTGTAGATGCAGGTAGACAAGTTGGTGAAGTTGTAGGAGTCGTTGACTTGTAGTAGATCAATTTGTAGGTGTGTAGCCTAACGTTCAGTGTTAGAGTTGCGTTTTTTTGTCGGACAGAGCACCAGTAGCTAATGAGGATGGCGTTTTGCAAAGGGTCAATTGTAGCCTTTTTACTAAATGTAGTTGCTAAATGTATGTGGTATTTCTCATATAACATTAAATGTATTATTCTTTATAGTTCTGAAAATTCCCGAAGTACCATGGCACAGAATTAAATAGCCCTAACACTGTCAAGCAATTTGCACGTCTCACAGCGCAAATTTTGTGCAATGAAGCCCGCAGCGTCTCTAGCGTGCACATGTGCCATATGTGGGGAAAAAATCTAAAAACAAGCTCAGAATCGTTGAAGAGAGAATCGCGATGCATCGGAGAATCGATATTTTCTCCCACTCCTAGTAAACATATGTAATGAAATCAGCATTTGTCCAAACAGTTTTCACTAAAAGTCCTAATTGACCATGTTCAGTAAAGCTTGCACATGAATGTCTGCAAACGAAATTATGCTGTTTCATAATTTTCAATGCTGGAAAATTAAAGTTGAAATGTAGTGTAAAGTCTGGATGTGTTTTTGTTAAATATAATTTTTTACATGTTTTTTTTTTCTCCCACAGTTTTCTGTTGTAGAATATTTGGAGAAATCTGATTTGAGGTAAGATGTTACTTTTATTTTTATTTATTTATTTGTATTGCAATCATATAGGGAAGTACAGTCAAAAGTTTACATTCAGATTACAGAATCTGTAAAATGTTTATTGTTTTACCAAAATATGGGGTAGTCGTGGCCTAATGGTTAGGGAGTTGGGCTTGTAACCTGACATATATTTGACATATAACGTCAAAAAAATGATAGTTGAATTTAAAAAATGACCCTGTTCTAAAATTGACATACATTTGATTCTTAATAATGTGTTGTTACGTGATTGATCCCCAGGTGTTTTTTTTTTTTTTTTGGTTTAGTGTTAGTGCTTGTTGAGTCCCTTGTTTGTCTTGAACATTTAATGCAAACCCCCATTTCTTTAAAGTGCCTGTTGTTGTGATTGTTCAGGTGGTCCAGAAAAAAAATTGCTTCAGATTACAAAAATTGTTTGGTTTTCCAGCATTTTTGTGTATTTGAGCATTTTATAACACAGAGTGTATGTAGAGCAGAGGTATTTATGCAACTATTACACAAGTTTCAAAAGGTCAGTGATGCTCAAGAAATACAACTGATGCATTTAGAGCTGTGGGTGAAAAACTTTTTGAATGTTAAGTTTAGGGTAAATGTAACTTATTTGTCTTTTGGCAAATATGTAAGTTTGTTCTGTAGGTTCAAGGGCAGTATTGCACGAAAAAATATGTTTATGTAACATAAGAAAAATGTACACGTTCATTCTGTTGAAAAATTTATACCCATGGTTGTGTTAATGTATTGTTTTTCCTTTTGGAGCATCAGTGAGCATTTGAAGCTTCTGTAATAAGTTAAGTTAAGTCGTGACAAATTGTCAAGTATGGTGACCCATACTCGAAATGGTGCTCTGCATTTAACCCATCCAAGTGCACACACACAGCAGTGAGTAGTGAACAAGTGCACACACACACACAGTGAACACACACCCGGAGCAGTGGGCAGCCTTGCTCCAGCGCCCGGGGAGCAATTAGGGGTTCAGTGCCTTGCTCAAGGGCACCTTAGTCATGGTATCAAAGGTGGAGAGAGTGCTGTTCATTCACAATCCCCACCTTCAATTCCTGCCGGTGCGAGAATCGAACCAGAAACCTTCTGGTTACAAGCCCGACTCCCTAACTACCCCGTATATGAGTTGTATATGAGTTCCTCCATTGTTGTCAGTGTGAAAAGAAAGATTTGAAAATCATACAGTCATTGTTGGAAAGTATATTAAATACACAGAAATTATGAAAAATCAATGAATTTGTGGGACCTAAAGGACTTTACTGAAGAATAGTGGTCAGTGTAACTATTAAAAACAAAGTAGGGATTTGAGAACAACTATCTCTAATGAAAAGTAAAAAAATAAATAAATAAATGAAAAAACTGTTGTGGATCATTTAGATAACAACACTGTATTAAGATTCAAGAGTATATACACTTTTAAATGGGGTCATTTTTATATAAATTGAAGTATTATTTTCTCTTGTAGCATTTATGTAGACATCTTTTTAGTGAAATATGTTGTTCAGTAGAATACTAAATTAACAATAACATGGATTTTGTATTGTCACTGATATTTTATTAAAATTAACATTTTGCAAACTATAGCTGCAAGGTTCATTGTTAAAATAAGATGACCTTGATTCAGACAGCCATGCAATGTAATTTTCTAAATTACTATGATTTGTTTTTGTATTAAGTCTCTTAAAAAGAATATTAAAATATGTGTTTATGCTGCTGTTGACATAGACAGCAGACATTTTACATGTTTGGATAAGAAACGGGTTCAGAAACATTATTTTTAAGTACACAGAAGCATTTATATTTTACGGTCATTTATGTTATCGCAGAAATAATGTGATGAAATTTTATAGTTCGGATAAAAACATTGATGTGTATGCAATGCATCAAAATCAGGCAAATACCCTTTTGAAAGTTTTTTTCACTAGGTGGCAACAATTGACTGTTAAATAAATGTATTTGACACTGAATTATTCACTGAAGACATTTATAAAAAAAAAATTATAATAATAATGCTGAATCATCCAGTAATGATATAATTGAAATATTTACAAGTCATTTGATTATTAAATTAGTGTTTAAGTTAATTAAGCACTTAAATAAACTGTAGCAATTAATTTGTCACACATCATTTTTTTTTTAGTTCAGAATTGTGGGAAAATCATGATCTTTATGATTTTAAGGATGTCGTAATTATAAAGAAAAGTTTTTCCTGGTTAACATCTATTAGTGGGCCGTGTTTAGGAATTTTTGTAAATTATTCAGTTATCATGAGAGTAAAATATTGTATTCTAAGTCTATCTATTGCAGTATTTCATCTCTCAGTTAGTAGAAGATGTGGTTACGACATAGTCATGCATGAAAAAAATATAGTCGTATATTGTAAAATCTGTATAATTTTGAAGAATATTGTGATTATACATTTTTGTTATTCTGCCTAACTCTATATGGGTATATTTGTCATAATGCATTTTTATTTTACTTTTTTATTATAGGGTGTATTTATTATTATAATATTGATAATTGTTTTCAAATATCAGCATGATTGCAAATCATTATTATTATTTACTTATTTCTTTATCTTTACTGAGTGAATCTGTGTATTGAATGAATCAGTTTAATTCATGATTTAATTATTCATTCACAAATTTTTGGAAATTCAAATTTGGAAACTTGCTGCTTTACTCAATGAATCACCCATTTGAACAAATTGATTGAATGATTTGGTGATGAAGTGACTTGTATCCTCCTGCTGGCAGTATTAATTTCATATTTCAGGTATCTTTTAATTAAAATACTGAAATATGAAATTTCATTTTTAATTTCTTATACATTTTGTATTGAAATATTGAATTAAAAAAAGATAAGTAATGCTAACCAAAAAATGCTATTTGTGACCTCTGTATCTAGGTGAAGATGGATTTTGTTATTAATGATTTTATTTGATTGGTAAGAGCCCTAAACTGTCTTATTACTCTAATTAAATTTAAATGTAATATTAGAATTTGTCATAAGTAATGTATTACTTTACATAAGGCTACATCTCGTACAATTATTGGCAAACATTGCCGTTTGAAATTGTTAATTTCTGTCATTGCTGTGACCACAGCTTAGCAAATGAGTCAGTTGAATGATTTTGTGAGTCAGCAGTCCTGAACAGGCCTAAAGCAACCTTGATAGCAGCACAAAAATAAACTTTGAAAATATTTGTATTATTTTTGTCAATATTTGCAAACTTCTAATGTACAGTACTAATTTATGTCTTAAATTCCTGAAAAGGTCTTTCAAAGCCTTAATGTTGATATTTGATTTTTTTTTTATGTGCAGGTTTGTGTTGAAGATGTGGAAAAAGTTTTACAGTTTAAAAGTTATTTCAATGCATATTAGTTGGTAGTTGATGATTGACTATTTGTGAGATAATTTAGGTATCTGTGTATTTGTGCATGTAAACATGTTTGTAATAGATTTAGGAGAATGTGTTCAGAGTGTTAAGGGCAAAATCATTTTTTTTACTTTTGCTTATTAAAGAATAGAATGAATTACCATAAATTTAAACTTGTGTTTGGGTAAAATACAAAAACATTGTGAAATGTATGCAAAAAAGAAGGAACACATTTATGTTATTATTGATTATTTTCATTTTCAGTCTGTAGTGGTCCAGAGTTTGTGCTGTGTCTGCCACCGTTGACTTAAAAAAAACAAAAAGCAAGTTATTGAATGCAGAACAATGCTATGAAGACAAAGGAGAAAAAAATTGCTGCTTTGGGGAGAAGATGCATCACAACGAGGTATGTACGTTAGGGGTGTGAACCTACACTGGTCTCACGGTTTGGTTCGATTACAATTATGTCATCAATTTCGTTTTAATTCGATATCATTCAATTCAATTTATTTCTAAAGCACATTTAAGTTCCACCTTTGATGGCCAAAGTGCTGTACACAAAATAAAATACAATAAAAATTAAAAAACAAACACGTATACTTCACACAGAATTAAAAGCACAAGAAAAAAGATGTGTTTTTAACCTAGATTTGAATTCGGCAAACATGGAGACAGTTCTGACAGATAATGGCAGGCTATTCCATAGCTTAGGACCAGCTACTGCGAAGGCTCTGTCGCCCCTGCGTTGCAGGCGAGACCGTGGTATTCGCAGAAGATGGCCATCTTGGGATCTAAGTGACCTTGATATCATGATGCTTTTCTGGTGTCATTTTTAATTCACAACAAATTTATTGTAACTTATTTATTGTATTGTAATTATATTAAATATTGTATTTATTCACAACAAAAGTTATTGTAACTGTTTAGTTATTGTTTAGTGATGGTTGTTCATGAGTCCCTTGTTTGTCCAGAAAAATTGAATTTGAGATACATCTTTTCACACTGAGGACAACTGAGGGACTAGTATGCAGCTATTACAGAAGGTTCAAACGCTCGCCGATGCTGCAGAAGGAAAAACTATGCATTAAGAGCCGGGGGGTGAAAACTTTGAACAGAATGATGTGTACATTTTTTATTTTCATCCAATTCCAAAAGTTTACACCCCTGGCTTTGAAGGCATTGTGTTTTCTTCTGGAGCATCAGTGAGCGTTTGAACCTTTTGTAATAGATAAAAACAGAAAAGATCAGCTAATTAACTTTGTTCCGTGAATTTCCTACTTATTTATATATCATGATACCTTGGTGGATGTGTGGATATCTCAATATAATATATTTACATGGATTTTAATAAACTTAAATTTGAATAATTTATCCTGCTAGACAAGGATGTGCTGAGATTTGAAGGAGGATTCCTGGTTATTAGAAAGGATTCCAAAGTCATTAGAAAAACCTTAAATTATAAGGTTGAGGATAAACTTTGTATGAAATATGGATTTCTGGGTGAGGGAAAATGTTTTTCCTTAATTCTGTAAGTTTTGTTATGCATTAGTTCTGTTAGTCTTTAGTAACCATTTCACAAAAAAAAAAAAAATATGAAGAGATTAAATCAGGTCCCTTACGTTGCCTGCTGAAGTCAAACGCAATGGTTGACTTTGTATTAATTGGAGGAAGAAATTAAGGTAACACTTTCCATGAAGCCCATATTTATAATACATTATTAGGGTATTATTTAAGGCATTATAATGAATGCATAATGCATTATAAAAAACCTTATAATATGTTATATCATCTTATGAATATTCATAAGAACAGTTTTAACGTATTATAATATTTACTTATTAGTGGTTATAGCTTTTAAGAGTAGGATGATTTATAACACACAGTGAACACATTGCATCCACTTAAGTTACAATGGATTATATTTCTCATAGTTATAATGTATTATAAGTCTCATATCTTGCCACCTTTCTTATGCTACTTTACTTAAAGCCATCAATGACCACTTATAAGTATAGTAATAATAATATTATTATTTTTTCTCTCTCAAACAGCCATAAGATCAGACATCAGATCAGATTGCTTTGATTAAAAAGCAAACTATTTTGATTTTAATATCAGTTTGATTGTTTTGATGGTATCCTTTTAGACAGCTGTTGATAAGTAACTCTGCAACTACATGTTAACTAGCAGTCATTGGAGTATTAATAGTATGTCTGCTAAATATATGCTAAACAATTTATTTTGATGGTTCCTCAACAGACAAACTGACTATAAGCAACTTTGCAAGTACGTTAACAATCTACCTACCCTAACCTTAACCTAAGCATACTAATACTCTAATGAGAGTTAGTTGACATGTAGTTGCCAAGTTGCTTATGTAACCTAAAATATAAACATTGCATTTTTTTTTTCAGTTGAAGTTAAAAAAATTAATTAGCTCACATCAAAATTAATATTAGCCTCACAGAGAACACTCAACTAACACTCCACACCTAACCACTTACAAGATGTAGGCCACTATAGTAAGATACTATGCAGATCTTAAATAATGTCAAGATATATAGTCCATTATCAATGTAAAAGTAGATTTAATATGGTGTTCATTGTTATAAATAATCACAATCTTAAAAGTTATAAGCACAAATGCGTAAGCATTATAATGTATTATAATTGTTATTATGATTATTTATAAGACGATATAACATATTATAAGGTTTTTTATAATGCATTATGCATTCATTATAATGCCTTAAGAATACCCTTATAATGTATTATAAATAGGGGCTTCATAGTAAGTGTTACCGAAATTAATTTTTTTCAACAAAATATATCTGGCCACGTACATCAACAGCTTGTTTTTTTTTTTATGTTCTTAACTCGGAATGTTGTCATACTGCTTCATCACTAATTCTGCTGTGCATTTGACAGCAAGATTGCTTTAATTATTTTTCCCTATTATCTCCTGCCAAGCATTTGTTGTGTGCATGTGAGTGACTGGTGGCTTTGGAGGGTGTATTTTCCACATTGTTTTGTGCTATTAACATGAAGGTCAAATGTATTTGGAATGTTCTCTATCTGATGTAGAAACTCTTCAGTCTAACCCAGGGGTAGGCAACATCGGTCCTGGAGTGCCGATGTCCTGCAGAGTTTAGCTCCAACCCTGAAATAAAACCTCTCCTCCCTGTAGCCCTAGTAATCCTGAAGGCCTTGATTAGCTTGCTCAGGTGTGTTTGATTAGGGTTGGAGCTAAACTCTACAGGACCGACGTTGCCTACCCCTGGTCTAACCTCTTTAGGGTTTTTCCACGCTATTGCATCAGATGAATTCTGACATGCAGAAACAGGTAGAACAAGTATGTCGAGGAGCGTCTCGCTGCAGAGGACAAGATCCAGGGGGCGAGGTTGGATCCAGATCCAACTCCTCCCACCTTACATATACTTAAACCTACCCGTCTACACCCCCTGATCCCTAAATCCACCCATCTCCACCCCTAAACCTACCAATCTCCACCCCCTAGATGTGGATCCATCCGCGCCCCCTGGATCTTGTGTTGTGCAGCGAGCCCTACTTGGGTATGTCAACCCCTTCAGTAAACATTTCAGATCGAAAGCAAAAGTTAAACTTTCATAGGTGAGAAGACGCCATTTCGGAGACTCAGAAACTTTGACAGATGTCACTTCAAGGTTAGTTAGGCTCATAACTCGCCAATTTAGAAAATCTTTAAAAAAAAAAAAAATCCTAGATTTAACCGTTTTGCTTCTATAGTGTGTGGTGTCCTCGGGGTTCCCCCCATCAGGATTTTTAATCGTAAATATCCAGTTATTCTTTTTTGTTTGCATGTCTTACTACAACCCCAAATCAGAAAAAGTTTGGACAGTATGGAAAACGCAAATAAAAAAAGAAAGTAGTGATTTCTAAATTTACTTTGACTTGTATTTCATTGCAGACAATATGAACACAAAATATTTCATGTTTTGTTTGGTCAACTTCAGGTCATTTGTAAATATACATCCTTTCCTGTCATTCAGACCTGCAACACATTCCAAAAAAAGTTGGGACAGTAAAGCATTTACCACTTTGTAATGTTGCCATTCCTTTTCACAACACTTAAAAGACGTTTAGGGACTGAAGACACCAAGTGATGAAGTGTTTCAGGTGTAATTTTGTCCCATTCTTCCTGCAAACAAGTCTTAAAGGAACACTCCACTTTTTTTTTTAAATAGGCTCATTCTCCAACTCCCCCTGAGTTTTACTGTTTTTGAATCCATTCAGCCGATTTCTTGACTCTTGGTCATTTTTGAACGCGATGCTACTGGTCTAATCAGATTCAATTATCTATGCTAAGCTATGCTAAAAGTGCTATCGCCAGACCCGGAGATCGGCTGAATGGATTCAAAAACGGTAAAACTTAACTTATTAACTCTGGGGGAGTTGGAGAATGAGCCTATTTCCAAAAAAAGTGAAGTGTTCCTTTAAGGTGGGCAACAGTACGGGGTCTTCGTTGTCGCATTTTGCACTTCAAAATGCGCCACACATTCTCTATTGGAGACAGGTCGGGACTGCAGGCAGGCCAGTCAAGTACCCGCACCCTCTTCCTCCGCAGCCAGGACTTTGTAATGTGTGCAGAATGTGGTTTTGCATTGTCTTGTTGAAATATGCATGGACGACGTCCCTGGAAAAGATGTCTTCTTGAAGGCAACATATTGTGCTCCAAAATCTCTATGTACTTTTCAGCATTAATGGTGCCATCACAGAAGTGCAAGTTACCTTTGCCAAGGGCACTGACGCAACCCCATACCATGACAGACCCTGGCTTTTGGACTTGTTGCTGGTAACAGTCTGGATGATCCTTTTCTTCTTTGGTCCGGAGCACACGGCGTGCATTCCTCCCAAAAAATACCTGAAATACTGATTCATCTGACCACAGTACACGTTTCCACTGTATGATGGTCCATCCCAGATGCCTCCGAGCCCAGAGAAGTCGACGGCGCTTCTGGACACTGTTAACATAGGGTTTCCTTTTGGCACAGTACAGTTTTAACTGGCATTTGTGGATGTAACTACGTATTGTGGTACTTGACAAAGGTTTGCCAAAGTAGTCCTGAACCCATGTGGTGATATCGCTTATAGATGAATGACGATTCTTGATGCAGTGCCGCCTGAGGGATCGGAGATCACGGTTGTTCAGCTTAGGCTTGTGCCCTTGTCCTTTACGCACTGAGATTCCTCCAAATTCCTTGAATCTTTTAATTATGTTATGCACCGTTGAAGGTGAAATATCCAAATCTCTTCCTATCTTTCTTTGAGGAACATTGTTTTTAAACATTTCAATAATTTTCTCACGTATTTGTTGGCAAACTGGCGATCCTTGGCCCATCTTTGCTCCTAAAGGACTGGACCTTTCTTGGATGCTGCTTTTGTACCAAATCATAATAACAATCACCTGTTGACATCACCGGTTTCAAATCACATCATTATTTAACCAATTTACCTCATTACTAGCCCTAAATTGCTCCTGTCCCAACTTTTTTTGGAATGTGTTGCAGGTCTGAATGACAGGAAAGGATGTATATTTACAAATGACATGAAGTTGACCAGACAAAACATGAAATATTTTGTGTTCATATTGTCTGCAATGAAATACAAGTCAAAGTAAATTTAGAAATCACTACTTTCTTTTTTTATTTGCGTTTTCCATACTGTCCCAACTTTTTCTGATTTGGGGTTGTATCAGCCATGATTATTCTACTCTGTTAAAGGGTGCAAAATACACTTTTCAAGTTGTTTGAACATAAATGTGTGTTGGAAGTGTGTGTACACATCAATCCTATAATGATAAAAATCCACCCAGTGTTTTTTTTTTTTAAATCCCTATTTTAAAATCTGCCAGAATCATTTGTGATCCAGCTTCATCTACAGAAGCAGTGAGTATTAGGGTTTTTATGAATCTTTGCAAATCGGCTTTCCTAATAATGTGCTAGTTAGCAAGTTTTGTGGCTGAAGTTTAAAGTCTGCTCGTCACCCCACGGAAGAGAGGGGTAGGGTCAGCAGAGCTACATAGCACTTAAAGCAACATGGACTAAAAAACGGCTTGCTGAAAACAGAGCTGTTTTTGACAGGGTAAAGAAGGTGTTTTTTACACTACCATTAAGAAATTTTAACCAAAGTATGTTATAGACTTTTAATTAAGACCTTAAAGACTCATATCAACTTAGCCCTAGTAATCCTGAAGGCGATTAGCTTGCTTGGGTGTGTTTGATTAGGGTTGGAGCTAAACTCTACAGGACAGCTGCACTCCAGGACCGACGTTGCCTACCCCTGGTCTAACCTCTTTAGGGTTTTTCCACACTTTTGCATCAGGGCCGTATTCACAAAACATTTTATCTCACCACTAACAGCAGTAAAAGTTTTTAGCTAAGAGTTTTCTCTTAAAACCTATTCACAAAGCTGCTGAGACAAACATTTACTAAGGAATAGAGAGAAGTCTTAAGCTAAGAGTAAGGGGGCGGGGTTGACCTCGTTGCTATGGATGATGTCAGCATGCTTACTAACTATGCACACAGTGATTGGCTGATAGGAGAGGGGCGGGGTCTCTCTCAGAGATTTATTCATTGACATATTGAAGAGCACAGTGAGTGCGTTTACATGGACCCTCTTAATGCGATTATAATGAGATTTTGGCGATATTGCGATTAATCTTTACCTCATGTAAACGCAATACTTCGATCTAAATAATACGATTAAGATCATAATCGCAGCAAGCATAATCGTATTAATATAGGTGGCGTACGCCGATTTTAATCGAAATACACAGGCATGTAAACACCTTAATCGCAGTATTGCCGCTCTGACCAAAGAGATTAGAAACGATGGAGGGGAAGAAAGCATCGCATTCTGAGGAAAACACAACAAGCTGCCAGCAGTCTCTGTTCCTTACCCTCATCCAGAAACGGCGAGTAGAACGCGACGGCAGCGTAGGCAAACAAATTCTATCACATTTCTATGGCGCCGAAAAAGCGTGGAATACAGCCATACAAAATCATTATGCATTAGACGTAAATAAACTTAAAACAGCGACCAACACTGCTCTTTCTGAGTCCATCATTTGTGCTGTCCAGTGGGGTATGTGAATAATGGCAGTAAAAAAATTAACCACAATTCTTAGCGAATAATAAGAATAATGGAAATTGCATGTAAACGGGAGTAAGAGCTTTGCTCTTGACATGTAAACATCATAATGCGATTAAGTCCTTACTCTGATTATTGGAAATAATCGCAATATTCGTGCGCATGTAAACGCAGTCAGTGTTATGTTGCCATATTCAAATAAAGGTTTAAAAATAAAAATGTTAATTGCCACATTCAAATAAAGATTTTAAAATGCTGGCTAAGTGTCACTAATTAAACAATATATATGTATATGTTCAGCTAATTGTCACCCTGTATGCTTCTCGTAAACAAATGAGTGAATATGCATAAAAACAGCCTTTTAATTAAAAGAGTAGAATAATCATGGCTGATAGTAAGACATGCAAACAAAAAAGAAAAAAAACTGGACACAAGAACAGCTGATACTTCTTGCCCAACTGCTTAATGAAAACAAGCATATAATCAAAGGAAAATTTGGAGTTGGGATAACCTCCAGAAACAAAAGCGATACCTTTTTAAGCGTTCATTATCATCAAATGTTTCTAAATTGTTTACGTTCCGAGGCAGATTGGCGGCAACCACCATTTTAGGATAGTTTGTGGCTTGGTCTTAGTGACTTAGGAGTCCTCTTCACTACTCCTAACGTTTCACAAATTCAGGAGCTAGTTTTAGCACTAAAACACTTTGTGAAATACTCTTAGAACAAAAATTTTGGAGTCCTAAATTTAGGACTGACACACCCATTATCGGTGAGTTATGAGCTACTTTTAGCCTTAAGATGTTTTGTGAATACGGGCCCAGGTGAATTGACATGCAGGAGCAGGTAGAACAGGTATGTCAACTCCTTAAGTAAACATTTCAGATCGAAAGCAAAAGTTAAACTTTTTAACTAGTTAGAGAAGACGCCATTTCGGAGACTCAGAAACTTTGACAGATGTCACTTCAAGGTAAGTTATTTGCTTCTAACTTAATGTCATATCATATGTATTTGCATGTTTCAGGATCCATATTCACAAAACATCTTAAGTAGCTCATAACTCACTAATTTAGGAGAAAAACTTAAAAATAATGGGTGTCAGTCCTAAATTTGTTCTAAGAGTATTTCACAAAGCATTTTAGCACTAAAACTAGCTCCTAAATCTGTGAAACATTAAATAGTGAAGAGGACTCCTAAGTCACTAAGACCAAGCCACAAACTATCTTTTAAAACTTATATAATCTTTTAAAAAGGTTGGTTTTGGAGGTTATCCCAACTCCAAATTTTCCTTTGATTATATGCTTGTTTTCATTAACCAATTGGGCAAGAAGTAACAGCTGTTCTTGCATCCAGTTTTTGTTTGCATGTCTTACTATCAGCCATGATTATTCTACTCCATTAATTAAAAGGCTGGTTATATGCATATTTACTAATTTGTTTACAAGAAGCATACAGGCTGACAATTAGCTGAACATATACATATATATATATATATTATATTATATTGTTTAATTAGTGACACTTAGCCTGCATTTTAAAATCTTTATTTGAAAATTATAACATTTTTATTTTTAAACCTTTATTTGCATATGGCAACATAACATCATGCTCTACAATATTTCAATGAATAAATCTCTGACAGAGACTAGTTAGTAAGCATGCTGACATCATCCATAGCAACAAGGTCAACCCCGCCCCCTTATTCTTAGCTTAAGACTTCTCTCTGTTCTTTAGTAAAAGTTTGTCTCAGCAGCTTTGTGAATATGTTTTAGTGATAAGATAAAATATTTTGTGAATACGGCCCTGACATCCTGAAGATATCAAGCTAACTGTTCTTTTTGGACTGTTTTCTGCAACATTTTCCAGATTTGGATTCTGCTCTCATGAGAAACTATCAATAGTGAAACATCCATCTCATGCATAATGAAGCTATGAATGTTTGTTTCTTCACTATGGAAATGTGGACGAGGTAACGAGCACAGGATACCGCAGTCTGAACTCACAGTTCTCCCTAAGAGTTTTACTAGTGAATCCGAAGGACACATGTGTTCCTAAATCAGATGAACGCTTCACCGTGGTTGAAGCAAAAAGGTAATTATTTATTATTTTACTCAGCATAGGTGTCTTTTCTGCATTATTGCTATATTGTCACATTATCATTTGTTTTGTGTTTCCATATAAAGGCCTTGTATCAGTTTCTCATTATGGACAACAGAGAGAACATTGCATCTGAAATGATGCAGGAGACTCTGAAAACATCATCCCCAGAACCCAGCTGTGTGTCTCTGAGGAGTAATAAATCGATGGATTGTCATCCTAAATTCAGTGATGAAGCAGTGACTCCTGACCCAGTGTGAGTATAAGCATATAGAGGTGATCTAGTGAAACTAGGAGGACACATTTGATGTGAGAGTCAAAACTACACAGTGAATACACACAGAGAAATCAGTTTCAAATTTTGACTTCAAATCAGTGTATAAAAGTTTCTTTGATGGGCAATGAACTTGATGGGAATATATACAGTATGTATGTATATACAGTGGGGGAAAAAATCATTTGATCCCCTCCTGATTTTGTACGTTTGCCCACTGACAAAGAAATGATCAGTCCATAATTTTAATGGTAGGTTTATTTTAACAGTAAGAGACAGAATAACAACAAAAAATCCAGAAAAACGCATTTCAAAAAAGTTATAAATTTGCATTTTAATGAGTGAAATAAATATTTGATCCACTATCAATCAGAAAGATTTCTGGCTACCAGGTGTTTTTTATATAAGGAGCTGAGATTAGGAGCACTCTCTTAAAGGGAGCGCTCCTAATCTCAGCTTGTTACCTGTATAAAAGACAACCTGTCCACAAAAGCAATCAATTCATCAATCAGATTCCAAACTCTCCACCATGGCCAAGACCAAAGAGCTGTTCAAGGATGCCAGGGACAAGATTGTAGACCTACACAAGGCTGGAATGGGCTACAAGATCATCGCCAAGCAGCTTGGTGAGAAGGTGACAACAGTTGGTGCGATTATTCACAAATGGATGAAACACAAAATAACTGTCGATCTCCCTCGGACTGGGGCTCCATGCAAGATCTCACCTCGTGGAGTTTCAATGATCATGACAACGGTGAGGAATCAGCCCAGAACTACACGGGAGGATCTTGTCAATGATCTCAAGGCAGCTGGGACCATAGTCACCAAGAAAACAACTGAAATCCTGCAGCACCCGCATGGTCCCCCTGCTCAAGAAAGCACATGTACAGCCCGTCTGAAGTTTGCCAGTGATTCAGAGGAGAACTGGGTGAAAGTATTGTGGTCAGATGAGACCAAAACCCAGGTCTTTGGCATCAACTCAACTCGCCGTGTTTGGAGGAGGAGGAATGCTGCCTATGACCCCAAGAACACCATCAAATAATTTCCCCCACTGTATGTGTGTGTATGTGGTGTGTGGTGGTGTTCTGAAATGAGGAGGCAAAGTCCTCACTTTTTGTTTGTTTGATTTGTTTTAATCAAATGTAAATTCATGTCCCAGTCTCATTTTCTTGGTTAAACAAACATATATATATATATATATATATATATATATATATATATATATATATATATATATATATATATATAGCATTAGAGAGATGTATCTTTTTGTTAGACACTTATTTTCATATAGTGCTATTTATTCAATATGAAATTATAATGAACATTATTTTTACCCCATGACTTGTTGGACAATTTCAAGACAAACTGACAACAAGACAAACTTTGCTGTCATCCTTTCAAAACTGCTGAACTGGGGGCGGCATTCGCAGCTTGTCGCAAACGATTTTCTCTATTGGGTGGTGTCATTACTACATTATTTAAAAAAATTAATTGACAGTCCTAATTCCTACTCAATGTGTCATATAATGACATATTATAAATACAACTTATCCACTACCTGGTAAGAACATCACTAAATATGAATTACAATTAATTTAACATACAATGTTTATTTAAACATTTAGATTTTTATTTAATTAAAAAATAAAATATTCCCACAAAAATATTAATTGTATTTAAATTCTCATGACTGATCTTATTTGTACTCAATCTTGTGCATTCAGCTAATATTTTACACAGCTAATGGCTAATCAAAACAGAACGAATAATGAATAAACTTTTTTGGGAAAATTAAACTTTGCCACCTCAATATGCTTCCTCAGATTTGATGGTGAACTTTTGAAGCCAGACCTGATGAAGGTCACAACTGAAGTAGAAATGTGTGTGCTTGATGCGTGAAAACAATGATCATTGATTCTCACATCAGGCACGCACGTTTAAGCTTGCGGTTACCATATTTAATGTGCATAAAATAAAATAAAAATGTAATGTACTTTTTAAGATGAAATAAAATTGTAAGGAGTAAAAAGTATTGTTTTTTCTTCAGAAATGTAATCAAATAAAAGTAGTAAGTTTAAATTGTACTTGAATAAAGCACAAATCCCCCCAAATAATACTTAAGTACAGTAATCAAGTAAAATTTACTCAAGTATTTTACACCTCTTGCAGCAGCCCATGCTTGCTTTTCTGTTAAAAATAACAGTGAACAGTGGTTTGTGAATGTTGATGCTTCGCCTAAATAATTTTATCGGGAGCGTTCATGTGAGTGTTGCTGCAGTCTTAGACCCTCCCCAAATGCTCTCATTGGTTGAGACGTGTGATGACGCTCATCCCAAGCCAGTACTGATCAACATCCCACCCCTCCTGTGACCCATGGTTTGTCTGTATTTGTATTCGGAGCCAATGAGCATATATATATATATATGTATATGTGTGTATGTATGTATGTATATGTAAACACACACATACATATGTTTTTTTCTTTGCAGTGTGTATAGAGATGCTCAGATGGGAGATCAGGATTCTCCACAACCAGTAGATGGTGAACTACAGAGAGTCAAAGACCAGCTCAAAATCAGCATGAAGAACAAGTATGAGAGATTATTTGAAGGAACAAAACTCCAAGAGAATGAAACCCTCCTGAACAGGATCTACACACAGCTCTACATCATAGAGGGAGAGAGTGAAGGAGTGAATGAAGAACATGAGGTTTTACAGATGGAGAAAACACCCAGAACACAACACTCACAAGACACTACAATCAACTGCAATGACATCTTTAAAGCCTCACCTGAACTAGGATGTAAGGAAAAAGACCAGATCAAGACTGTTCTTACTAAAGGCATCGCTGGAATCGGAAAAACCGTCTCTGTGCATAAGTTCATTCTGGACTGGGCCGAGGGAAAAGCCAATCAAGATGTAGATTTCATGTTTGTGCTTCCATTTCGAGAGCTGAACTTGATCCGAGATCATCAGTACAGTCTTCATAGACTTCTGCTGGACTTTCATCTTGAACTTAAAGATCTGGACTCAAAGATTTATGAGGAGTGTAAAGTTGTGTTCATCTTTGATGGTCTGGATGAAAGAAGAATCACACTGATGTTTACAGACGCTCAGAAAGTTTGTGATGTGAATGAGACTTCATCAGTGAGTGTGTTAATGTCAAACCTCATGAAAGGAGAGCTGCTTCCCTCTGCTCTCATCTGGATCACCTCCAGACCAGCAGCAGCCAATCAGATCCCCTCCAAATACATCAACCGCCTGACAGAAATTCAGGGATTCACTGAGCCTCAGAAGGAGGAATATTTCAGGAAGAGAATCAGTGACGAGCATCAAGCCAGCAGAATCATCTCACACATCAGAAGAGCAAGAAGCCTCCACATCATGTGCCACATCCCCGTCTTCTGCTGGATCTCATCCACTGTGCTTCAGAAGCTCCTGGAAGAAGATCTGAGTGCAAAAATCCCTCAAACTCTGACTGAAATGTACATCCACTTCCTGCTGATTCAGATCAACATGAGGAACCAGAAGTATGAAGAGAGAGATCGAGAGAAACTCCTGCAGTCCAACAGAGAAGTGATTGTGAAACTTGCTGAAGTGGCTTTCAAACAGCTGATGAAGCGCAATGTGATGTTCTATGAGGAGGACCTGATTGAGAGTGGCATAGACGTTACTGATGCCCTAGTGCATTCTGGGATTTGCACTGAGATCTTTAAGGAGGAGTCTGTGATTCATCAGAGTAAAGTCTACAGCTTCATTCATCTGAGCGTTCAGGAGTTTCTTGCTGCTTTCTATGTGTTTTACTGCTATTTAATAAAGAACATAGAGCCACTGCATGAATTCAGATCTTATGGATTTAATCAAGTCTCTCTGTATGATCTACTAAAAGCAGCAGTAGATAAAACCCTCAAGAGTGAGAATGGAAGGCTGGATCTGTTCCTGCGGTTCCTGCTGGGCGTCTCACTGGAGTCCAATCAGAAACTCTTACAGGATCTACTGACACACACAGAGAACAGCTCAGAGACCATCAGGAGAACCACACAGTACATTAAAGAGAAGGTCAAAGATCCAGGTTATATTTATTATCTCTCAGCTGGTCAATCCATCAATCTGTTTCTCTGTCTGCTGGAAGTGAAAGATCAGACTCTGTCCAGAGAGATTCAGGAGTTTGTGAAATCAGACAAACACTCAGAGAAGAAACTGTCTCTTGCTCACTGCTTAATAATTGTCTACATGCTTCAGATGTCAGAGGAGCCGCTGGATGAGTTTGAGCTCATGAAATACAACACATCAGATGAGGGGAGAAGAAGACTGATACCAGCTGTGATCAACTGCAGAAAAGCTATGTGAGTGTTTAATCATTAAGAAATGAAAAATTGTGTTTAAAATGAATAAAGCATAATTAGAGATTCTCTTCTACATAGAGTTTTATGGGGTCATGACATTTCAACACAATTCAACTAAATTCAAGTTTATTTGTATAGCAATTTTCACGATGCAAATCATGGCAAAGCAGCTTTACAGTAAGTTTAAGTTTCTACATTATATTTAGTAATAGCTTATCAGTGGAGATGACCTCAAGTTGATGTCCATATGGCAGAAATGTACCGTAAAAATCAAACAGTTGATGTCATGTAATCAAACAGACGGTGAACACTATTAACAGCAATGATTATATGTTGCAATCAAACTTATAGCAAAATTTGGTAGTTTTGTATATTGTCTGAGGGTTGGCATCATCTGAGGTCCTCTGAGGGGTTGGCATCATCTCTTCTCCAGTGTTCTGTCATCTCAGGTCTTTGTAAAGGTTGGATCCAGACTGAAGCTTGTGTAATTCCTAGTTACCACGGAATGCCAATCCCATGGCATAAACAGAAAAGCAAATAGAGAAAAATTAGTGTAGCTGCTGTTCCAACTAAGCAAAAAAATAATGTGTTCAACCCAAGCTAAAGAATGTTAATGTGCATTTGATCAGATGTAACTGAAGTACAAGGTTATGAGATACATTATGTGAATGCTTGGCTAAAGAGATGTGTCTTTAATTTAGATGTAAACAGAGAGAGTGTGTCTGAACCCCGAACGTTATCAGGAAGGCTATTCCAGAGTTTGGGAGCCAAATGTGAAAAAGCTCCTTTAGTGGACTTTGCTATCCTAGAAACTACCAAGAGTCCAGAGTTTTGCGACCTTAGGGAGCGTGTTGGATTATAGCGTGGTAGAAGACTAGTTAGGTACGCAGGAGCTAAACCATTATGACCTTAAAAGTAAGTAGTAAATATTTTGTAACTGATACAGAACTTACCGTATTGACCCGAATATAAGACGACCCCACTTTTTTGAAAACCAAATCTTTTTTTTTTTTTCTCTGTAAAACACATTTTTTCTTAAATTATTTTCATATTGCATATTTTTCCTATTTTAATTTTTGTTTTGAAAGTATGGTAAATACTGGTAAAATGTACCAACAATGACATTGAAAAATATACACTTTTTGATATACCATAAAAATAACAGGTAGCCCATCTGAATTATGTAACATTTAGGCTATCCATCTCATAGTAGCCTACCAAAATTTTATTAACAGTAAAAGTGAAATCTTATTGTAGTCTTCAAATCTGGGTATTGTCTTATGTTTTAAAATCACTTACAGAGGAAGTTTGGTCCCATCAGGCTAACATGACAGTCACGACTCGTGCCGCTGTACGCTTTTCTTTTTCTTTTGTTTTCACTCGCAATCTTTACAACACACATTACATTACATATTTCATGGCACACTCGTTTTAAGCGTGTTTGGCACCACCTGTTGTTGTGGGTGTATTATTGACATGTCAAAGTCTAGACCCTGAATATAAGACGACCGCGTTTTTTCAGATGTATTTCCAAGAAAAAAACATTGTCTTGTATTCGGGTCAATACTGCAATAGGTAGCCAGTGCAGAGACCGTAAAATTGGGGTAATATGATCATATTTTTTTGACCTGGTAAGGACTCTAGCAGCTGCATTTTGGATTATATTTAGCTTGTTTGTTGAAGATAAAAATAAAATAAAAATTTGGTTAATTTATGTTAATGTTAGTAGAAGTTGTGTTTGCACAAAAACAGTCCTCTATTTGCACAGCATGATTATTTTCTAGTCTCAGTTTGACACTTGTCAGTAAATGTCTGCTGTTGTGATTGTCTAACATTATTGTATCTTTCTCCTCGTCACCTCACTGCTCAACACTGTAGGTGTTGAAGTGCTGTTTTAGAGGCACTCGGATTCAAATATATACTTTTGGCAGGTTAGTTTAATCAAATGCACTTTTTGCAGTGAGAAGGACTGAAAATTACAGAATTTTTATAGTACAGTGACCTCTTATATATAAAAATATTAAATAAAGTTTGATTCCTTATGTCATGACCCCTTAACCAAATGGATTCAACAACCATGAAAGATAAGAACACAATTAAAGCACTGCATCTGATTAGTCAACAATGGCATCCACATGTCAAGTAACTTGTTTTGTTTTAATTAATTAACTTAATGTGATACAACAGCCGTTAAGACCCCAGAGGGTGTTTTGGGGCCCCGGAGAACATGCCCTGACATTTGTGCTTTTTTCAGTTGCTTATAAACATTTTAATGGCTAAAGTCTAAAAACACTGTATTCAGCACAAACTGGGCTACAATAATATGTGAGCAGCTTGTAGCTTGCAGCTTATTCAGAGAAAACAATATATTGATTTAAATTTTCTGTCACTTTTTGAGTGGAAAGGCTCTATGCGAGAGGGCGTGACTCACACCTGAGAAGACAAAGGCCCGCATAATGAGCTCCATAATGAGCCATTCAGTCAGGTGTGTGACTGAGAGAGAAGAGTTACAAGAAAGAATGTGAGGAAAAAAGAAATGTGTATACATATAACTATCACATAAAATAACTTGAGATTCACTTGTGAGTTCAGTTAAACAGTTTATTAGGAACAAACAAACAAATAAACAACAGAAGAGTCAAGACATCGTGGGTGCAATATCCAAAACAGTGGCAGGAAACTGGAACCCAGGAAAACAGGAGACAGCAGAAACTGCATGAGAAAACACAAAACAGACGTGAGCAACACAATGAACGGACAAAGACAAAACAAACATGGTGACAATACATACGCTACCAGTCAAATTATTTAAACAGTAAGATTTGTAATGTGTTTTTTTTTAAGAAGTGTCTTCAGCTCATTTATTTGATGCAAAGTACAGCAAAAACAGTACATTATATTTATTATAATATATAGGCCTACATATTGTTACCATTCAAAATAAATAAATGAAGCCCCCCCCCCACTAAAATTAATAAATAAATTAGTGAGCATGTTGATAGTCTTATCAGGAGCAACTATATTATTACATTAGCAATCACCAATATTGCCCACGTGATTTTATAACATAGATGCACACATGTATTATCATACAATACAAAAACAACATTTTATAACTGAGAAACTAAATTATTATTGTTAAGCTTATTATAAACATGTTTGAGAAGGTATTTGAACAAACAGAGTAGGCTACTTCACAGTAAAGATTGGTCTAAACTTTCTTAGACATTACTTTTATATCATTGTTTATAGAACATATAACTATCCTCACGTCGTGCGACATTTAAATGCAATGAAAATTTGCGTATCATATTTCAAAATGTTGCACTCGATTTCACACATTTTATTCTGGAGTTATAGTTTGGGACAAGTTCACCAGTAAATGCTTTCAACTTTGTCACAACAACACATTATCGAATGCCAATAAGAAACATTACTTACTCGGTATAAAGTATCTCCTCCTCCGCCGGCTCCAGCCGCGCTCGCGTTCTGTTTGTGAAGTAAACAAAGCTTTTTCCTCTCAGCGCGTCTTCTGGCGGTAAATATAACTCTTTTTCCTCTCAGCGCCGTTCTGAGGTAAATATAACTCTTTCTCCTCTCAGCGTGTTCTTCCAAAACTGAAAAGTATCCGAGATGAACACGTTGCTGCTTTGTTTATGGTGGTGTGGGCGTTTACATGCCGCGTGGAGATTTGTAATAACAATAGCGCGAGCAGCGCGTGGGCGTGACCTAATTAGAGATAATGAGACCAGACGGAAAAACTGGACATGTCCTTGGTTTCATACGGATTACTTTATCACAGAATATTTGTTTTCGGTATGACTTGCTTCATTTAACAGTAGACATGTCAAGCTTTCTATAGATATATTTCTTATGTCTCTTTGTGAAGTATTTGCTGAGTTACAGTTCATTTTAGTGACGTGTTTCAAAAAGCAGTTCACGGAGACGGAGAAGACAGAGAGCGCACCCTGTTTGTTTTCTTTATTCTTCAAAAGCACAAAGTTTAGTTGTTATTATGAGTGTATACAAATAAAAGTAGACCCCTTACAGATTCGAATGGTGTATTACTCTTATCTGTATGATCAAAAATGGCAGAGTAATTCAAGCTCATTTCGGCCTTATCAGGAAAATCTGCCTCAAAACGCGTATACGCGTTTGTCGACCCCAGAGGGTTAAACAGTTTATTAGGAACAAACAAACAAATAAACAACAGAAGAGTCAATACATCGTGGGTGCAATATCCAAAATATCCAAAACAGTGGCAGGAAACTGGAACCCAGGAAAACGGGAGACAGCAGAAACTGCATGAGAAAACACAAAACAGACGTGAGCAACACAATGAACGGACAAAGACAAAGCAAACATTGTGACAATACATACACTACCAGTCAAATTATTTAAACAGTAAGATTTGTAATGTTTTTTTTTTTTAAGAAGTGTCTTCAGCTCATTTATTTGATCCAAAGTACAGCAAAAACAGTACATTATATTTATTATAATATATACGCCTACATATTGTTACTATTCAAAATAAATAAAGCCCCCCCACACACAGACACACACACACTAAAATTAATAAATAAATTAGTGAGCATGTTGATAGGCTTATCAGGAGCAACTATATTATTATATTAGCAATCACCAATGTTGCCCACGTGATTTTATAACATAGATGAACACATGCTTTGCATGTATTATCATACAAAAACAACATTTTATAACTGAGAAACTAAATTATTATTTTTAAGCTTATTATAAACATGTTTGAGCAGGTATTTACAAACAGAGTAGGATAATTCACAGTAAAGATTGGTCTAAACTTTCTTAAGACATTACTTTTATATCATTATTTATAGAACATATAACTATCCTCACGTCGTGCACTCGATTTCACATATTTTATTCTGGAGTTATAGTTTGGGGAAAGTTCACCTAGTAAATGCATTAAACTTTGTCACAACAACACATTATCAAATGCCAATAAGAAACATTACTTACTTGGTATAAAATATCTCCTCCTAAACAAAGCTTTTTCCTCTCACCGCTTCTTCTGGCGGTAAATACAACTCTTTTCCTCTCAGCGCGTTTCTGAGGTAAATACAAGGCTTATTCCTCACAGCGTGTTCTTCCAAAATTGAAAAGTATCCGAGATGAATGCGTTGCTGCTTTGTTTATGGTGGTGTGGGCGTTTACATGCAGCGTGGCTTGCGTGGAGGTTTGTAATAACAATAGCGCGAGCAGCGCGTGGGCGTGACCTAATTAGAGATAATGAGACCAGACGGAAAAACTGGACATGTCCTTGGTTTCATACGGATTACTTTATCACAGAATATTTGTTTTCGGTAAGAAAACAGTTCATTTTAGTGACGTGTTTCAAAAAGCAGTTTGTGGAGACGGAGAAGACAGAGAGCGCACCCTGTTTGTTTTCTTTATTCTTCAAAAGCACAAAGTTTAGTTGTTATTATGAGTGTATACAAATAAAAGTAGACCCCTTATCTGTACGATCAAAAATGCCAGAGTAATTCAAGCTCATTTCGGCCTTATCAGGAAAATCTGTCTCAAAACGCGTATACGCGTTTGTCGACCCCAGAGGGTTAATGCATAAACAAGTTGGTGTACATAAATGTATGATACTTAGTTTGAGCAGCTTGGCACTAAGAAATACAAACAAAGAGTAATGTAATTTGTCAAGTCATATCCCAAAGACGTAACTTTACATGATTGAAATAATGAGTCTCTCAGATTCACAATTCAAAACTCATAATTTTATATCTTCAGCAAAGCATATTTTGGAGCACAGTAATAACTGAAGAAACAGTCAGGAGCTCATCTGATCTCTGATCTTAATGAACCTGGTAAAATGATCAGATTATCTCCTCATGCTCAGGAGCTCATCTTATTGACATTCAGGCTGGAATGTAAAACTATTTTGTTCCAGTTTCCTGAGGACAGATAATTGGAAAATTCCTTTACATGTATTTATTTTATTATTGGTTTAATTTTATTAATTTATTTTCTTCTAGTTTTTCTGGCTGTAATCTCACTGCTCAGTGTTGTGAGAGTTTGTCATCAGTTCTTCAATTCTCAAATTGTGTCCTGAGAGAGCTGGATCTGAGTAACAATGACCTGCGGGATTCAGGAGTGAAGTTGATCTATGATGGACTGAAGAGTCCAAACTGTCATCTGGAGATACTGAGGTATTTTAAAATCATATAATTGGTCATTTACAGTCAGCTGGTCACAATGTTTGTGTGTGTTTGTAGATGATCTGACTGTTGATGTGCATGTTCTGCTCTCTTTCAGTCTTGCTGGCTGTAATCTCACTGCTCAGTTTTGTGAGAGTTTGTCATCAGTTCTTCAATTCTCAAACTGTGTCCTGAGAGAGCTGGATCTGAGTAACAATGACCTGCAGGATTCAGGAGTGATGCTGCTCTCTGACGGACTGAAGAGTCCAAACTGTCAGCTGCAGATACTGAGGTATTAAAAACATACAAGAGATAATGTACAGTCAGTTGGTCATAATGTTGATGTGTGTCTCTAGATGATCTGACTGTGTCTTTAGATAGTTTGACTGTGTGTCTGTAGATGATCTGACTGTAAATGTGTGTTCTGCTCTCTTTCAGTCTTGCTGGCTGTAATCTCACTGCTCAGTGTTGTGAGAGTTTGTCATCAGTTCTTCATTCCTCAAACTGTGTCCTGAGAGAGCTGTATCTGAGTAACAATGACCTGCAGGATTCAGGAGTGAAGCTTCTCTCGGATGGACTGAAGAGTCCAAACTGTCAGCTGGAGATACTGAGGTTTGACTTTCACACACACTTTCATTGATTTTGTTTTGCTCTTTTCACAATCCAAGTGCTTTCCAAGATGCTTTAGTATATATTTTGCCTTAATGTCTTAAAACCATTGTTAGCAGTTGACTAAATAAATTCAATTCAATTCAATAAGTTTTCAGTATGACCATGTTTTAACTGTAAGGACAGTGATTACTGTATTTAAAGTCTTTATTGAATTGACTAGAGAGATTTTTAGTCATTATTAGACAGCTTTTTAGTCATTATAAGGGGGGTGCTCTTTTTGAGCTTTCTAGGCAATATAATCCATTAAAATTTGAATAAAATTTAGTTTTGCTGCATTAGGTAAGGCAACAGTTATTTATTCCAAATGCCTGACATGCCAAATCACGCATACAGTATACTTGCTTTTTGTTCAAATTATAGTTATTTGTGAATGTAGCTTCTGCAATAACAAATCATTTATTGGGAGCATTTATGTTGGGTGACATGTAACTTGAAACTATTTCATGACTTTCTATTTAAATGTATTTTAAAGAGGAAGAACATCTCCTTAGCCTTACCCTGGAGTTGGTTCACCCTCCACCTATGCACACACACACTCACACACACACACACACACACAAACAAACACACACTTTACTTTATCGGTAGATGAATCAAACCACATTTAAGGCAAGACACTGCAGGTGAAAAGGGTAAAAATTTTTTACTAATAGTTATCGCCGTACCTAGTTGATTGATTACATTGATAATTGCAAAAATTTTTTGTATTACAAGTTTTCTAAAAGGTTAGGTTTAAATATGCAAATGAGGCATTATTTAATGAAATATGCACAAATTTGCATACATTTCTAGTACAAAAATCTAAACACTGGATGAAGTCAGTTTCAAAATTCTTGTTTAATTTTTTTGACATATTACAGTCAAAAGTTTTTACAGAGGGAATTTTGGGTGTCTCATTTTGTCACTCCATAATTCAGAAAATACTTAGAACAGACAGAAAACACTATTTTGACAATTTTGGGGGATTATAAATGTTGTATATAATCAAGCAAATCAAGGAATAAAAATTTAAAGTTTGGTGTGTGTAAGTGCTACTGAAGTGGAGATTTATGGCTCTGTGTAGGAGAAAAAAACTCATTTTGAGAAAACGGCCTTTAAAAATACGTATTGTAATTGAAATCTATTGACACAAATAGATAAAGTGCTATAAAAGAAACACTTAAGTGTCTTTTGGATGTTTTTGTTCTACTAGTCTGAAAAAACACTTTATGAAAAACCAAAAAGCCCAAAATCTCAAAATTGACAGGTGCATGAAAAAACAGTGTTTTTCACAGTGAAACAGAGAAACCCCCATCATTTGTAGAAATGTAAATGTGAACCGTAGGAGGACTGCATGGAAGGGCATTTTTACACCTGCAGATCGTTTGCTTTTTTCTGAAAAAGGGACTTGGTTTGTCACAATGTTGCATTTTCCGCTTGGTTCAGTTCACTTTCACAAGGGAACATTGCAAAGTGTACCAAACTGTGTTTATGCAAGTCACACGTGAGTCAAACTGTCCTCTTATTGGTCAGAGTTCAACCTGCATCATTCTTCAAGATGGATTGATAAGTTCACTCTGCAGTCTTATTGTGACTTTATCTGTAGCTGTCCTGACACACGCAAACACTTATGCCAATATAGCTGTCATTCCCGCTCCAACTGATAAATTATAGTTCTCAAAAAAAATTGTGAACAAATGTTCTGTATGTGTTTTATTGCCTTATTTCAGTTACTTTAACATTTTAGTTTTTTTCTAACCACGCATAAACGTTGTTTTCTCAAAAACACAATCACGTACGTACATGCTGCTCACATATAATTGTAGCCCAGTTTGTGCTGAATACAGTGTTTTTAGACTTTAGCCATTCAAATGTTTATAAGCAACTGAAAAAAGCACAAATGTAAGGGCATGTCAAAACTTCTCCGGGGCCCCAAAACACCCTCAGACCCCAGAGGGTTAATTTACTGCTTACTGCTTATTATTAATTTAGTGCTGATACTTGAATGAGTTACATTATTGCTGATGTTTGAAATTCCAGTGTGTTTTGATGTGGATAGAGAAATATGTAATTGCTTTTTTCTTAATTTTCGAGTTAGACATCTAAAAGGAACTCTTGTTTAAATTCACACTATGAATGATATTCACTCAACTGTTGAGTTTTTGTATATGATGAGATGTTTTGATCCATCTGCAGGTTGTCTGGCTGTATGGTGTCAGAAGAAGGCTGTGGTTATTTGTCTTCAGCTCTGAGTTCAAACCCCTCATACCTGAGAGAGCTGGATCTGAGCTACAATCACCCAGGAAAGTCAGGAGTCCATCTGCTCAACCACAAACTGCAGGATCCAAACTATAAACTGCAGATACTCAAGTATGTCAAACACTAATACTGACATACTGAACGTGTGTGTGTGTGTGTGTGTGTGTGTGTGTGTGTGTGTGTATGTGTGTGAATGATGCAGATCTACATTAATGTGTGTTCCTGTGTTTATAGTTTGGATCATGGAGGAGAGATCAGGATGACACCAGGACTACGAAAGTGTAGGTCTACAAACAAACGCACGCACACACACACACACACACTCACTCGTCTAGTGATTTTTGTTTCATTGTTATAAATCAGGGTCCCTCAATAAGCGGCCCACAGGCAGGAGAGAAAAATGTTTGGCCCGCGGTAATTTCAAATAATATGGCATGAAAATTCAAACCCAGCATCAGAAAGCGACATTAACTTACATTGTGTCAACACCAGACGCAAGCGGCGCAACTCAACAAAATACAATATAACTTATAATCAGTGATGCTGTCTACACTGGAATGCGGCGCAGTGCTGCGTGACAAATCCGACAGTAAACTGTTGACTCGTTCTATTTATGACATACTGACACAAAGTTCAAATGATTTGCAATGCTTTGTAGCGTCCAGTGTAGATACTATGTGACAGCAAAAACATGGCAAGTGTGAAGAAAAGAAAAGTGGACACGGAAAATGGATGATTCAAATGTGAACAGTTTTGAGTGAGTGATACCATCTTTGTTATGGATGTTGGTTCGCAGTGAGTTCACAGTTTTAACATAAGTTTGCTTTAATTTATTTTCAAGATCTGAGGTAAAATATCTATTGTTGCTTTCACTATAGCTATAAACCTCACGCAAATAAATATATATATATTGGGAGTTGAATCAGGCTCCTCGAATCGAATCGTCGACTATTCGGGGTCACCCCTAATATATATATAAATAAGAGTTCAGATGCAAAGCCTCTAAATGCCGTTTGAAATTTTCTTCTAAAATTAGCATTTTGTAACATCTGCTTATGATCCTTGATGGTCGTTGGGACTTTGTCTTAAGAGACCCTTTTAGCCTTTTGACATTTGCATATAATTCACAGCCTGGCCCCACATTCTACCGTTATATGGGTGCTAATTGCCAAGGGTTGTCCCCCCAACTGTCAAAAAGATGCTAAACAGATCGACTATCTCGTCTCTCCATCGGACTTCAAACACATTCCACGAGAACTAAATGACCCTCGGTACCAGGCCTGTGGTCTACCCCCACGATTACAAGATACATAACACACACACACACACAGAGGCATTTTCTTTATTTAGACCATAATTAATCAGTTACAAATGTATCTGGTATATGCATGTGTTGTTCGTATGTTTCCTTATTATATTAGCCTAGTTACCACTCGTTATTCGTATTAGTAAGCTCTAAACACTCATATTCAGGTGTATGAATGTATCTCTGGTTTAATACCTTTTAGATGTCTCTTTCTTGATATCAAAATGATCTACTCTTTATTCCCAGTGTTGGGCAAGCTACTTGGAAAATGTAGTGAGCTAAGCTAACAGTTACTCTTCTTTAAATGAAGCTTCACTACACTAAAACTACAGCCCTGGGAAATGTAGCAAGCTAAGCTACGGCAACATGGCAAAAGTAGTTTACTACAACCAAGCTATTTAAAAAAAATAATTAAAAAATTCTATTGAAACCAACATACTACCAAGTCAATGCTCTCTCAGTGATCAATAAAACTGTCAGTCAAGCAGATAGACAGGCATCAGTTTAATTGTTTATTCAACAGTTGTTCCAAACCAATTTGGCAACATAATCAGTATCAAATACAGGCGGATTGACCTCAAATTGTGACATAGGCAAAATACATTTTTGCTGTCGGCGAAAACCTCGTATTGGTAGTTGGTATTGTAGCTTTATTGTATACAGATACATTTATATAAATGGTAACACTTCACAATAAGGTTCAGTAGTTAACCCTCTGGGGTCCGAGGTCATTTTGGGGCCCTTGAGATGTTTTGACATGCCCTGATATTTGTGCTTATTTCAGCTACTTAAAACATACTATTGACCAACATGTAATTTTTTGTATTCAGCACAAACTGTGCTACAATAATATGTGACCAAGATGGATGTACATGTTTGCATTTTTAGAAAAAAATATTATGCGTGGTTTGTAAGTTTTGGGGAAAAAATGTAGCTGAAATAAGGCCATAAAACCCACACTAAATAGTCCTGAACAAGACTTTTGAGTAATCAGTCTTGTAGCCTAGAATATTTACTTCAGAATTATGTGAAAATCATTCTGCTTACTCACAAGACATGTTTTGTCATCGAGGGTCTATATGCGAGAGAGTGGCAATGGCCATGAATATTAAGTGATTTTCACCTGAGAGACAAAGGGCCCTCCCCTATGGGCCCCTAATGGCCCATCAGTTTGACTGTGACTGTGAGGCAGGTAAGAGAGAATGTGAGGAGATTGAAAAAAAGGGTTTTTTAAATTATTTGTATTTTATTTACAACACAGTATAATCAAAACATACTTAATGAAGGTCAAAGACACATTATTGTGCACACTGATCTAACAACAGAGATGTGAACAGACTTTGAGTCATTCCTACAACAGATTCTGTTCAACAAGTGAAACAAGTAAATCATACCTGATATTTACGTGTTTTATTTAAGTGTTTCTACTTCTTTCCATGGATTCAAGAAGAAAAAAACATAATCAGTAGAGAAGGAGCTTGTTTTGACATAGAATATCAGTGTAGTTGAACATCTGATGTTGGTGCAGCGCTCTCAGAGGAAAACAGTTTGAAGAGACATCAGGATACATCTGGTGCTGGTATCTGATTCAAAATACAAACAAAAAAACATTTGTGAGCATGTTAATATCAGGAACATCTGTATATATATCATAAATATCATATATATCACTATCATAAAAGAGAGAAAGAAATCTTATATCTGAGAAACTAATTATTGTTTAGCACGTTATTCAAATCTATTTCTGAACAGAGTAGGCTATTAATAATAAACATGTACTAAACATACTTAGACTCGTAGCATTCATCATGTTACAGTGTACACTCATATCACTTTTATTGTTTTATATAGAGCATGAAAACATCATCGCGCTGTAAGAAATTTAAATACAATGAATTGCCCATCATATTCAAAATGTTTTACACAATTTCAAACATTGTAGTCAGGAATTATAGTTTGGGAAAAACCCAACTATGACTTTGTAGTCATATAGTCTAGTATGTATGATTTTATAGTAGTCTATGATATGATTCTGTAGCCACAGACTCAAGCATGCTTTGTACAATAAAAGGATGTACTATAAAAAATGATATTTTATATCTGAGAAACTAATTATTATTGTTTAGCACGCTATTAAAATCTATTTGTGAACAGAGTATTAATAATAAACATGGTCTAAACATTCTTAAATGCTTAGCATTCATCATGTTGTCGTTTGGGGGAAAACCCAGCTAACTGTTAGTAAATCCATTCAAGTTTATGTCACAATAAAATGGTAACTAATGTAAAAAAAAAACATTACTTACTCATCTCCTCTGCTGGATGAAATCGTGTTCTTCTTTGGAGGAAATCCTGCCTTTACTCAGCGCGTCTTCCAGAAACGAACAGTAGCCGCGATGAATCTCCTCACTCTTTGTTTGTGTTGGCGTTTGCACGCGCACTTACCACGTGGCTATTTACATATGAACAGCGCGAGCGCGAGGGCGGGTCACATTAGAGATAATGAGTCAGGCGGGAAAGATTGAACATCGTGTTGGTTTCATACGGATTACTTCATCACAGAATGTTTGTTTTCGATAAGACTTGCTTCATTTCAAAGTAGACACTTCAAGCTTTCTATAGATATAATTTCCATGTCTCTGTGTTGAGTATTTGCTGAGTTACAGTTCATTTTAATGACGCGTTTCTAAAAGCAGTTCGCGGAGACGGAGAAGACAGAGAGCACACCCTGTTTGTTTTCTTTATTCTTCAGAAGCACAAAGTTTAGTTGTTATTATGAGTGTATACAAATAAAAGTAGACCCTTACAGATTCGAATGGTGTATTGCTTTTATCTGTACGATCAAAAATGGCAGAGTAATTCAAGCTCATTTCGGCCTTATCAGGAAAATCTGCCTCAAAAGCGCGTGCTCGCGTTGTCGACAGAGGGTTAACATTAGTTAACTAGTGTTAACATGAACTAAGAATGAACAATACTTCTGCAGCATTTACCTTAATGTTAATTTCAACATTTACTAATGCATTATTAAAATCCAAAGTTGTTTGTTAACATTTGTTAATGCACTGTGAACTAACATGAACTACCAATGAACGACTGTATTTTCATTAACTAACATTAACAAAAATGAATAAACACTGTAACAAATGTATTTGAATGAAATCGTATTGTATAGTGTTACCATATAGATGTTTCCTATAGATAGGCTATGTTTATTTGCATCGTTGCATGTGTCATTAGATATTAATATAAACATTTCACCAAAATCAAGTTCAAATATGAAGCTTTTGACCAGCGAATGTTTTTTTTTTTTTTCTGACTCGTGTCCCGTTTTCCCCAGTTTTCTGTCATTATATGGGCGTTCAGTTTTTTTCTGTTATTTGGCCAAAATATCATATTATGAAAGATTCAGCGCTTCGCACAAGCTATTTGGCTGTGACTTAACAACAAATGCTAGAGAAACTCTTCTCCGCTGCTCAAATACAAAAAACAAACAAACAAACAATAAAAAAAAAAAAAGGCATTAGCCTTCATAAATAGTGTTTTCTGAGTAAAGAAATAGCTGTACTTATTCAATCAACAGTTCTTTATTTACCTTCAGAGTCAGACTGCAAACAAGCTGAGATGCTCAAAATTGCGGAGATTGAGGTCTCTGCAGAGCAAAAGTGGGTGTTTCTGAATTGCTGGGCATTTTCAAGCTGCTGGGTGTTTCTAAATCATGCAATCAAAATGATCCCCCTGACCTAACTCCACCCCTAAACCTACCGTCACTATAACGTCAGCCAATCAAGTAACATTGTCAAAAAACTCCCCGATCTGGTAACTCCCATTACTTTGCTGCAGAGACCTATACTTGAAATTGCGCGCCGCACTTCATTGACAAGAGAGGCGGGAGGAATAATGAGGTTTGACTGACAGTTTGAGGAGCCAATGGCGTTACGAGCTTTAGTGGCGGAGGCGTCATTTGCTGATCCAGGATCAGTGATCCGTAGCTGTTATATTTCTGATTTGAGCTTGAGTTTCAGAATGCTTTCTTTGGAAAATGTAACGTTAGCTTTTGTTGACGCTACCACGCTACTTGATCAAAAAAAGAGCTTAACTACCGAAAAGCTATTTGATTCAGAAAGCAGTGACGCTACCGCCACGCTACTGAGAAATGTAGTTAAACTACTAGCGTCACTACTTGTAGCGACGCTACTGCCCATCACTGTTTATTCCTCACACAATGATGTACACTATGTGATTGTGAAATGCATCATACTGTTGTTACTGTACTGTGGGGAAAATTATACCAGTCTCCAGATCAGTCGTAAAACATGCAAATGAGGTGTCAAGTGGGACAAAGAAACACTTTCCCGCTGAAACTATGTGCCTTGATATTGGTCAAACTAACCAAAATGGGTGTTACAGGGAAACCAGATAAAACTTCTCCCACACCGAAAAGGCAAGCCTTCTCTTTACTTTCGGTGCCCTAGACACACTTATCACCTTGGAAACCTCACGACTCCCCTTCCGGGGGGAGTCCGAGCTTCTGGCAGTTTTAAGTTCAGTAACTTTGTCGATTCACCAATTCGGACCAATCAAGCCATGGCTGGAATGACGAAGTTTTCACTCCTAAAGGAATTCATCAGGAATCTACGCATTATACATGCACCAGGATGCTTTACTCAGCACCCACAAAACCCATGCAAGTAACCGCTTGTTAACTATCTAGATGCACTTCTAGGCTTCGACCCCTTTTAACCCTCTGGGGTCGACAAACGCGTATACGCGTTTTGAGGCAGATTTTCCTGATAAGGCTGAAATGAGCTTGAATTACTCTGCCATTTTTGATCGTACAGATAAGTGTTATACATCAATCGAAACTGTTAAGTGTCTACTTTTTTTTGAGTACACTCTCAATAACAACACAACTTTGTGCTTTTAGAAAAATAATAAAACAAACAGGGTGTGCTCTCTGTCTTCTCCGTCTCCGCGAACTGTTTTTAGAAACGCGTCACTAAAATGAACTGTAATTCAGCGAATACTCAACACAGAGACATGAGAAATATATCTATAGAAAGCTTGAAGTGTCTACTTTGAAATGAAGCAAGTCTTATCGAAAACAAACATTCTGTGATGAAGTAATCCGTATGAAACCAACACGATGTTCATTCTGTCCCGTCTGACTCATTATCTCTAATGAGATCCCGCCCCCGCGCGGCTCGCGCTGTTCATATGTAAATAGCCACATGGTGCGTGCGCGCGTGCAAACGCCCAACACAAACAAAGAGTGAGGAGAAGCATCGCGGCTACTGTTCGTTTCTGGAAGAAGATGCGCTGAATAAAGGCAGGATTTCCCTTGAAAGAAGAACACGATTTCATCCAGCAGAGGAGATCGATCTGATGAGTAAGTAATGTTTCTTTTTTACATTATTTACCGTGTTATTGTGACACAAACTTGAACAGATTTACTGACAGTTAGCTGGGGGTTTCCCAAACAACAACATGATGAATGCTACGCATCTAAGAATGTTTAATGTTAATACTCTGTTCACAAATATATTTTAATAGTGTGCTAAACAATAATAATTAGTTTCTCAGATATAAAATATAATTTTTTATAGTATAAAGTACATCATTTTACTGTACAAAGCATGCTTGAGTCTGTGGCTACAGAATCATATCATAGACCACTATAAAATCATACATACTAGACTATATGACTACAAAATCATAGGTGGGTTTTTCCCAAACTATAATTCCTGACTACAGTGTTTGAAATCGTGTAAAACATTTTTTATATGAGGGGCAATTCGTTGTATTTAAATGTATTACTGCGCGATGATGTTTTCATGCTCTATATAAAACAATAAAAGTAATATGAGTGTACACTGTAACATGATGAATACTACGAGTCTAAGTATGTTTAGTACATGTTTATTATTAATAGCCTACTCTGTTCAGAAATAGATTTTAATAACTTGCTAAACAATAATAATTCGTTTCTCAGATATAAGCTTTCTTTCTCTTTTTTTATGATGGTACAAAGCATGTGTGAGTCTATGGCTACAAAACATATATATACAGATGTTCCTGATATTAACATGCTCACAAATGTTTTTTTGTTTGTATTTTATTCAATCAGATACCAGCACCAGATGAATCCTGATGTCTCTTCAAACTGTTTTCCTCTGAGAGCGCTGCACCAACATCAGATGTTCAACTACACTGATATTCTATGTTAAAACAAGCTCCTTTTCTACTGATTGTGTTTTTTTCTTCTTGAATCCATGAAAAGAAGTAGAAACACTTAAATAAAACACGTAAATATCAGGTATGATTTACTTGTTGAACAGAATCTGTTGCAGGAATGACTCAAAGTCTGTTCACATCTCTGTGGTTAGATCAGTGTGCACAATAATGTGTCTTTGACCTTCATTATGTATGTTTTGATTATACTGTGTTGTAAATAAAATACAAATAATTAAAAAAACCCTTTTTTCAATCTCCTCACATTCTCTCTTACCTGCCTCACAGTCACAGTCACACTGATGGCCCATTAGGGGCCATTAGGGGAGGGCCCTTTGTCTCTCAGGTGAGACTCACTTAATATTCATGGCCATTACCACTCCCTCGCATATAGACCCTCGATCACAAAACATGTCTTGAAAATTTTAAATCAATATATTGTTTTCTGTGAATGAGTAAGCAGAATGATTTTCACATAATTTTGAAGTAAATATTCTAGCCTACAAGACTGATTACTCAAAAGTCTTGCTCAGGACTATTTACTGTGGGTTTTAAGGCCTTATTTCAGCTACATTTTTTTTCCCAAAACTTACTAACCACGCATAATATTTTTTTTCTAAAAAATGCAAATATGTACATCCATCTTGGTCACATATTATTGTAGCACAGTTTGTGCTGAATACAAAAAAAATTACATGTTGGTCAATAGTATGTTTTAAGTAGCTGAAATAAGCACAAATATCAGGGCATGTCAAAACATCTCAAGGGCCCCAAAATGACCTCGGACCCCAGAGGGTTAATTAAGGTGATGTGATTCTCTGATGGTTCTTAAAAGGTTGTAGTTAGCTGATGTCTAAATCTTGCCATTACACTCTCTCTTGCGCGAGCGCTCCCTCTCTCTCTCCATGCCTTCCTTGCGTTGGCATCCATGTTTAATGTGTGTATGTCTGTGTCTAGTTCGATGTTGCATGTTCCCCTGTAGTGTAGTTTAATAAACATCCATAAGTATTCACACTTGGTTGTCTGTGTCTGCTGCTCTCAGAACGAAGTCACTTTAACGTCCGGTCTTGTTACATGCTCAGGGAGCAATGTTTCAGTAAGGAAATTATTTGTCATGGCCAGATAAATAATTTTCCTTAGAGTCAATAGAAGGGTCCGTACTGCGGACGAACTAATCATTTTATTGTACTATTAATGCTACAGCTAATTCCTGAAGATGGATATATAATTGATAACAACCCGTTATGATTAATTATGTCCATCTCACTTAGAACAAATATGCTACAATTTTTATCAGGCTCCTATGTGTAGGTTCAGTATTTTAACTTTAATGGCAATGGATAGGTGCATTTCTTTGCCATTAAAGTGAAATAACTGAACGTAAGCAAAGGAGCCTTAGCAAAAAGCTCATTTTAGAAGAAAACTCTCTCTATACACACACACACACACACACACACACATATATACATACATATATATATATATATACATACATACATACATATATATATATATATATATATATATATATATATATATATATATATATATATATATATATATATATATACACATATATATACACATATATATATATATATATATATACACACATATACATATAGGTCAGTGGCCCTTGGCTTGGTATTGTTGGCAGAATTTGGCCCTCGGCGAAAACTAATTGAGGAACCCTGTTATAAATGTTTCTCTCTTCTTGTGTTCAGATGCCTGTGATCTCACACTGGATCCAAACACTGCAAACACTCGACTCATTCTGTCTGAGGAGAACAGGAAGATCACATGTGTGAAAGATCGTCAGCCGTATCCTGATCATCCAGACAGATTTGATGAGGATCCTCAGGTTCTGTGTGTTGACAGCCTGACTGGACGCTGTTACTGGGAGACTGAATGGAGTGGAGATGATGCTGAAATATCAGTGACATTTAAAGGAATCAACAGGAAAGGAAAGATAGATGACTGTAAATTTGGATCCAATGACAAATCCTGGAGTCTGTTCTGTTCTGATAACAGATTCACTGTCTGGCACTATAAGAACTACACTGATATACGTACTATCTGTTCATCCTCTAATAGAGCAGGAGTGTATGTGGACGTGTCAGCTGGCTCTCTGTCCTTCTACAGCATCTCTGACACACACACACTCACACACTTACACACATTCAACACCACATTCACTGAACCCCTCTATGCTGGATTCAGGCTTGATTATGATTCTTCAATTTCTCTGTGTCAGATTAAACAACACACACACTTGTAAATCCTCTTTCTAATGTTCACATGCACACAATTTCATCGAATCTGACATTACATTTGTATTAATTCATTTTTAATTAGTTTTTCATTGTCATCTAGAAGTTATAAATAAATTTCATTAACATACTAATAAAGTTGCTTTGATATTTATATTTGAAACTGATCATCAAATGTAATTAAATTACATGTATGATTCGTTTACTGATGAACTTGTTTATGAATCACTGATGTGAACTGATGACCGTATGTATATTCATGAATGTGATTGAGATCAGCAGAATGAAACACAGAGGCTGAATTGACTCAGAATGAATCCGTCTCCTGATCGTTTGCTTTATTTTTCTGTCTGTGCTGATTTAACACTCAATTTACTAAATGTATTCTGTACAAACACTCAGTTTTGCTGCTGAACACAGTTGATCTCGCTGTAATTCCAGTCTTTCAGGAGCTTCAGAGCTTCAATCTGTTGCTTGATCACCAGCATCTCTTCTTCTGAAATGATTGTCTTTTCTGCTTTACAGCAGCCTCTGAGCCTCAGCACTCACTGAAATATCTTGAGTAAATAACATTCACTTTACTGTTGTTGTAGAATTTTCCTTGTTCAAAAATAAATTCCTAGAGAGGTTTTGAAGCCAATAGACTTTATTGACTATACAACAAAGTCGAGTTACGGTTTTCAAAGGTAACTCCCGATTGTCTGTGTTACACTCGTATATATGTGCCTGAAGCTGTTCCACAGTATTCCTTATATGTTCCATTGTATTTTGGGACCGCCATCTTTTACCATATATGTGTCAATGAAAGTGATCAATAGCTTGTCATGCAAGTATTCCTAGCTCCTGAACAAAAAGTCTTCCATATATGGGTTTTTCAAACTTTAAATAGTTCACTCAGTTTACGGCTCACTGCAATCCTTAACACACACCTATTTCACACAATCAGACTAATAATAGTAGAATAGTTTCTTCTTACAAATAGGCATAATTCTATGTATTATATTAATTCAAGATTAATAAAAATCTACTACACTGTGCTTAGTTTGATCTAAAAAATATGCATTAATATAGTGGTTTATGTCATGTATTTTGTATGAGTGTGCTACCGGTACCTGTGTGACGTCATCAGCAGTTGATTTCAGTAAAGAGTCTGAATCCCATTGTTACAGCCCTGGTGTCTGTGTCATTTCATTATTTGCCTATAAAAACATATAAAAGATATAACATGGTGGCAGAAGTGGGATAGAAGTAACAAAAAGCACCACCGTCGGCTTTGTCTCTTCAAGGCAAATTCGAATAGTACCTCATTGCTAGCAGTGTAGCAAAGAAATCCAATAGGGTCTGGCTCCAGACATGCACTTGCACTTTCAGACACATGCGCTTCCACAAGTCCTGTCACTTACAGTCTTTTTTATTTCATTTTATTTTTTATTGAATCTCTCAACATTTTACAACAGTAGCCAGGTGGTGAAGACAAGAAAAAAGAAACTAAATTACAATGTGACTTGCAATTGCCACTTTCACTCTCCGCTACCTGCGACGTCACTTCCAATCAACAGATAATATATAACAAATATATATAAATATATAACAAACATGATTAATGTAACCGTTTTAGAGAAAAAAGGATGTTTTGCTATTGCTTTTGTAGGACGGGCGCCGCCATCTTGCAGTACCACCGTGTGTGACGTCACGGGGTTGGTTTGCTCCATTGGCCAGTTAAGTAATATAAGCATTTCTTTACTTTTTGAACACACAAATGTTATTTTAACACACAAACGTGTTTTTATTTTTAATGTATTTTTATTAGTTTTAAATTTCACAATAGACACCAAACAAAACAACAACAATAAAATATTATAAAAGAGAAAAAAACTGACTTTTAAGGGCAATCGGGGCATATAAGCAGTTTCAGTAGAAAAACAAAGATGCATTCAATACGACTGCTGGTCGGAGTCAACATTACATTGTTCCAAATTATCTAGAAATGGTTGCCATATACTGTAAAACTTACCAAGATTACCCATAACTCATACCGGACTCTTTCCATGTGCAATATTCCAGTAAGATATGTCAACCAGGTCTCAAACAGAGGAACAGTGTCTGATTTTCAGGCTTTTTTTTTTCTCCCAAAGATTGTGTGCCCATTGACTGGCATTATATGACTGACAGATTGCAACGGATTGAGTTAAAAATCTTCGTTTGTGTTCTACTGAAGAAACAAAGTCACCTACATCTTGGATGCCCTGGGGGTAAGCAGATAAACATCACATTTTCATTTTTGGGTGAACTATCCCTTTAACTTCTGCCTGTGTAATAAACTGTGGTTGTGTAGCACAGACTTGCATTGTTATAACTTTTTTTTCTGTGTTTCGTTTCTGTTTCTCAGTCTCTTCATCATCCCTTAACTTTGACTACAGAGCAGAGTCAGCTTGTGTACCTTCTACAGAGGTTTGTCAATATATTTGTCTTCTGAATCTTGATCTGAAGAGAAATTATCTTATTGTTCCTGTATGTGAACGAGCAGTGCTCTGTGTTTTAATAAGTCTTGTGTATGTTTACTGTCTGTGTATACTCATGGGTTAGGAGGCCATGATTTGGTATATGAGGACTCAGTATGGTTACTGTATGTGATCCAACAGTGATCTGTGTTTTAAAAACTTTTGTGTATGTTTATTGTGTGTGTATACTTATGGGTTAGGAGGTCATCCTGTTGTGGGTCACCTTGATGTCCCAGATATACCAGCAGGGTGGACCTATACATTATTTTTAAGTGTGGAAATGTGTATTTTTACTTTACAACCTACTTTTCAATGCTGTGTTTTTTACTCAGTTCCTACAGTCTCACTTTATGTAAGCAATAAGGTCCGGGAGGCTGTGCTTTATTGTGAATAAATCACAGTTAAAGGATTAGTTCACCCAAAAATGAAAATTCTGTCATTATTTACTCACCCTCATGTCGTTTCAAACCCCTGAGACCTTCGTTCATCTTCAGAACACAAAATAAGATATTTTTGATGGAACCTGAGAGCTCTCAGACCCTCCATAGACATCAAGGGTCCTTACACGATCAAGGTCCAGAAACGTAACAAGGAGATCAGTAAAATAATCCATGTGACATCAGGGGTTGAACCGTAATTTTACGAAGCTACGAGAATACTTTTTGTATGCAAAGAAAACAAAAATAACGACTTTATTCAACAGTTCGTCTACTCTACGTCAGCGTAGCGCCATTTTTGAGAATATCCGCTGGACGGAAACGGCGTATGCTCTTCTGTGTCAGCTGCACCGCGAGGATACGTCTTCTACGTATATTTCCGTTTTGATTTGAACGAAAACTGCGCATCCGGTATGCGGCTCACACAGAAGAGCGTACGCAGTCCGTCCAGCGGATATTCTCCAAAATGGCGCTACGCTGACGTACAGGAACTGTTGAACTATCGAACTGTTGAATAAAGTCGTTATTTTAGTTTAAAAGCAGCACTATCTCTTTAAAACCTGATGCACGACGCAGATCTAACACATACCATATTTTCTCCAAACTCTTTACGGTCATTAAAGTCTTCATAAAGTTATAAATAACTCATTTAAGACTACATTTACAAGGTAACTCGCCAAAACCGCATATTTTGACATAATTGCGTGTGTTTTCGTCTGTTAAAGCGATACTAGTGTGCTGTCTGAAGTGGTTCAATGTAGGTGTTCAGCTGAACGCGCAGCTTTTCAAACTATAGCCTACTTCACTGCACCGTTTCTGTGGCATAACCTCGGGCATGTGTAGCCACATTCTTGGGTTATGAAGAATAAAGAAGGGAAAAGTTAATCTTCCGAAATGAAGCAGCAATATCTTCTCAGGTAAAAGTAATTAGAACCGTGTCTAGGGACAACCTGGCCATCACACTGCTCTGACCTTATCAGCCCATTTGTATCCTATTATTTGATTCACTCTCGTAGTTTATGACAGAACAGCATCTCAATGATCTTGTCTTCAGAAAAGATTATTTTATTCGCTTACGTCAGAAACAGTGAATCCCTTTTAAAACTGTCTGTTGTTCTTACTATATTGTATTGTTATATTTCGTAAAAGTTTTACCCGCCAACTGGCGACTGACCGACACTGTTACATGTATTCGCCAACGCCGATTTTTGCTTGAACATTTGGCACTAAACATGTAATTTTTGTTAAACTTTTAATAAATTAATGTGAAGTTGTATGTATTAGACATGCTTTTTGATTAATAAAATGTAATTATTTAACCATTAAAAAGGATTCCAGAAAAATTAGAAAATAAAAAGTTGGAATTTGGAAAAAAATAAAACAGAATTTTATGAAAAAATAAATCAGGTCTCATAGGGCCCTATATTTAACACACGATTATGATATATGGTTTGTATGTTATGTTCATTAGATTTGGGGTATTTTCATAACATGTAATTTGGGTAATATGTTCATCTTGATAGATCTTACCCTACTGCCCATGTCTAGGGGAAGCAAAGCCCATCTATTCAAATCGCTATACATTTTCTGGTTTAATACGTTATTATTTAGATTAGACAAGTCCTTTGGTAAATATATGCCCAGATACTGAATATGTGGTAAATTCCAACTGAAATTATACTTATTCATTAATTCTTGTGTGGGAGCAAAATTTGGGGTGTGGGAGTCTTATGAATGTTGAGTGTATATCCAGAATAGCTCCCATATAACTTTTAGATGTCCATCAACAAAGGCACTCCTAAGCCCGGGTTTTGTAGTGTCACCAGTACATCATCCACGTACAAACAGATTTTGTATTCTACTCCTCCTATAACTATATCCTCTAAACCACCATCCTGTCTTATCCTTTGAGCCAAAGGTACAATAAAGAGGTTAAAAAGAGAAGGACTGATGGGGTAACCCCGTCTACATCCTCTTTGTAAAACGATTGAATTAGACAGACTGCCATTAATTTTTATCCTAGCCGTTGGTGACGAGTATAGTATCTTTATACATTGTATAAATATTTAACTAAACCCAAATCTATCCATAACTTGATAAAGATAATCCCAACCAACAGAATCAAAAGCCTTATTTTTTCCTTTTATTGATTATAGTCAATAATGTGCAGGGATCTCCGGATGTTATCATGTGTTTGCCTATCCCTGACAAACCCAGTTTGATCTGGGTCTATCAGGGAAGGAATCAACTTTTCCATCCTCTTTGCCAAGATTCATGCAAACAATTTATAATCTGAATTCAGTACACTTATTGGCCTATATGATTTACAGTCAAGCTTGTCCTTACCCTCCTTTAATATTACAAACATATAGGCTTCCCCCCAGGACGGAGGGAGGGACTCTGCTTCCATAATATGATTAAAACTAATTACAAGCAGCGATAGTAGTGGCTCCCTCGAAAACAGCAACAAACTTGTAGTTTTTTCTGTGTGTGTACTTGTGTGTTGTTTTTTTAACCGTAATTTATAAAAGCCCTCCAAGGGACTAGTGTTGCAAATTAGCTTCAGCTACAAGCAAGGGTTTTTTCAAGGCCTGTTGGTAGGAGACAGCTGGGGTTATGCATGCCAGAGTTTTTTGCTAACCCCCTATCCTGATCCTCAGACAGGGCCACAAAACCGCTTCAGTGTGGCCCTCAGTAAAATCAGGGTCAAGATCGAGATGACCTTTGGCATCCTAAAGGTATATTTCAACTGCCTTTAGAGGTTAAGGATGTCACCAGAGCAGGCATCACAGATAGTGGCTGCATTCTGCACAATATAGTCACTATCAGAAAGGAGCGAGTACCACCACAAAACCACGTTCTCCCCGATGAAATTGACCCCATCACACATGAACTCCCAGCAGGTGCAGCTGTCAGAGATGCAATTACCATACAATATTTTACTTAAAGGTGGGGTATGTATTTTTTCAAAAACGCTGAGTCGGGCCAGTACCAAAACAAACTTGTTGCCAATCAGCAGTAAGGGGGGTGTCTACTCATGATGCAGAGGAGAGAGCGCTCATCAGTGCACATGATGGACATTAGCCGAGCCGAGCGACAACATAAAGACAGAGATGGCGGATATAAAAAACAAAAGAGGAAAACGTCTGCGGAACAAAAGAAAGCTTACACCGTGTCTACACCGGACACCACCCCACACCACAACAGCTAGAGTCTGTCTACAAAGTGACCATTGAAAATCATTTGAAATTTGTGTCAATACGTCATAAATAAAACACGGCAGCAGTTTACTGTTGGGGATTTGTCGTGTCGCGGGATCCAGTGTAGACAGCATCACTGATTATATGAGTCCTATAGTATTTTGTCACGCCGCGCCACTCGCGTCCGGTGTAGACACAGTGCTACGATAAGGCAAGAAGTAGGACCCGTGTAAAAATCAGATCAGCTTTCCAGCGCTACAGAGAACTCAATGAGCGGGAAGGCCTGCAATCGGATGCCGAGGTTGCTTTGTTTCTTCTCGATAGGTGAGTAACATTGGTTTTGCTTTGTTTCACAGAACTAATCGTTGCCGTACGTATGTGTGGGGTGGAGCTATTAAAATAGGGGCGAGACCCTTTTGGGGTAATCGAAGCCCTGTCTATTGAACCAGGCCAATGACTAACAAATATAATTTTATTCTTTTTTGAGGAATAGTTTAAAATGTTCTCAGTTTTGCCTTGAAAAGGAAAAACAATATACATAATTATTAAATACTGACAGGTTTAGATACCTTTCGCCACAGAAGCTTGCATGAATTTCTAAGTCATTCATGGGAAAACTGATAAGACAGAGCGGACAGGCAGCCTAAAAGGAAGACAACAATGCAAACATCAGTCAACAATAACATCATATGAACGGTCTCTTGTTTGTTTTACCTGTTTGACCTGTGCATCCTAACACAACATTGACTCAACCTATGTTGTAACTATCAGTTTGTTTGCCAAATGGGGAGAATAAACTACTCATTGTTGTCACGAATCCTGTCCATGCACTTCCGTTCACTCCCCACCAGAGGTCACCCGCTCATCACATGGACTCTTGCACTGCACTACACTACCGTTGCATTTCACCAGACTACAATTCCCATCATTCATTGCACTGACGACACGCGCACACAGCTCATGGCACTGATCACACACAGCTGTCACAGATTACACATTGCACTGATTACTTGCCTTATTTAAACCCTGGACTTTCTTTCCCTCACTGCCGAGTATTGTATGCATTATCGCTGCCCTACAGAGCCCCTGTTAGTTTCCCTAGTCTTGCCTGTTTCGGATTGTGTTTTCCCCTGCCTGGACTCTTGCTTACGTTTTAGATTACCTCCCTTGTCTAGCCCCTTTTGATACTGTTCGCTGTCGTATGACCCACGCCGTTTTTGATAACTCTGTGCATTGCCTTCATATACCTGTCTGCCATTGTTCGACCCTGCCTGTTTGACCACGTCTCTGATCTAATAAAGCTTGCACATGGATCTGCATGTCTCTCGTTATTTTATAAAAGAATCTTTTATAAAATAATTTTTAAACCTGTTCAACTTACACCGGGGAATTCTGTACCTTCTTCCAAAGGGTAAGAGTTCGTAACAGGGATAGAGTACATGAGATGGGTTACTTATAAGATATTTATTCATCTTTATAAAATATACTTCTGTCATGAAACAGTTTTTAGACACAGCGAGGCTAAATGTTTCCTAAATTTCCATTACCCTTACAGAACTATCTGCATCATCCTCAGTAGAAGGTTCATATGTACAGCATGACTTTACACGCACTGCCAAGATTTGGAGTGGCATAGCCAACCCACAGATTTGACAGGCTGCTTTTGGCATTTTTTGGAACTCGCGTGCATCTGGAGGAAGAGGTGATGTGTATAGTTCCTCCTGGAGAGGTACTATGTACATTGTTATCTTTCCACCTCCACTGACAGATCGCAAATACTGAGTATTGTAACCGTCAGCCTCCAGTGGGACAACTATTAATTTCCTCTGTCCTGAACCACCTTTGAAGACAACAGATTTGATGAATGACAACTGGTAATGGTATAACAAAATACATCTGAGGTTCTGAACTGTCACAATCACACTATATTCAGAATATTTAAATTAAATACATCTGTATTTTGATACTGATTACACCAATCTATATTACCAAGAGCCTTGTGAGGAAGCTATCCTCCAGTCATGTTAGAAAGTTTTGGATATCGGATGGGTCTACTTATTTCAAAAGAATGGAAATTTCATAGTCTACCATCTCTTACCGGCAACAGTTCATTTGAATCACGCAATTACTATTACCCACCCTGTTACAATCCATTTTGTAGTTATTTATTGTCCCCCAGGTCAACTGGGTAACAACACAACACACACTCCTTTCGGCGTAACCTACGCTCGCTCTTTCCCACTCGTCTATCCTCTATGGTTTCATCCTCGCTTCCTCCACCCTCTCAGTTTTCAGCACTTTTCACAAACACTACTACTGACATTTTTTGCTCCACTCTAACATCTTGCTTAGAAAACTTTTGCCCCCTTTCATCCAGACCAACACGCACCACCTCCTCTGCCCCCTGGCTGTTTGATGTTCTCCGGGAACATTGCTCTAGACTCAGGGCTGCAGAGAGGAAGTGGCGCAAATCAAAAAACTCTACTGACCTTAGTGTATATCAGTCACTCCTCTCTTCCTTCTCTACATGTGTCTCCACTGCTAAAACAACATACTACCACAACAAAATTAACAACTGTTCTGACTCTCACATGCTCATACCGCTGATGACTTTGCAATATTCTTCATAAATAAAACAAGAACCATCAGCGACCAATTCTCCACCCCACAAACTGACAAAAACTTCATAACCACAATTACTCATTCTCTCTCCTCCTTCTCTCCACTCTTGGAGGCAGACGTTTCTAAACTTATCCTTTCCAATCATCCTAATACCTGCCTGCTTGATTATGTCCCCACTCACCTCCTTCAGGCCATTTCTTCTTCAGTTATACTCACTCACATTATCAACAGCTCTCTTCACTCTGGTACATTTCCCGCAGCATTCAAGCAGGCTCGGGTAACCCCACTGCTTAAGGTGTAAGGGATGGGTCAACAGTGTAATTATAAATGTAATTACAGAAATTAATTACAGATGTAAGTACATATAGGTATTTTTTTAAATATAAGTACAATGTGAAAACATGTATGTACACAATAAGTGCATTGTACCAAATTATTAATTCAAATGTAAGTACATAGTAGTTAAGGCCACCTAATATAAAGTGGGACCAGGTATTTTATTATATTTTTAGTTTTATTGTATTTTAATCGAGGTCTTCGCTGGGGCTATGTCTCTGGGGCTCATCTAGGTGTCCTGGTCTCCGCTGACGATCAGGGCTGTAGACATCATCTCTTGGTGCTGATCCACCATCTGACAAGGGAGGGCGAGGGCCGAGTTACAGACCAGATGATCTGAGATGTTAGTCTGCTAACCTTTTTTCTAAGAGAGAGTTTCCCTACTTCAGCTGATGTCCGGTGACTCTTATTTCAACTAAAGAATAATTTATATTAGATTTATTGCACATTATGCCATGGTCTGTCTGAATACTCGATTCTGATTGGCTGGCAGGTGTTGATTAAATTTGTTGAACTGCAGGTAGTTCCAGGTCAGTTTAATCACGTTCTATATAAATGCGCTTCCTATAAACATTGCTAACCATAGTAACATACAGTTACAGTTGAATAGTAATACAGACGAAAATAACCGTAATTTTTATCGTTCCGGTCAAATATTGCAGCGCAAATATTATTAACAGCTTTAATATGTGAATGCTGGGAAATGACCATGGCATAAACGGGATAATCAACGGCTAGCTGTGCATTAAACGATTTGAATGCACGACATGGAGGTCGAAGAACCACCTGCACGGAGGGCGGTTCTTCGCCTCCACGTCGTGCATTCAAATCGTTTAATGCACAGCTAGCTGTTGATTATCCCTTACTTAAACACTTCAGCATCTTTTAAAAGGTTCTTATTTAAGTATCATCTCTAATGTTTTAATCCCCTCACACATGCGATAAAACATTTCGCCAAAGTCTTTCTGTATGTTTTCAAAAAATAAATTAGCAATATTTAAAAAAGTTCCATATGTGACGGCGTCTGTGTGTTTGTCACAGCGTTGACGTATCTTCCGTCAAATGCGGAGCCGGTGATTCCTTATTTAAGTTTTATCTTTTAGAAAATTTTATATTTAACTTATTTCAAGGCATATTACTGCTTAATTTGAGTTATTTTAGTACTTCAACAAACTACATTGAAATGAAAGAATATATATACTGAATTTATAAACGTGTATATATATATATATATATATATATATGTGTGTGTGTGTGTGTGTGTGTGTGTGTGTGTGTGTGTGTAGTTGTTTTTTGGTGTTTGGCTTAGTGTTATGTTAGAATCATTATTATACTTTTATACCTTTTGTTCTTTAATAATTTGAATTGTATTTAGCTTTATCTTTTGTTTTCATTTAAATGTTAAGTTTTGAAATTTTGTTGTATGCATTAATTTTTATTTAATTAAAAAAAAAAAAAACATGTATATATATAGTATTTATAAAGTTTTAGCTTTTAATTTTGGATCTGTTTTAGTTGTTTTAATACTACAATTGATTTGCTTCTGTTGTCCTCATTTGTAAGTCGCTTTGGATAAAAGTGTCTGCTAAATATAAATACAGTATAATATAATATATAAAAGTAATAGAAGTCTATAGAAAGTCCCACAATTCACAGAAACAAACGTGTGTGTGTGTGTGTGTGTGCGCGCGCAGTGGCGGCTGCAGGTGTACAGCTGAATGCACTGTGCTTACCATGAGGGCTCTGACTGACCTGAGAAACATTTTCCCCCACGAATATTTCAGCACTTATTATTTGTGTCCCGTATTTCTGTCAAATGAACCAGCAATGTCAATCATTTGTGATTTAATCATTCTTTTGAGTCAGTTCTCTCTTTTCAGTGATCTGGCCGAATGCGTCTCATAGCCTTCCCCTGGCAACGGGTCTGAAATTAACAGGGGCTTGAGGCAAAATGCCACCAAATTGTTGCAAATAAAGTAAAAATTAAATTAAAAGTGTTGATTGCAGCATTACATTTAGATCTGATCTTATCGAATCATATTTATTTTTACAGCGTTGTGCATTTTAACCAATCACGCATGATTCTGTTGAGTTTATGAATGCAACGGTCAATCAGAAGTGTTCAGATGAGTCATCACTTTTGTTCAGTGCGTGCACTCACCGACTGAATTCTCTCATCATAACAAAGTGCAGATGTACGTATGATGTAAGTAAGAGATTAATTTGACAGTGTAGACGGCTTCATTGATAATAACGGGAGGTTTTTGGGAGTGCTTAAACTCACGCTAGACTATAGTCAGTGACAATGTGATCATGTAAATGTTCTTTGCTCGCTTTAGGTGTATAATTTATTCGCTGTTTGAATAATTGTGGAAATTAAATAAAATAATGAAATAATTAATAGCTTACAATGTTTTTTCTTAAACTGTGATCACATTAAATATAAATGGCCCAGGCCCAGGTTACTTTTGAGGTCTGGTACAAATATGACATGCAAAAATACATATGCTATAGGCTCATATGTATGCACGATCAATCATCAAAATATTGCGATCTCAATTCAAAAACGTTATCTTATTTCTTAATGATGATGATTCTGCTGTCTATTGAACCTTTGAAATCACAATCACATCGGAATATTTAAACCTGTTTTCGTGCAGCAGCTGATCCAGAGAGAGCAGCGCTCATCATGCAAGCTTTATGTTGAAACAGCTTCGCAAACAGTCTACACAGTAGGCTTTCTGTGTTGCAAACATTAAATAATAATGAAAGTATTAGGATAAAAGTTTATAGTCCGGATATACCCACGATCAAAATTAGGAACTGACCTTTGGAACTAATGTTACGCTTCAAATAAAGACTGTATATGTTACATTATGCCAGTATGTGGTGACCAGTGATTGTTCAAATATATTTGATGTCTGAATCATTCATTCAAGAGATTCGTTCAAAAACTCTGGAGGAAGTCTTCATTCATTTTTCAAATGATTTTTTACATCATGAATTCATTTAAATTAATACATATTTTTAAATAGACTCATTTCTAACATTAAATAAAACATTTTGTCAGAACCTCAAGAAAATTAGCCTACATATTATTTTGTTTGGTTGTCTAATGTTTTGTTTTCAGAATCGTGGGAGAACCATGATTTCTATTCTAAAAATCAATTATCCAAAGTCATAGATACCAGATATATTATGCATTTTTTAAGCTAACTAATGCTATTAGTATGGTTTCTAATATTAAAATGTACAGACTATGATGTAAAAAGTACAATCTTACAGACTGTAGTAATGCATTATAATGTCGTTTCTCATCTAGTGTGCCAGTGTGCGAAGTGCTGCAAGCCAAAACCCTCTTGCACCAATCGCAAAAAAAGTTGTCCAGCTGTCCAGGCCAGTTACTACTCTCACAGTTCTGAGAAATAAAGTCGTAATTCTGAGTAATAAAGTGTGAGATATAAACTTGCAATTTTAAGAGAATAGTCTCTCTTTTTCCCCCTCAGTATGGACTTTATGTCAGAATTGTCACAGGGAATTATCATCTTGTATCACAGCGACCTGTAAATGAAACATTTTTGCTATTACATATCATAATTTTATAATCATTCCTATTTGTGCAGCATATGTCATAAGTTATTGTACAGTTGTGAGAACACACTCACTTTTGTCAGTGTTCACTTTCTGCATCACTTCCTGTTTAGGGGTTTGAGACCACCTCAGTGTCACGTCTGTGATTCCTCTATCAGCCAGAGCAGATCCCAACTGGAAATAACATTCATACTAAACTGATTAGATCAGAATATGACAAGATATTCAAATCTTCCTCTCCTCTTTTCTCGTGTCATGTCCAAAAACAGGAGAACAGCAGCTGATTTTGTTTTTAACAAAAATACACGATGGGCTCTGATTGGTTAGCTTGGCCCAGTCTGTTGTGATTGGTTAAACCGCGTCTAAACGTCCCACCCCTCAGCTCAGTGGCATGTGCTCCGGTTGTATTGTATACAATGGCGTCGTCTATATTGCTTATCAATTTGAGCCCGATTGAGACGCAGAGGATATTAGTGAAGAGGATCGCGCAGAGCACGGCTTTTAATGGTAGGCCTATGTTTTTTGTTTGTTGTTGTCTCATACTTTTAGATACGCTGTTATTATGCTACTGCTTATGTTAGCTTTTAATATACGGTCTTATCATGATTAAAGCTTTAATACAGTGCAGCAACCGTCCATGTTTAATGCTTGTCATAGCTGTGTGAAAACTGTATAAATGGAACAGTTCATTGTTGGAGCAGCTGAGCTGATCTGAATGAGAGAGAGAGAGAGATGCACATATAATAATTAGGCTTATACCCACTGAAGATTGAGATCCAGAAGAGATGTGTTCAGTTCTGGCATCACCTCCATCGATCTGATCCTGATTCAGTCCAATATAAAGCCCTCCTCGTCAATGAAACCTCAGCAGAATCTCGTCCTCTAAACACGCTCGCTCTTCAGCTAGTCCATAAAACCCAGCTCCTCACTGACTACAGCTACAACCCCAAAGCCATTATTAAAGAAATTGGCAAAAATCTGAAAGACACTCGTGATTAATCTCTAAAAATACACTTTGACCTTCATAATAAACTCCAATGCTACTCAACCCTAAACAGAACCACTAAAGTTGCCAATTATTTATTGATTAAACCATTTAAAGAAAGACAAATCCTCTCCAAATACAGATGAAGTAACCATGAGAGGAAGACAGACAAACACGGACAGAGCGAGAGCAGAGGATCTGTAGACCCTGTGATCTACAGCAAATAGAGAACGAGAAACACTTTCTGCTGATTTGTCCTAAACATCACAATGTGAGGGAAACATTTCTCCCCAGATTTGAAGCATTGATTCCATCATTTACTGAACTTAGTGATACTGAGAAAAGGCCTTTTTACTTGGAGAAGATGATAACACAGCTGCACTCACTGCTAAATATGTATTAACCATTCACAATGTTAGATGTTAAACATGATTAACTCGAAACTGACTTACTTTATCTTTTCATTTATTTAGATGGATTTTATTTATTATTATTTATGTTGTTGTTATATATATATATATATATATATATATATATATATATATATGTTAATGCTTTGGCAACGTTGTGTTACACAATCATGCTAATAAAGTTGAATTGAGAGAGAGATGCAGAGCAGGGCGACGCGAGGAACAGAATTGAGAACCGCTGCTAGAACATTGATTTTGAAACTTATGAATCCATTAGAATCGTGATTCAAACAGTATATAAATAGATTTTTACATGCACCCCTAGTTTTCTTCCTCTTCTCTAAAGCAGCGCAGCATGGCCTCGCCTCCTTCGTTGCAATTTACCGGGGGTGGGGTTTATCTGGGTTTATGATGTCACTAACCCGGAAGTATTTTCTTGTAGTCCCTTACCAGCCGTTCACTGCAGGCGATGCTTTGCTAATTCTGTAAAATACCATTTCTCCCTTTGCATTGAACTTTGAGCTTCGTAACTTTGCAGATGTTGTTTATGCTCACACAGCTGCATTACACACTAACATAAGTTAAAAAGGTGAAATCGTATTATATGACCCCTTTAACAATGCAATAAGTGTTTGTTGTCTCATCACTTGTTTTTTTTCCTCACCTGTTTCAGAACGTTTTCTCTCATTGTAGAGTCGGTCAAATCTTTGCTGGAGCGAAACAGCAGTTTTACAAATGATCTTTTAAACAGGGACCTAGAAAAATATAATCATATATATATATATATATATATATATATATATATATATATATATATATATGTAAATTCATAAAAATCCTGAGAAATATGGTTTGCTCCCTACAAATGAGCTTGCATTTATTAAAACGTATCCACGCTCATCACTGCATCATACTGACAAAAATTGATGATGTGAAGACATTATTATCTGATATATAGAGTGGTGGAACTATGATGTCACTTTGTAGGCAAAAACCTGGACGCGAGTGCATTTTAGAGTCAATGGGTTTTTGGTTAAATCTCTTAAATAAGGTCCGTGGTTCACACAGGCTCAAGATACTTTCATGTTTTATTCTACGACATAAAACACACCAGTTACACTACACTCGTGATTTTTTAAAAACTGTTATGTTTCTTAAAAAAGACGGTTGCTCACATGCTGCTAAATGGGACTACAGACAGACTGTCGGAGACATTAAACGTCATCACGCCGAACACTTTATCAATTTACAGTATTTTCCAGTCGTAGTATAATTTGTAATTCAATTAATTGTAGAATAACCAATGAATAGTTTCCCGCATTTTATATTGTTGTTCAACAATGTTTTTTTGCTTTGCCCTGAAATTCGACACATGTCTTTGGAGGGAAGATAACATCCTAACAAAATTATAGCTGAAATGTGGTACTTTATTCACTAAAATAAGTTTAATCTTACCATATCTAAAAACTCGTTCACTCTGCTGTTATTTAATAGATTAAATGCGCTAGAATTTTATTGAATAGTACGTGGAGACACGTTTTTAATTAAAATATTCATATTAATCAAGAATTTATTGACTTTTAATGCACCTTATTTCGACAGAAAATGTACAGACAGTTTCAAATGTCCTTTAGTTAAGATTATTTAATTTATTCACTATACTATTTATTACTAATGTCTCATTTCAGTTTTAGTTTGGCTCTAGTTTTGTATTTATTCCAGTTTATATGAAATGGTTCATGTAGCGTGGATTAAAATTCATATACAGTGTAAATCCTTTTCACTGAATGTTAAAAATAAGTTTTGAAACAGTTGTCGGGAGCGCGGTGGTGGTGACGCTGAAGGCGAGCGACCGTGGTGCTGTAGTTCATTTATAGCCTAAGTTTAGCTTTTCAGTTCTGGTGCTTTTATTTAGGTTTCAAAATTCGTCAAAGTTATATTATTTTGTGAAGATTATCTTGATGGACAAAACGTGTAAATTTCATGAACTATGATTGAACACAGAGCTTATTTTTTGCGATAATCCAAAAGCCTATGGGAAAATCCTATTGGCTTTTTGTCGAGGAACCAGTTTCATGCTAACAGCTGATCCGCCTACAAAGTGACGTCATAGTTCCCCCACTCTATTATAAACCAATATTACTGATGTATACCTTCTCCATAGACCTTCACCTCACACAGAGTGAGTATCTTCATGTCTCCAGGAATATGAATAATCATGTAACGTCCATCCAGTCCATCACATGAGTAGCTGTAGGACTCACCTGCTGGAATAGCAGGAATAACAGCACATCTACAGACAGAGAAACAGATGAGGGATATAAAAATACTGTCATATCTGCATTAATCCTTCATATTTGTGCTTGACGTCTCACACTCTTTCAACCTCAAGTTTCTCACATGGGATTGTTGGTGCCGTTGTTCTCCAAAGAGTTTCCGATTCGAATCTCCGCTCCGTTTATTTGTTCTGCACAGCAGTCTTTTCTATTACTGACGACCACTTTATTAACTCGGTAGACATCCTGCAGATCCAGCCTCCACCACGGGTCCGTCTCATTAAGGGTTGAGGAGCATCCTGTATACAACTGCTGGAGACCTCGATCAATGGCCTTTTCAGCAAACCAGTCCGCAGATGTTGACGACTGTATAGCAGCTCCAGATACTGCCAGATTTTCTAAAAAAAAAATGTATGAAAAAAATGTCACGACTCGTCTTGATGCACAAAGTTTGCAGCAGAGGGGAAGATTACTGAGGAACAATGACTGGAGGTGAAGTGAGTTATTACTGCATCAACTACCCTCACCAAACCGAATTGTGAAAATTATGATTTTGTGTTCCTTTATAGTACGTTACAAGTATGGCATGATATTACATGAATTATATATTAATGTATAATATTGAATATAATGCTCTACAACAATGAATTACCTGCCAAATACCCGTAGACTTCAACCTCACAAAGCGCAAGAATCTTCCGGTCTCCAGGAACATGAATAATCACGTAACGTCCATCCAGTCCATCACATGAGTAGTTGTAGGACTCACCTGCTGGAATAGCAGGAATAACAGCACATCTACAGACAGAGAAACACATGAAGGATATAAAAAATACTGTCATATCTGCATTAATCCTTCACATTTGTCCTTGATGTCTCACGCTCTCTCAACCTCAAGTTTCTCACATGGGATTGTTGATGCCGTTGTTCTCCAAAGAGTTTCCGATGTGAATCTCCGCTCCGTTTATTTGTTCTGCACAGCAGTCTTTTCTATTAGTGACGACCACTTTACTAACTCGGTAGACATCATGCAGATCCAGCCTCCACCACGGGTCTGTCTCATTAAGGGTTGAGGAGCATCCCGTATACAACTGCTGGAGACCTCGATTACCATCAACAGCCCTTTCAGCAAACCAGTCCACAGATGTTGATGACTGTATAGTGGCTCCTCCTATTGCCCGATTTCCTGGAAAATTAATAAAAACCCATTGTTTACCCATGTTTACGCACAATTCAAATAAAATTTGAGCGCAACAGTGCAGGAGATGATGGTGAAGCATGTCATTTCTGCACCAACTAGCCTTCTGTCACCAAACGGAATTACAAACAGAATGACTTTTTGTCTAACAACATCCTTCACAACTATATACAAAATAATTAGACGCCCCTAGTAATTCATTACATCATTAGTACCAACAACCTGGTGGAAATATAACCAATATCTTCAATAACACCCATTTGGAATAAAAAGAAAGTTGACTGTTGATTTGTCTGACAAATGTGGACTGTTTAACATGATTAAACATGATTGAATTCCTGCATTAATATTTTCCCCATGTCAGGCATGCAAACTTGTCACCTTTCAATGAAATTCACTGTTTTTAATTCAAAATGGGTAATTTGTGTTATTCGTGTAGATCCGGTGAGTTTGTTTGTTGTTGTTGCTGTTGTTGTTGTTTGTTTGTTTGGGGGTCCTTTACAGTACTGTTACTACCAACTCAATTCTGTACCTGCTTGAACTCACCCGCTTTCAAACGCTCCTGTGTGGTGTTGTGCGCATGCTCTGGTTTCGAATTACAAAACCAAAAGTTTATATTTACAACATGTTTCTGCAGTGTTTAGTATTGAAGCCAATCACAGGCATCTCTGTTGAAAGCAATGGCCAATCAGAGGTGTTTACTGTAGGCTAGTCAGAATCCGCTCTGAACTCATTTTTGTTTTTCGCAAGTTTATTTAGTTCTTCGCGTTTGCAGATCTTCCATTATAGAAAAAGAAAGCATACAGAATGTAAATGAGAGATTCATTGTGTAGATTTCATGCGAGTAATCTCGGTCAGTTGCGCTATAAGGGAAGCGCCCTTCGCTCAGTTTCTCTGTATAATCCGTTCACAATTTGAAGAAAAGTTTTGTTTGTCTAAGAGGACCAAACATCCACGTATACTGTTTCAGGATTAACAACCACAAGTGTAAAACATTACGTGAGTGAATCTGCTAAATTGTTCCATGATTAACGGTGATAACTGGACAATGGACAGAATGAACTGACAAGCCGATGTCAAAATAGAGCTGTGCATTAAGTGATGCTGAGTAAATTCTGAGTAACAAAACTACAGCAGCAACAAGTCTGTGTTGGCTGAATACCAGCTTCTACAATTAAAGATAAAACTTAAACCCCCGGTTTCACAGACAAGGCTTAAGCCTAGTCCTAGACTAAAATGTAAGCCTGAGCTGTTTCAACTTAAAGAAACTTGCACTGACTGATCTTAAAATATATCAGTGCCTTTGTTTTGTCTCAAGATGCACACAGCAATGTTTTTTTCTACTTAAATTACATAAATGTCCTAATTGAACTATAGCCTAATCCTGGTTTAGTGTAAGCCCTGTCTGAAAAAGCAACTTAAAGATGAGTCCCTTTTAATGCAATGTTTGAAAAATTGTGTTTTTACATTAAATCTAAGAAGTGTCTAAATATTTAATGCATTATTTAATGTTTATACCATTAAAAAGTAACTAAATTTGTAGTTAAGTATTTAAATAATTAAAGCTTTGACCCGTTGCCTGTAATTGGAGAAATGGAGATGCTGTGTTGCCAACTTAGCAACTTTGTCGCTAGATTCAGAGACTTTTTCAAAAAAGCGCCTAGCAACAATACATAACACATAATTGGACAAAGCTTATTTAGTTTCTGAGACTCGCCGGTACTGCTGCGCGAGCGCAAGGTTTTGCGTCTGCTCTGTTCTGCGAGCAGCTGAGGAGCAGCGCTTTTAGAGCTGATTATGTAGTCTTAATGGGTCACGTTTCAGTCACTATTTCATATTAATTCGGTTGTCTGACAGCAGAATCAGTAAAATATAACAATGAAAACAGTTTTATTGAGAATTTGGCTGGATCAAATTGCAGTATGTGGGCACAGAGAAGCAAGCAAATCTAATAATAAATAATAAATGTACATTTTGCATGTTCATCAGAAGTGAGCTGCCCTGTCCTGCAGATAATGTAAACAGGCTTGTGTAAGTAAATTGCTCAGTGCAAAGAAAGAGAAGTAACGGGAACCTGGTATTTCTATGTTCTTTTTCATGTGTCTAATAGACATGAACAAGTTATTTGCAAAACATCTATGACCTTTGAAACATATCTAGTCTTCATGCTCTGTTGACTATGGTTTCACTAATAATAAACAGACATTTGCATAAAGCATCCATATTTGGAAATGGTAACTGAGCTAATGAGCTCTGCTGGCATCTACTGGTTGTACTGGTAATTTCATGTCATTTTCATCTTACAAATCTTTGTTTTCCACCAGTAGACAATTTTTTTTCATGTCATCTTCATGAATGAAATGTCAATCTTTAAAGTTTAAAGTGCATTTTACTGCACAGCTCTAGAGTCTTTGTCACCTTTTTCACCCATGATGAGTTTGCATCCCTGTTATATGCTCAAGCCCCACGTTTATCAGAATCATCTGTACATAAGACGCCAGTAAAGCATGAATACTGTCATACTGGTTTGGAAAGACATGAACGTGATTTCTGGTGAACTATGAGTTTAAAGTAAGTTTGTAAAAAAGTATTTATTACATTCAATAAAGTGCTCTACAAAAACTAATTACCTGCTAAATACCCGTAGACTCCAGCTTCAACAATACTAAGAATCTGCTGATCTCCAGGAATATTAACAACCATATAACGACCCTCCATCCCACCGCATGAGAAAGTGGCCGTGGCACCGGCTCCAAGAGTAGAAATTACACCACATCTACAGACAGAAAGATCATCTGTTATCTGTTTCTGTTCATTCTTCACTTCAGCCACAGAAATCAAATCAAAAGAAAGAAATCCTCACATGGTGTTGCTGTAAATGTCAAGAAAGTTCCCGATACGAATCACCGCTCCGTTAATCCTCGAATAACTGGTCAGTCTATTAGTGATGGTCACTCTGTTCACACTGTATATCTTCAGTAGATCCACTCTCCACCATGGGTTGGTTTCAGAGTTAGTGTGGGTCCAGGTGCTCAACGATTCATCAAGAGCCCATTCAGGATAAGATCCGTCGTAAATTGATGACTGAGTAGTTTTGCCCAATAGTGCTACATTCTCTGGAAAAAAATTCATGGATAAAGGCCAATAAGAAATCATCTACTACTGCAGAAGACCTTTACCAAACTAATCTTTCTTACTCATCATCAGCTACATGTCCACCACAGGGTCAGAAATTAAGGGTTAAGAGTGCAAAACAACGACAGATATTTAAAACACAAGGGTAAAATAAGGACAGTGAACATTTTTTAAATTATTTTGGATATCCAACATTTGTTAGTATAATTCTAATCTTGGCCTAAATATATCATGATGGGCTTGGTATGTTATATTATACAAAAGCAGCATGATCTGACATTAAACATTTGTAAAGACTGTTTCTGAAAAAAAATCAATTTTGGAGGGAAATATTGCCTGTTAATAAGAAGTTCATTTTCTGACTTTGGTCTATCTGGTATCAGGAACTATAAACTGGGCATCAAACTGCATCAGATCTTCATTACAGAGCTAAATTTCTAAGTACTTTTATATCTGCCCATTTAACAGATAAAAAAAGGATTCTTACCTTCTTGTCCACGTGCCATTTCCTCAATCAATAAAAACCCTGTGGAAACAAGTCAAACAACCGGGTTTTGTTGAATCACATTTGAATTTGCATTTTAATTCACCTTGATATTGCTGCTAATAATTAAAAACATTGTCTGAATGATAAAGGAAACGTTTTATGTTCACGTTTATGAAAACGTCTTTTCATCCAACATGGTCATTTCGTAGGTCAATGTTTTATTGACCTACGAAATGACCATGTTGGATGAAAAGATTGACACAATAATACAAATGATTTTTAATGTGTCAGTGGTTTCATCCAACATGGTCATGAAGCAGAAGACTGAAATCTAAAGTAGGATGAGGACACGTTCCTGTGAATCACTACCAGACTTTCTGGACAAACACAGTCATAAAGACTGTCAAACCTGTAAGGTTGAAAATGATCAAAGACTTCTGCTTTTCTGTCCCAAACCTATCTTCCATAACAAAAGGGTAATTTGGCATTCCTGAAAACACAGAAGTGCTGATAGCAATCAAGGCCTGTAGGCCAAGATGTGTCAAAGCTGGGGGTCAACTAATTGTAACACCTTTAGTACAGTTAGTGAAGCTGTAGTTTGCTGATTGGTCAGTTTGAATGTTTTAGTCACATGGTCAAGGAAGGGATAAAAGAGGATTGTAACTGTTGCTCTGTGTCTTTTCTTGGCTGGCGATCTCTCTTTCTTCGTTGGGGTCCTCTTCATGGGGCTCCGCTCTCTCTCTTTTTCTCTCTCTCAGGTAACATTTACATACATGCTGGGTACAATTATCGGTTTATGTTTTACTATCCTTCATCAGTTTTGTAACCAGTTCAAGTGTAACCATAACAAAATACTGTTATTAAACCATTTCAATTATAAATGATGTGCTAACTAGTCTCAGTTCAACATTTACATTAAAGTGCTACCTACTGCAATACAATATAGTCACATAATAGCAACGCTCTCCAACATATTTGGCTATTCTAGCTGCGCTTATTTCCGTCGTTGGTATAAGTGGCAGTGGGTGGTGATAGACAAGAAATGTACAGTTTTATATCATCCTGCTGTTAACGTTTCTTTAGTCCTTCAGCCTGAACCACTGTAGAGACACCACCCTTACAAACCATTTACATACACAAACAAGCAAATATTTTACATTAGATTTGTTTGGTAAAGTAGATCCAAAATAATAAAAATAAAATAAACTGAGAAAAACAATCCTAGATATCAAGTGACAAACAAAACCATAATTGACAATCTACACTACCCTTCAAACGTTAAACGTTCAAACTTGATACTTTTATTCATCAAGGACACATTAAATTGATCAAAAGTGCCAGTAAAGACATTTTTATTTGTTACAAAAGATTTCTGTTTCAAATAAATGCTGTTCTTTTGAACTTTCTATTTTTCAGGATTTACAGATTAATGGAATGAATCAGGGTTTCCACAAAAATATGAAGCAACACAATTGTTTTAAACACTGATAATAATCAGAAATGTTTCTTGAGCAGCAAATCAGCATATTAGAATGATTTCTGAAGGATCATGTGACACTGAAGACTGGAGTAATGATGCTGAAAATTCAGCTTTGATCACAGAAATAAATTACATTTTAACATATTCACATGTGTGGTTTAAAAAATAACTGCTTAATTATAGACAAGCATGAATGTATGAAACAGCAACTCATTTAGATTATTTAGGTTTGTTTGGCCAGAATATTTAACACTTTGCTGTAAATCCACATTAGAGGACGAGATGAGTGTTGGCATCTCTGAACAAAGAAAAACATTACAGAAAACTCAGCGTTAATATCAGTGTAAAATAGCAGATACATGAATGTTGTACGTTACCCAGTAAGATCCACAGGAACTTGTAGAGCTTCTTCATGGCTGATTAAAGGAAGTCTTTCTTTAGGATGAAGAGTGTGAGTGATATACGTTTTATGGAGGATGATCTGTCTATATGTGCATCACATGACCAGCCTGGTCTCTCCTCCCTTCAGTCACACTCGCATTTCTCTCAGGTTTCAAACAAACACGCTGTATTTGTTTACCTTGTCCTAATGTCGAATCTTGTTGAATATTGGATCAATGTGAATTTTGTGCACAGTTATTGTGTACATCTTTATTGTCATGTATACTGTGCAAGAACCTGCAAGAATTGCAGAACTGCACAAAACTATTATACTAAAACTAAAAAATATTATGTTCAGCACAGATTTTCAGGGAGTTTGTGCTGAAACTCCGTCAGCTTACACAGGCCTGCCAAATCAGGTGCAAACACGCAGACAAACGCATGAAATAAGAGCACAGTACCAATAAATCACATAACTGGTACTGCGTGTGTTGACTGGGAAGGATTTGCATGAACGTATGATATTCATTCTATTCGGGAGCAGTTTCCATAACCCCATTTTACATCCCGCCATGTGCTTATCTAGCAGAGAGGACTCTTCTCAACCACAACAGAGTCAAGAACAACCTCAGAGTTTCAAGAAATTGCAACTTCGGCCATCGAATGGTACCATCCAGACTTTCTTCAGAGGCTTCACGAGACTCTCGTTTCACAGCTAAGCAAATGCAAGTATCGTTCCTTTCACCACACAGAGGTTTGTTGTAAGCTATCGTATACTGTGCTTTGAATTAGAGACTGATGGTTCTTTCAGATGGTCAACTGAGCCTCATTTCCCCTGTTTCTGTCCGGTTTCATTCATTCAATCTCACTTACCCTTCCCATGAACTACGTATGCGTGATTTGTGTGTATATGTATATATATGTGTTTGTTTAGTTATAAGTTTGTGATTTAGTTAATAAAACTTTGTGAACAATACATATGAGTATTTGTTTCTAATTACCTGCTTGCAACAAAGTCAATTTAACGATTTTGATCTTGTTACATGCTCTGAGTAGTACTGTACCTTAAAAAGGGTATTTCCCTTACCCTGGAAATTAAGATTTCTTTGAATTCATAAATAATCTATACTGAGCGTTCGCTAGACGGCCTGGTCAAGTGATTGTACTGTAAATTCTGCTTTATCAAGCTAATTCTATTAACTTATCCAAATGTTATAATTAATTATAACAAGTTATGATTAATTATTAATATTCCCCTTGAGCTAAAATGTGCTACAATGTTGAATATAACTCCGAATGTGTTGATCTGAAAGAGGAATGTCAGACACGCCTAGGATGACCTGAAGGTGATTAAATCTTTGGCTAATTTTCATTTTTGGGTGAACTATCCCTTTAAGAGGTTAAAGGGGACATCAGATGCAAAATTCACTTTTACATGGTGTTTGAACATAAATGTGTGTTGGCAGTATGTGTACACAACCATCCTATAATGATAAAAATCCACACAGTGCTTTTTTTTAAATCCCCACAAATCATAAGCACTGTCTCAGATCAAGCCGTTCACAGATTCTTGGCAAATTGACATCACACAGGCAGGCCCTCCCACGACTATTGACGAACACTGTCGTTTTAGTATAGACCCGCCCCGAGTGAGCTGTAAACAGTCTGCCATTGTTTCGACGCTGGAGCAGGTGTAGACAAGAATGGTTTCTAAATGACTGAGGTGTTTTGTTGTTGGATGTAAGAATGAACATAGCAGTCGTCATTTACTCTCGACAACTCAGTCGCTGAAGATGCAGTGGATTACTTTTGTTTTTGAAGGGAATGAGCCCCTAAATGCATTTATGTTTGCACCAATCATTCGTGATCCAAGGTTTTTTTATAAATCTTTACAAATCGCCTTTCCTAATAATGTGCTAGTTAGCAAGTTCCTGTTACAGAATGATCAGAACATGAGACGTGGGGATCCATCTGCAGGGCTTTATTCATAGACATGGTCAGAAACGAGCATGGGTCGATACACAGCAAAAGTCATAGATGAGACA